>NC_137927.1:24441803-24459303 GCF_963457725.1 Sprattus sprattus
AGTTGAGGTGCGCTGCTTTTAGATCTTTCCTCCACTAAATCCACAATTTGTAGCCCCCCAAATTTCCTGTCTGTTGTTATTGGCTTGTTAATTCCAGGGTATTTATTGACTGCCCGGGAGTCACCGGTGACTTTCATTGGTGCCGGCAACTTCATCTTCCTCCCTGACACATTGTCTTGTCAACAGTGTCCAATTAAACCAGCTCTGTCTACATCTTCATTGACAGTATCTGAAATCTCACTCATTCTAACATCCCCCACAAAGTTCCTTTGCATTCCTTGTCCATTCGTCAGGCTAACTGTTTGTTTTTTCGAACTGCTAGCTTTTCTCACCACCACAGGCTGCAGGAAACCGATGAAGGTGCAGAAGCGCCCCCTCTCCTCCACCAGGGCGCGCCGCACCGCCTGCTTCTCGGTCTCTTCCATGAGCAGGTACATGTCGTTCACGTCCTGCATGGCACTGTCCAGCTGAGGCTGCAGGTCCCCTCGCCCTGGAGAGGCCCCGCAGCGAGAGAGGAGGAGAGGAGGGATGGGGAATGGGAGAGGGGAAAGGGAGAGAGGAGGAGAGGAGGGATGGGAGAGGGGAGAGGGAGAGAGGAGGAGAGGAGGGATGGGAGAGGGGAGAGGGAGAGAGGAGGAGAGGAGGGATGGGGAATGGGAGAGGGGAGTGGGAGAGAGGAGGAGAGGAGGGAGGGGGAATGGGAGAGGGGAGTGGGAGAGAGGAGGAGAGGAGGGAGGAGGAATGGGAGAGGGGAGTGGGAGAGAGGAGGAGAGGAGGGAGGGGGAATGGGAGAGGGGAGTGGGAGAGAGGAGGAGAGGAGGGAGGGGGAATGGGAGAGGGGAGTGGGAGAGAGGAGGAGAGGAGGGAGGGGGAAGGGAGAGGGGAGTGGGAGAGAGGAGGAGAGGAGGGATGGGGAAGGGAGAGGGGAGTGGGAGAGAGGAGGAGAGGAGTGATGGGGAATGGGAGAGGGGAGTGGGAGAGAGGAGGAGAGGAGGGAGGGGGAATGGGAGAGGGGAGTGGGAGAGGAAAGAAAAGAAGAAGAGAGGTGTGGAGAACAGGAGAACAGAAGAGAGTAGAAGGGAAGGGGAGAGCAGAGAAGGAGTTGGAGGATATCAAACGAGAGGAAAAATGAAAACAAAAAAGAGCAAGGATAGAGAAAGAAGGGTTCAGAGGAAGATGGGTGAGAGTAGGACAGGTGTGTAGGGAACACATTGAGTTATTGTGTTTTAAGGAGGGGGTCAGGGCCCAGAGGTAAGGAGCAGAGAGCAGGACAGCCACGGCCCAAAACATGGCCGAGAGGGTGGGGGAAAGGGGGGAAGAAGACACAGAGAAAAACAGAAAAAAAAGAGAGAGAGATTAGAACACTGCAAAATGCCTGGGCTTTCAGGGATAACCCACAACCCATCACACCCCTCCTCCCCCTTCCCGCCCCACCTTCCATGGTCACGGCCCACACTGAGACAGGACTGACACAGAACAGAATGAGCCTACTGGCATCTACACAACCGGAAGGAGAGGCAGGCACGTCTGACCACGACACGAGCTGACGGCACACAACCCCAACGAGACGAGAATGCAGGGTGAGAGGCCCGCAGGGTGGTGGTGGTGGTGGTGGTGGTGGTGGCAGGCCGCTCATGTTAAATCGCACAGACGGTCACGCTAGCACCCCACGGCCTGCCCACAGTGAGGTGAGAGGTGCACTACCCAAAAATAAGCAGCCTCAAAGGCTACGAGCACAGAGCATGCTGGGAACTGAAAAAAGAGTCGAATCATGCTAGAGAAGAAGGTCAGGAGAGGGATTATGGGAAGAGGAATGGGGTCTGTGGGTAGTTGTTAGTGACATGTCATGCACAGACTGATTAGCACAGCAGTAGTGGGATAGACCATAAGAATATTGGCTCGTAGGGAAACTTCTGAGTTTTCCAATTAACGATCAAAATCAGCCAAGTATCGAATTAGAAAGCTAAAACCGGCAACCGCAAAACAGCTATACAATGGAATCCTATGAATCAAGCCAGCATGTCAAAGTAAACTGCTTGTTATTGCCACTGACAGGCTCATAAATGTTATAAGGATCTGACAATATAGGAAGGATCCCTACAGATATACACCTGTGTCCGTTTACCTCAATAACTGTGAAGAAACCGTAGTAAATGATTGTTTGTTTGTAGTCGATTATCGAAGGGAGGCTCTCTCCCTTGAATGCCCACTCCAAGGCCAAACAACTACAGGCACTGAATGGGGTGCTACGTCAGAACTCGGAAAAGGAATAAGATCGAACACTGATTGTACAAACAGTAATTTTCTCAAGTTTCTTTGAAGTTATTAAGGTAAACAGACACAGGTGCATCTCTGTTGGAAACCTTTCAATGTTGTCAGGTTCTTGCCTCAAAGAATTCCATTGTGTAGCCATTGCCGCTTTTGGCATTCTAACTCAATACTGGGCTGGTTTTGATCGTTAAACATTAAAAAGTTTTTCTTTAAGCTTTACTGACTTATTCCTTCATGAGGTGAGTGTGCAGTGTGCATTTATAAAATATGTCCAGGGGTTATGCATTTGTTGTTGTGAACACTGGGTTGTGGTTGGGCAAAGGAGGTCTATTGTGTGCATATTATGCAGTTCACTGCGTTGTGCATTGTAAATGTGATCTCAAGGTTTGTGTTTGAAAGCTCTGAATATGAAAATAGATACAAACTTGATTATAGCTGTGTAGCTTTAAGAAAATATCTCCTTTTCTTACTAACTGTGTAGTCAAGGAAAGTCAGTAACGCATGATGATTTGCTTAAGATGAATGAAAGGATAATCAGCATGAAGGGTCTCTGTCTGGAAGTGTTTATTATTCAACCAGTCAGTGGCTGTGTGAATAATAAATAATGCACCTGTCTATAAACATGTCTGTGTCTGCCTGTCTTCGTCTCATCTTTAGTAGCTCTCCATCTCTTCCTCTCTCACTCTCCATCTCTCTTCCCCCCTCTCTCTGTTTGTCTATGTCTCTCTCTCTCTCTCTCTCTCTCACACACACACACACACACACACACACACACACACACACACACACACACACACACACACACACACACACAGACACACACACACACACACACACACACACACACACACAAATTGAACACATGATGTGCATAACACTAAGCACTCATTAATCTTTGCATGCACTAAGAGATGAGGTCATTTCCAGTCCGGGTTGCTTAATCCTAAATGTGAGAGTCAGAGGTGATGAGAGATGGAGGAGGAGAGACCCAGAGACCTGGGGTGAGCTGAAGCATAGCAGAGCAGAGCAGTGGGGAAGGCAACGTCATACTTACCCTGCAGCTCTACAGGGGATAGACCAAACACACAGAGGGAGCGAGAGAGAGAGAGAGAGAGAGAGAGAGAGAGAGAGAGAGAGAGAGAGAGAAGAGATAGATAGAGAGAGAGAGAGAGAGAGAGAGAGAGAGAGAGAGAGAGAGAGAAAGAGAGAGATAGAGAGAGAGAGATAATGGTAAGGGCAGATAGAGGGACAGAAGGAAGGCAAGGAGAAAAGTGTAAAGAGCAAGAGAGAGAGAGCAAGAGAGAGGGAGCGAGAGAGAGAGAGAGAGAGAGAGAGAGAGAGACAGAGAGAGATACAGAGAGACAAACAGAAACAGAAGAGAGAGAGAAGAGCTTCGTGTTAGGGTTAGTACAAGGAAGCCATCACAGCTCAGTCCACAGCCAAAGTGCTTGAGGACAGTTAGGAGCAGGAACGCTGCAGCAACCAAACAGCAACCAAAATCAATCAGGATTCAGAGATGATTAGAACTGCACAGCCACAAAGCAATAACCAAAAAAAGATCAAAAACATCAGACATAAATTACAAAAGCTAGGTCAGTGAGATGAGTAGCCAGTTGGGTAAGAGACCGGGGACTTCCTCTAGGTTGTATGTAAGTATGTATGCATGCCCTGGTGAGGCAGCATATGTGTGCTGGCGCATCAATTACATGCTGCAGTGCCGAGCGCAATACAGTCAGTTTCACTTCCCCTGAAACGTCTCCCTCTCTGGGCCACAGTCTTCCTAGTAACACCACTGGATTATAACCTCCATTCAGGAGCTGAGATTATTGGCTGGTGAGCCGGCACGCGCCATGACAGGCCGTCGAATGAAGAGCAAGCCAGCGCTACCTCGGCTTCGCCAGCAGAGGGTGCTGTTGCATGAGCGAGATGCAGCCTGACCGGTGTTCTCCAGTAAGGATTCTTCTTCATAGCAGACCAGCACATTCTTTCTCTCTCTATCTCTTTCTCTTTTTCTCTTTTTCTCTCTCTCTCTCTCTCTCTCTCTCTCTCTTTCTGTTTCTCTCTGTCACTGAGGAGAAAACAGACGCAGACTGCCATTGGGGCCTAACGTACTCCGAGCTGTCAATCACAAATGTCAAAAGACATGGCGTGCAAGTCCTCATCAACAAAAACGAATCCACAGAGCAGTCGGAATCGCCCTCAGCCTAGGCAGAAGGACACCACCATGAGGATCTGACCTTGGCATTTCTGCTCACTACTACGTCTGTGTCTGGGAAGTGGAAACAGTTGGGGGACGGCTTATATAACACCCTGTCACAGGTTCTCCTGCTGTCATGGCAACTGCTCTGATCGCGGCCCACATTACTGTCATTACTGGGAGATGGGGGGGTCGAGCCGGTGGCATGGCGGCGTCCATGTTGCTGCACCAGACCAATCACAGGCAGAGCGCATAGCGGAAAAGGAAGAGTGAACAGGAGAGGGGAGAAGGGAAGAGGGGAGAGGGTCTTACCTTTGCGAGCCTTCTTCTGCAGCTTCATGGTGTCGGAGGACTTCTTCTTTATTTCGTGACGAGATCGCTTATACTCTGTAGGAGAAGAGGGCGATCAGAGCAGAGAGGCATTAGATCTTACGAGATGGCTTATACTCTGTAGGAGAAGAGGGCGATCAGAGCAGAGAGGCATTAGATCTTAATAGTGCGAGTGCTATTAGATAGAGGTGACAGCCCTGCTAGGACCAGACCAGGCCAGTTACCTTTGGCGTGGTCTTTATCCAGCTGGGTGGCAGTCTTCTTCCAGTCCTCAATGCGGTCCTGAAGGGGTGTGATCAGGCTTTCCATCAGAGCGCTATGCGTATAGGGAGAGAGAGAGAGAGAGAGAGAGAGAGAGAGCGAGAGAGAAAAAAAAAGAGATAGAGACAACAAATCCTCAGTATGTCTGTAGTTTTGTGACATTTTTGTCATACAGCATAACCCAATTTCACAGAAATACACAATTGTTAAACCATACCAGCTTCTTGTGACGTATGTCAAAAGTTGATGGATCAAGGTCTTGTGTTGAGTCAGCTCACTTGGCCCTCTGGCACTTGGCCACTTACTAACAATGCCATGGCCTACTACACCCCCTTTTCCCCTGGCTGCTGATTTTGGTATCTGGCACACCTTTTACCGAGTCTGTCATTACTCAGCGAGAGTAGAAACATCACGGTCTCGGCCGCCGTCTCTTCTCCGTGCCGCAAATGTTTGAGGCGGAGTGTAAACAAACGGCTGAAGAGACCTCATCATCATTACCATCACATAGACGTGCAATTAGGAGATGACTGTCTGCCTCGCTCTTCTCCACCCTCATCACCAGGAAAATCCAGTGGGAGAAAGGGAGGCCTTTCTGGGGAGGTGTGTGCCTGCGTGGCTTCTGGGGGGGATGGCGGCTGGATGTGTGTGTGTGTGTGTGGGGGGGGGGTGTCATCTGCAGATGTGAGCTGATGAGGTGAGAGTTATGCGAAGGCCAGAGTTATGCGAAGGCCTGCGTGAGAGTTTGGAGTTGTGGCAGTAGGTCAGGGATGCTATTAGTCCTCACTCTCTTTTCCATCTGCCTGTGTCCTTCGTCATCACTTTTCTACGGGGGTCGTGGGGAGGGAAATGGGGGTGGGGGGGATGGGACTGGATGTTCCTGAAAGTGTGTGTGTGTGTGTGTGGAATAACTGGCGGTGATCGGGTTTCTGCGGTTCAAAACACACGGCGTGCTGCCCGGCTATTTCCACACCGCGAGGAGACGGAGGCCAAACATGAGTAGAGACTTACATGGAAAGAATCCCGCGGGGGGCTAGAGTGTGGCGACACGTGAGTGTTTACTGAGGGCGAGGCAAGGCTCCAGCATCTCTGATGACTTTTAAACCACCTCTGGATGAGCGGCTCAGCCAAGCCATTGTCTCAAAGAGTGGTCTACGACATATGACACAGTAATGTTTCGATGAATTATCTCTTTGAAAGCCTATGGAGCAGTTGTTCAAGAACGCATTCCATCTGTTAGGATGTGCAGAACTGAGAGGGCTTCTGTAAATGCTTGTTAAAGATATACTTTGTAGTCTTTTGTCTACCAGAGTGGGCAAAATGGAGAACAAATAAGGTCTGATGTGTCTGTTTATTTATTTTACATACAGTGCTATGCGAGATGCAGTAACATTGAGCTTGGTGCTAACCGTGCTAGCTAACTAGCTAACCAGCTGAGTACCAGCTTACTTAGCCAACCAACCCAATCAAAAAGGGATAACTGAATTACCGCACTTTGGATGTAAACAATGTAGATTTCAATACATTGTTAAAAAATTACTTGGTAAATGTAGGCATTTCAGGTACCAAATATTCAGTAGGCCAGAATGTTCAGTAGGCCTCATAGACTTGAACTGCTGTGTCTAAATTCTAACACAACGTAGTTTCTTTGCATCAAAGTTGTTTAGCTGACCTCTCAATGCCATTCTAACTAAAGGTGGCTGGAGTTGAGCCAGGCTGGACTGGACTTACTTGGTGAAGTGGCGCAGTTTGGCCTCGATGCTGCGATGCCTCATGCACATTCTGGTTAGCGCCGATCCAATGTCCCTGGTGGCTCCTGCAGGAGAAGATGGAGAAGGGGAGTGTAAGACGAGCATTGCTGGAACACTGCCCGTGTTTGAGGGCACCTGGTCAGCCCTGCCCCCCCCCCCCCCCCCCACAAGACAGAGAAATATTTACTTTTCAGAGATTTACTACCTATGTACACAGTGCACCACAATCCCAAATAAAGCTCGAGCACTCGCGTGACTAAGTGTGTGTGTGTGTGTGTGTGTGTGTGGGGGGGGGGGGGGGGGTCAGAGTAACCTGTAACTGTGATAAACATCTGGCTAAAAATAGCAGTGGATGAAGACTTGGAAAAGCCTGACCCCCTTGTATTTGTCCAAAGTACCATTCTCTCTTCCAAAGAAGGTGGCTCACTATAGTCCTGGAAACCCGTTGTTTTTCTTCTGTTTGAAGAGTCTGACCTCAGGTTTCTTGGCAATCTCACTCTGCCTCAACTGCTTTCTTAGTTTAAAACAATATTCCAACTACATGGTCAGAGAACCATTAAGAATGCTGGGTATCATAAATAAAAAAGAGAATGAAAAGAAAAGAGAAAGAGAAACACAAAGATGTACAAAGGGAAGGAAAGAAAAAAGAAAGCAAAATAGCTATGGAGAGCTGACAAAGGCCTGGCATCCAGCTACATTATCAGAAGGCCCAGAAGGGATTACAGGCCTGGGCTGTGTCGTGAAGTGGTGTTTCTTTATCTCTCTCTCTCTCTCTCTCTCTCTCTCTCTCTCTCTCTCTCTTTCTTTGTCTCTCTCTCTCTTTCTCTCTCTTTCACTCTTTCTCTCTTTCTCTCTCTCTCTCTCTCTCTCTCTTTCTTTGTCTCTCTCGCTCTTTCTCTTTCTCTTTCTCTCTCTCTCTCGCTCTCTCGCTAGTGGTAATTAAACACTTGGGGATTCAAGCCTAAAACCCAGGCTCGTAGTCTGAGAGCTGAACCCAGATCCACCCCCTCCCAGTCACACAAGGAGTTTACATCCCTGTGCCTGAGCCGTACACCATAATCCAGACCCACGCGGGGTTAATCTCAGCTGTCTCAAGGTCACCCGAGCTCACACGGAGAGACCCATTTCCACACACCCCAATGGACCCCCAGTCAATACCAATTCACTGGACGCCATGCTTCAACCATCCATCAACAATCCCAAACCATTAAACACCTTGGCTTCCACCTCAGCCTCTCTCTCTCTCTCTCTCTCTCTAATGATACAGGATGGGGGGATAGATGGAGGTGACCTAACATGTTTCCCCTTGCATGCTTACCACCCTACCTCCCAACCCTGTCCTCAAGATCCAGGGTGAGAGGCAGCCTAGAAGGGGGGCTAAAGCATAGGATTACCCAAACTGCACCCAGGTGACCCAAACTGACTCAGACTTCACCCGTCGGATGACGCCCCAAACCTAAATGACCATGACAGTGAGTGACCAGCGGGGCCAGCGTCCACAACTGAACCAGGCTACGCAGGCAGGCACAGACATATTCTCACACTAATGGCACCATGGCTGATGTGATAGTAAGGGGTCGTGGCAGGGCACAGCGGCAGACGCTATCCACAAATGTTATGTCTGGATGTTAAGAGCACCCACTGGGCACGCCGCGACCTCAGAGTGACCCCCCCCCCCCCCACCACAGGACCGGATAATCTCCGTCATTAATATCATTACGCTGCCAGATGCTGATACGTGCTATAATGTAGGGACAGCACTGTGTCACATCAGCATTGTCTGAATAACATGCAGGAAGCACCCAGGGCCGTCCATACAGGCCAGTGAACTACACATAGGTCTCACACACTCACTCACACACACACACACACCAGACACACACACACACACACACACACACACACACAGAAACACATACACACACACACACACACACACACACACCCAGGGCCGTCCATACAGGCCAGTGAACTACACATAGGTCTCACACACTCACACACACACACACACACACACACACACACACACACACACATACACACACACACACACACACCCAGGGCCATCCATACAGGGCAGTGAACTACACATAGGTCAGATTACTGGACTGCATAAAAACATCCTGAAACACAGCCATTCAGCTGAACTTAAACAGACTGCCCTACACTGGGTCTAGCGAAGTAGCACAAAATAGTACACTACACTTGGGCACACAGGATTTATGTTTCACATGCTTTATGTATATGATACTACTATATGTCATTACCAAAGAGAGCGACTCCAAATGCACACAAACTCACAAGCATGCACCACACACACGGTGCACTGGCGAGGGCTTGTTGAGGAAGGACCTCTCTGCCATGCACAGTATGTTGGGAGACAGAGAGAGCAGTTCCATTCATAATTAACACATTCCTGCTTCACGCCTTCTGTTCTACCCAGCAACCATTCATTAATTCCCTCCAAACCCCCCCCTCCACACACACACACACACACACACACACACACACACACGCACACACACACACGCACAGACACACACCCATGCATGCTTAAATAACACACGCTTGCACACCCAATCTTCTTCATAAACCCTCCCCCATCTTGACTCCTCGTGCACATACACGAGCACACTCATATCCAGATACACACACACACACACACACACACACTCACACACACACACACACACACACACACACTCACATGTGAACATACATATACCACATACAGAGGAGCCTGCAGGAGCCTCCTCAGCCATTCTTTGCAAAAGTGTTTAGGATCACTACATCTGATTTCAACAAGCACCCTCAGAAGGAAAACTGTGAATGCACATTGAGTGAGCGAGTGCACACATGTGTGCGTATGTGTGTGGGGGTGTGGGTGTGTGTGAGTGTGTGTGTGTGTGTGTGTGTCCGAGACAGAAATGAGAGTGAGGCACTTGGAGTGAGAAGAAGGGGGAGGAAAAAAGACCTGAAGCTGAGAGGGAGCCCCTCACACATTTTAATTACCCCTCTGCTAGGGAGTGTGTGTGTGTGTGTGTGTGTGTGTGTGTGTGTGTGTCAGTGATAACACAGAAGCTTTATTATATCCTTCCTGTCTGCTATTATTGACTTCCTCTCTTCCCTAACAACAGGCACACCAAACATCAACAAGAACAGAAAACCACTGCTCACTCACATCTGGGCAACAAATTAAGCAGTATATGTTGGTGCTTATGTAAGCGTGTGCGTGTGTGTGTGTGTGTGTGTGTGTGTGTGTGTGTGTGTGTGTGTGTGTGTATGTGCATAAACTGAGACGCAGGACATGTCATTATGTGCACAAAATGACGCAGAAACTACGAGCCACACACCAGATCTCAAGGGCAAAGTCTTGTTAAACTATTAAAGCAATTGTGGCTAACAGTGCGCCGTCTCATCCATCTGTTACCAGTGGCCTGTGTTTACCAGCAGCCTCCCAGCAATGGCCGCCGCACAGACACAGCTTCACATATTGATTTTTCTCATGGCATTTAGTTGCCATGACGCTGGAATGGCACCACGCTGAATGCACAGAAGCCCAGTCAGAGACCGAGAGAGAAAGAGGGAGATTTGAATGACATATTATTCAATCTTCATGTCACAAATATGTCATAAAAGTACAGCAGAAAGGCACGGCACAAATATACTACACTACCAAAAATACCACAGTGCAAACACACTGCTGTAACACCAGTGTTGTTTCAAAACCTTCTAAATCATTCATCGCTTTTGTTTAAAACCAACAATAGAGGGATACAAAGAGAGAGAGAGGGAGAGAGAGAGAGAGAGAGAGAGAGAGAGAGAGAGAGAGAGAGAGAGAAGGAATGGAGAGAGGAAGAGGTATGCAATGCAAAGTAACAGAGGGGAACTATTATGGGGACTGAGATGTAGAAATACATCAATCAGTCATTTTCCTCCAACATTAGTGTTGACCCCTTCCTCTCTTTGCCTCTGGTCTCAGTTCCCTCCAGCAGGTTGGATGAGCAGACTCTCTTTATCTTTGTCTATTTGCCTTTATCTCTCTCTCTCTCTCTCTCTCTCTCTCTCTCTCTCTCTCTCTCTCTCATTCCTTTGTCATAATCTCTAGTCTCTACTATAGTCTCTACTGTAGCTTTGAGTCTTGAGGTAGATAATAGATTTGACCAATCAGATCACTGAAGGAAACTAATGCTCCCATGCTCAGCACACACTGAATTAACAGCTGTTCAAACACACACACACACACACACACACACACACACACACACACACACACACACACACACACACACACACACACACACACACACACACAAACACACACTACGTACACTGTGGTAAAAGTGTCACATTCCTGAACACAAAGCGATGTGTGCCATGCACACACACACACAAAGATGTTTTAAGTCACACGTATGTACACATTGTGTGTATATGTACATGCACTCACCCACACCCACACCCACACCCACAAACACCACACACACACACACACACACACACACACACACATCCACACACACACACCGTGATGTATGACTCATGGTCAGGTTAATTAAACCGAGCATTCTTTCAGCCTCCTGTTTTTTCCGCTCCTTCCAACATATATCTAGCTTTCCTTGACACTGGGGCTACATGCAGACAACAAATAACATGGCACAGTTAGAATCAGCACACACACACACACACACACACACACAGTACATACATGAAAAGTGTGTGTGCATAATACACGCTGTGTCTGTACTCAGTAGTGGTGTGAGTGTGAGGCATCTCAAACTGAACTCCATCCCTCTCTCCTCTCCTGCCACAAAAGCATGCATGTCTTCCTGAAATACAGCTATGAGTTGTATGAAGCCACACAGAATCATACACAGACTGGTCTTTCTACTCTGTGAGGCTCTCAAACATCGTGTCGTAAGTCCAGAACATTCCCATAGCATGGGGAAAAGAGTGATGCAGGGGGAGAGAGCAAGAGACAGAGAGAGAGAGAGAGATGTGAAGGGAGAGACTGACAGAGATTTAGAAAGATAGAAAGGAAGAGAGGGGGAGAGAGAAAATAGAAGGTTATGCGGCTACGAATGAAAGAGGTCCCTGTGGAAGTAGAGAAAGATGGAGAACGTGGCAATAAAGAGATAAGAGAGGGAGAGCTAATCTGTGGGGAGGCGTGTGCGTGGGCCGGGGTGGGGCTGTCCCTCTGAAACACCAGTGTGTGTCCTTCTGGAAGGTTCTATGTTCCAGAACACCAGTGTGTGTCCTTCTGAACGGTTCTGCTCTCCAGAACACCAGTGTGTGTCCTTCTGAACGGTTCTGTCCCTCAGAACACCAGTGTGTGTCCTTCTAGAAGGTTCTATCCCTCCAGAACACCAGTGTGTGTCCTTCTAGAAGGTTCTATCCCTCCAGAACACCAGTGTGTGTCCTTCTAGAAGGTTCTGCATGAGTTCACTGACTTACCAGCAGCCTGCAGCGCCCCTGTGCTGCCCTTACAGCGCACCATGACACAGCACTACCGCACCAACATGCAAGACACAGGGCCCTGCCAACACACACCCACACTAGAACTCTTTCTGAGACATGCACACAGATGCGCACACACACACACACACACTTCTAAGTTCAACAGTTGGGTATTTGCTCTTGTGTAAAATTACAAACTAACAGTTTACATATACCTTTAAAAAAATACAGGCCCCACAGCCGGGAAAGAAATTGGTGACAAAAAGTGATGGGGACATGTCCCAAGCGTTCCCAGTGTAACTGACGTCTTTGCTCAGTCGCCTGCAGCTGAGTCTGTAGTGATTGCCCTGTGGTCTGTTGAGTACCTTTGGTCATTAAGATATCACACAACCCAACATTATGGCCCTATAGAAGTCCTGAGGTAGTAAGAAGAGGCACAACGCAGATTATGGACATCATGTTCCTGACATGGTTCCACAAAGACTTCTATTGCATCACCCTTAAAAATGGAGAAAAAAGTGCAACGGTCATGGCTGTTATACTCTGAAACCCAGGACAGGAGTTTCTGCTTTTGGAGCACATTGTTTGGAAAATGTGATGTAAGTGTAGCAACGGATGGAGTCATGACTGGAAACATATTGGCAATTTTCTATAATCACATATGAATGGTCAGAAGGATATGTTTGCAACATGGAGACATGACAAACTCTCAAGTCTGGAATTGACGGTAAGAAAACTGAACTGTCACACCATGGAGCGGAGAGTGTGGAATCACTGGCGTGCAGCACTAACCAGAATCATCAGCATCATATGTCATTTAGCTGAACAGAACATAGTCTTCAGCGGGATGTCCGATACACTCTTTGACCCCTCCAATGGAAGTTTTTTAGGTGAGCGGAGAGTGTGGAATCACTGGCGTGCAGCACTAACCAGAATCATCAGCATCATATGTCATTTAGCTGAACAGAACATAGTCTTCAGCGGGATGTCCGATACACTCTTTGACCCCTCCAATGGAAGTTTTTTAGGTGAGGTGGAGTTGCTTCCTAAGTATTAATGTAAGTATTGCTTGCCAGTGATTAATGACAGTTTGCAAAGAATTCAGAAGCATAAACCACTACTTAAGCAAGGACATTCAGAAATAACTAATAGGAGAACAGATTGGACGGATGATTATTCAGGCCGTAAAAGAAGTTAATGGACTGCATCATGGACGATCATGGACTGCAGGCCTGATGTTTTTCACACTGAACAAATGTCAGTTATATTGTATAGTGTAGCTTACAAGACATCTGATGTTTCAATAACAGTTAACTGAATTTCTCCCAGTCAAGTCCACAACAGTCAAAGTGTGTGACACCGTGTGACACTTTCCTTCATCATCTGGAAATGTTGGGCTGAGACATTAATGGTTGTAGAGGGCAAAGCTATGACAACGGGAATAATATGAAAGGCAAAAAAACAGTTCCAGTTGAAGTTCAAAAACGAAAAAAAGCACTTTTCATGCTATGTAGTTTCATGTCATGTAGTAGCTTCAACTTGGTTGTCTCGTATGCAGCAAAAGCTTCAGTCCAATCTGATATTTTTTGGAGTGCTGCAGAATATGTTTTTAGCATTTGTAACATCTCGTTGGTCCATACATAAAGACCATGTAACCAGTCTGATTGTCAAACCCCTCTCAGACACTCGTTGGGAGTCACAGTGAGAAGGCTTTGTGACATCACCTGGAAGAAGGTCATGCAACACTGGGGGCACTGGTGGACCATTCAGTCGGCATGACAACGGTAGAGGCCAGATGTCGGGCTCAAGAGATTTGGATTTGCAACATAGAAAATCAAAAACGAAACCCGAGCAGTGGTTGCATTTCTGCAAGAGTTCAGAGAGACTGGCTTTGTGGCTTCACGCACAGATGCACGAGAAACTGCTGACAAGGCCGGGTTGGAATTGACTTTACTGACCAAAGGCAGTGAAGAAAAGGGCAGTGTTTGATGGCCAGCAATACTACCAGAAGAGAACTCCAAGCAAAAAGTGTTGTCTCCCCCTGGTTGATGCAGCGTTAATCATTCTTACAGAGAGATATTCACATCTGGACATTTTTACAAATTGTTTGGACTTCTCTTCAGCACAAAAGAGATAAAAACAACGACCAAAGACAACACACTGCATCATAAGTGCCAAGGAAATTGGGGACGTCGATGCAGATGATCTGAGCTTCAAGATAAAAATAGCCGTCAAGAGCTATCCCAGCGATGTATGAGGTTCAACCGTTGACATGCTTGAGTACATCTACTGTATTGGAGGAAATGTTTTTGCTTTGCCCTGCGCTGGTAACCGGGGCATCAGGAAAGAGGTGCTTTTTGCATCTCAAACTTGTAAAGAACCAGGGCATCAGGAAAGAGGTGCTTTTTGCATCTCAAACTTGTAAAGAACTGTCTGCGGTCGACATGGTCATAAGATCATTTGAAATGATTGGCTTAAATTTTAATCGAGCCCCAAATCGCTTGCAAATTGGAGTTCACAGAAGCCAAAGCAAAAAGATGAGTTGTGTTAATTCATTACACCTGTTTTATATAAAAAATATGGGTCAATATGTGATTAATTGGTATTTTCTTCTCTTGAAAATGTAACATAGGGGTGGCATATTCCTATTTTGCCCAGAGTGCTGGATTGTCTTTCCCTGGTCTGGCTGGGTCCCATCTGAGCTGAACAGAATTAGCTGCATGTCCCAATATTCATCACGCTTTTTTTTCGAGCTCTGCAAGTTTAATCTTGCAATTTGACGAGGTTTTTTTCGTCAACAATGTCCATAGAGGCTGGCATTATGCAATGTCCTTCCGCACTGTGTGAGCTGTCACAAAAACTCCAATTTCCACTGATAACCCCTGTGCCAAGTCTGAAGCACTGAAGCACAGCTCGTCAATGGTTCGGAGCTAGATTGTGAGTCCTGTATTTTCAGTATTAATTTTTTTATCTTTCCTTAGAGAAAATACTTTATTTGTCAACTTAGAAATAATGCAATTATTGAGGTGATTCAATCGAATCGTTTGACATTTAAGTGATAGGGCACAGGGGTGTACTTCCCTCGGTTGTACACTGCACACACACGCATGAACACACAGGTTCACACACACTCATGAACACACAGGTTCACACACACTCATGAACACACAGGTTCACACACACGCATGAACACACAGGGGACCAGGAACACCCCAGTGGTAGTGCATGCCTTAATTATGAATTCTATCCGTATCCTTGAGTCCTAAAGAATTACTGCAGGCTAGGAATTTCATATGCAAGGCCAGCCCGACTCACAAGCAGGGCTCGGAGAATGAAACGATGTGTGTGTGTGTGTGTGTGTGTGTGTGTGTGTGTGTTCGTGTGGGGAGGAGGTGAAGGTATAGTGCAGTGTGTTTAGTACTCCCAACGGCCCACCCCCTCCACACACACACACACACACACACACACACACACACACACACACACACACACACACACACACACACACACACACACACACACACACACACACATCTTTCTCTCATCTGAAGGAAAGGAGGGGACATCCCAATGGGATATCCATCTCTTCTCTCCCCTCGCCTCCCTCTCTCTCTCTTTCCTGTGATTGCTAGGAAGCTTCCTGTTCTTTATTCTTTATTCCTCCACTCCAACCTGCCTGCTGCTGCTGTGAGTCAGACTGGGCTGGGCCACCTTGCCCAGATACAGCAGCCAGGGAAGGCAGCAGCCTGGGGGGAGGACTCTGGGTCAAATGTTCACTTTTTAAAAAAGGATTCATTTGTTTACATACACATGTTACACGCCTGTGTTTATTTAGCGTGCTCTTATTTGTTTGTTTGTGTGTTTCTCGGCCAACTGGTGCATGGCAGACAGGCTTAGAGCTTTGGTTTGGAGACAGAGAGGTCCTGACTGAGTTCGCCTTCCATCTGTGTCCTTAATGAATCTAATCAAATAATCTAAATGGATCAAGTCCTTTCCTTCGCCAGGCTTGATATCAACAAGACTCACTGAACCCCAGGCAGAACTCACTTGAAGCACAGCAGGGGTCGTGTGCAGTCAGGGGAAACTGGGGATTAAGGGACTGCTGCTACAGACATCGCTGTATGTCTCTGTGAAACAACACAACCATGTGCTATGGCTACGTGCTGTCTGGTAGCATAGCATAGAACAGGTACCACACAACTAAATCACTCACTGTATGTCTCTATGAAACAACACAACCATGTGCCACCATGGCTACGTGCTGTCTGGTAGCATAGCATAGAACAGGTACCACACAACTAAATCACTCACTGTATGTCTCTATGAAACAACACAACCATGTGCCACCATGGCTACGTGCTGTCTGGTAGCATAGCATAGAACAGGTACCACACAACTAAATCACTCACTGTATGTCTCTATGAAACAACACAACCATGTGCCACCATGGCTACGTGCTGTCTGGTAGCATAGCATAGAACAGGTACCACACAACTAAATCACTCACTGTATGTCTCTGTGAAACAACACAACCATGTGACACCATGGCTACGTGCTGTCTGGTAGCATAGCATAGAACAGGTACCACGCCACTAAATCACTCACTGCTCACAACTACATGATATACTGAGGTGAGAAGACCTTCAAATGCAGGCAGACAGACTGACCGTTGCTGCCTTTCACTTTGTGAGTTTCTATACGGTTTGGGTGACTGAGGGTCAAGTGAGGTCGATTTCCACTCCAGCTCGTTGCCAGGACAACCCAGGGTGTGCTGGGCACGACTGCCTTTAGCTCACTGCGGAGATCGGTCTGCAGTCCCCAGACTGACAGGTGAGCTGGCTGCCGTGACAACACGGAACACTGGTCCCGATGAGTGACAGCGCTGTTGCTATGCTCAGACTGCCAGACGGGAGCCCTGCTATACCAGCTCAGCTCTCTGCACTAAATCAGCAATCAGCCTGAGAAGGACACAGACACAGCCTCCACACACACGCACACGGACACGCACACGCACACACACGGACACATACACACACACCTAAACACACACAAACATGCACACACACACACACACACACGCACACACACAAACACACCAACACAAGAAACTCCTATTCTACTAGAGGTTTATGGTCAGACTTTCAGACTGTGTTGTGTGTGTGTGCATGTTTCTGTAATTCTTGTTTATCTGTGTGCTACTGCTGTTCAGATGTATCCTCATGCCTGTGTGGCAGCA
>NC_137927.1:24464303-24466803 GCF_963457725.1 Sprattus sprattus
TGGCAAAAACAACGACAGAGGAGGAGACAAAACACAAAACATGCACATGGAGAGGAAGTACAGAGGGAGATAGAGAGAGAGGTAGAGAGAGAGAGAGAGAGAGAGAGAGAGAGAGAGAGAGAGGGAGAGAGAGAGGAATTATGTTAAGGGGTAAAGGGAGAAGGGGGAGACAGGGGGAGGGAGAGACAGCGTCTGAGAAGCAGAAAAGGAGAGAAGGAGACAGAAAACTTGGGCAGACTGCAGAATCACATGAAACAGAATAATTCATGGGGGCCTGTATTCCTCTATTCCCAAGCCAGCGTGTGTCTGCGCCTCTCAGCTCCACACAGCTCCAGCCCCAGAAACACCACTTCACACTAATTACACGCCAGCCATGACATCTACAGCTGCAGCACTGACGACCCCCCAACAACGCACAGACGACCGACTGACAACGTAGAAACGCTCAGCCACATTACTGACACTTCAGACAGTGGAGCAGTAGCACAGTAAAACTCACTGTACATAAAGAACAGCAGGCCCACTGACAATGCATGTAAAACAACTTCCATGACCATTTTTAAGAAAAAAGCTTCTAATATGGCGGCGAGAAGCCAGTATTGCAAGCTGACGCTAAGAAAAAGATGGCGATGGTCCTTGCTGGTGGTAGAGAGGACAGGAACGGAATGCCTTGCAGTTGTGGCATGTGGAGCAGTCTCTGAATGCAGCTTAACCATGCCGCCCTAGGACCAACGCACTGCATGACTGACCTCAGGTCAGTGTAAGGCCCTGACAGCAGAGTGCTACTCAAGGCCTGTCACTACTGTTTACACACATGCATGCGGGGGCATAAATAGCTTTTGGGGCTCGGCTCCTCATACCGAAACGGTCATCTCAGAAGGGCCTCACCGCAGTCACCTGCCCATGGCACAGCGGTACACGACAGACCAACAAATCAGGTGTCTCAAGCTGTCACCACACCAGAGAACATGCCGGAACAGTCTCGTGATGCTCAGCAGTTGGCGGTTGTTTTTTTTTTTTTTTTTGGTTTGGTTGGTAAGGCATATAGAAACACAACATTTGTAGACATAGTTCAGATTCTTTGTCCTGGAAGCATAAACTTCCTTGCATTGTGTACATTCTATGGCACTGCCTGCTGAAGGGTTTTTGCCTGACACCTGTCACCATTCATTACCACGGTTCAACCAACACCACCACTAAACCCCACAGTCACACTTAAGGTCAGGCCCAGGTCACTGTTACCGCCATCCATCATTCAACAGCTTTGTTTAGCACTTCCATGCGAAAAAGGCAATTTGGAGGTGCTGCTTGGTCAGAGTGAGAATTGATCGCAAATACATTAATGTACAGATTTCAATGTACAGGTTATATAACTGCATATGAGCACACACTGCTTGAAAAAACATTAATGTTGATGCACAGACATATCAAGACATTTCCAATGTACCAGTAAAGCTATTTGTAATTAAAATGTCTTCCTTATAAAATGTCTTTCTACAGCAATATCCAGACAAACAAAGATTCACTAAGACAAACTTCCCCCGCACACAGAGACCAAACGAGGACTGGGGACTAGGGACTGGGGTCGCAGCGTCCCCTTGGCTGGCGCCTGTCCTCGGCTGTCCCCTCTCATTAAGTCTGCTCTCAGTGATACGACACATATGGATCTAGTTTTAACACTTACGCTACTAACAGATTTCCATATGGAAAGAGTCAGAGCAAAAGTGGTTGCTCCTGTTAACATCTACTTTAAAGACGCAATCTACTAGTACACCAGTGTTCTGACGCAAACACACACACACACACACACACACACACACACACACACACACACACACACACACACACACATACACACACACACACACACACACAGATGTGAGCCTCTGCACATGCATGTAAGCTGCCGGAGAGCTGACCTAGCACTGAGAGAGAAGTGACCCACTTGCATGTCTAGAGCAAAGCCACTGGCCCACACCACAGTGGTCAGGTCAGCCCACAGCACTGACCCCCGTGTGTTTCTGAAAGGTGCTAGGTGGCCACATATCAGGACCCCAATTCCCACACAACCCAATTACAGCAGTCAGCACGGAGCACTGGGCAAGGACTGGGCCACTAATTAAGAGAGAAAACTAAAAGTAGGTCCACCATCCACAATAGCCCATGGGCTAACCAATCAATTACATGTCTCAAGTACTGCCAGTGCTCCAGCCAACTTGCAAACGCCAGCAACATCTCTGGAAATTTCCGAGAACCCCGATAGGAACGACCACGATGTTTCACAACTGACATACTTCATGGCTGCAGGTCACTGGGTCATGAGGCTATAGGATATCTGTAAACACAACAACATACATATTTCTACACATACATATTTCTAAAAGATAAGTTCATATCTGTCTACATCCACCTTACAAGAGAAAACCAGTAGAAGGCCCACAGCACTGGACCACATTACACAGCTACCTGCTGTTTTTTTCATATCCCCTCCGGACTTTAA
>NC_137927.1:24471803-24482451 GCF_963457725.1 Sprattus sprattus
CAGGTCACACACACACACACACACACACACACACACACACACACACACTCATTCATACTCAACCGCTGTCTGATCTCCTCAAAGAGCTCATCTACACCTTATTACATGTCAACACTGACACCGTTTAATTAAGGACCAACTATGCATATATGTTCTATGTTAATGTACTGTATATGCCACCCCTCCACAGCTGTGGTGCACTGACGACCACAGCACTGCACAGCACAGACAGAGGGGGAGAGGGGGAGAGGGGGAGAGGGGGAGAGGGGGAGAGGGGGAGAGGGCGTGGCTGCCGGGGGTGGTGGGTCTCCCCAGGCTAGAGCACACACAAGATCACTGGAGAGGGGGTGAGTAAGGACGGACAGCTAGAGTCAGCTCTAACAAGGGTTTGCAGGCCAAGGAACACCACACCCCACACACATGCGTGCACACACACACACACACACACACACACACACACACACACACACACACACACACACACACACACACACACACACACACACACACACACACACACACACACACACACACACACACTGACCAGCGGTACAGCCTCTCGCATATACACACATGCACATACACACCCACATGCACATCCTCACACACACACACACACACACACACACACAATCATAAACATTCAAACACACTGCCTAAAAAGGACAGATACACCCCTCCTAAAAACCAGAGGTTCTAAATTTCTCCCATGTGGGTAGAGACATAAACCTGCTCCAAAAACATGACTCACTGAGAAGAACAGAATAGAGCTTTAAATATGACTCACTGAAAAGAACAGAAAAAAGCTTTTTTATTTTCATTAGCACAATAACACAAAGACATTTCTGCCGTGCCACTCCCCACCTCCCCCTGGTAATGCACACTTGAGAGCAGATTTTAGAAAACACGTCTGATACATTTCCTCACTCTCACCGAGCGGACGTGTAATCTCCCACTCTTCCTTTCTTCTCTCCTCAGCGAGCTGACGCTCAGCCCGGCCTCTTTGCGTTTGTTTGTTTGTTTGTTTGCTTTGGCTGACTGCCGTCCTATTCATATTACAGCGGTTATTCAAATGGGGCCGTATCCCACTCTATACAGTGGCACTGAAACAAGCGTTTGCTACGCTGCCTGCTGAGTCCTTCGCTACACAAACAGTGAAACTGAGGAGACTTGAAACATCCTGTGCCCTCGAGGGGTATCGAGGAGGGACTCTGACCCCCATGCAGACAGAGCAACTGTCCCTGCAAAAAGGTTAAAGTGGAGTCATACGATAATAGAATTTGATACTGCCTTTAGTCTTCTTATTACCCATTATCCGGTTTAAATTTGTGACTATGCCAAGTTTCAAATAATTCTTAAAAGAAAGGTTCTAAAATCCTATTACTTCACATCTGCACGTCGCTAAGATCACCCGAATGGAAATTGTTCAGCTGCACGTTGACTGCTGTAACATGTCAAAGTCGAAGACTAATTCAATGGTCTTATATGAACATACCTGTGTGCCCAGAGTGACATTAGACCCTTAAATGAGTAGAGTACGCTACAAGAGGGAATATGTCTAATTACAAAAATAATAATACAACATTAGAGCAATAATAAGTCACAGTACGTACTTTTGATTCTTTACTACATTTAAAGGCAAGTACTTTTGTACTTTAACTCAACTGAAAATTGAAATGGAGGACTTCCTTTTACCAGACGCATCACTACTTTCACTCAAGTACAGGATTTGTGTACTTCGTCCACCACTGCCCCCATGAACCTTTGGGACATCCTCCGAGCGTCTGCAGCATTCAGCATGAGCCATGGTGACAATGCGGCAGCACTGGGGGATTGTGGGAGGGAAACAGAGGTTTAGAGTCCAAAGCCGGTCTGACATGGACAAGAGGCAGCCTTCCTGGCAAATGACCATGAAGACTGACAAAGAGAGAGAGAGAGAGAGAGAGAGAGAGAGTGAGAGAGAGAGGGGGGAGAGTGAGAGAAAGACAGGGAAAGAGTGAGAGAGAGAGAGGGGGAGAGTGAGAGAAAGACAGGGAAAGAGAAAGAGAAAGAGAGGGGGGGAGAGTGAGAGAGAGACAGAAAAAGAGAAAGAGAGAGAGAGAGAGAGAGAGACAGGGAAAGAGTGAGAGAGAGAGGGGGGAGAGTGAGAGAAAGACAGGGAAAGAGTGAGAGAGAGAGAGGGAAAGAGAAAGATAGAGAGAGAGAGAGAGAGAGACAGGGAAAGAGTGAGAGAGAGACAGGAAAAGAGAAAGAGAGAGAGAAAGAGGGAAAGAGAGAGGGAGGACATGGGAGAGTGTAACCCAGGGTTGCTTCACAGCTGACTTCATTACTCAGAGGAGCCAAGTAGACAGGCATTCAGAGGCCCTTAAAGGATCACAGATCCCTGTTCCTTTGTGCCCATCCCTTATGAAGTCCTGCGTCCCCCTCCCGTGCCTCTCCTGCGCTGGGTCAAGAGGACTGGTGCTGTCCCTGAGAACCAGCCTGCTTAATGTGCTCTGGCTTGGCCCGGGTCCAGGCCTCTCTCTCTCTCAGCGAGGGCTGGGGAGAAACGCACCCCACACAGCCGAGTGCTGTGATCGTTCCATCAGGCCTGGACAACCGGGAGCCCTGCCGACCTTTTTCCGTGTTCAGCGTTTAAAGCGCGGTGGGACAATGGCACAGCATCGGCGGACAGAGAGAGAGAGGGGCCCTTCTAGGGTGCCTCTCCACCACCGCACGAGGACCAAATCTGTGCCCCACTGTCATCCTTAATCGCCCCAGAGCAGGGTGTGCCTAAAGAAGTGGTCCACTAGAGAGGGAGGTATATTGGGGGGGGGCAACAGCCACTTTCTCTCTTTCTTCTGCCTCCTGTTTCAGCCCAGAGCTGCTCTAATCCGCCCCCCAACCCACCCCCCACCCCCTGGATACAGCCACCGCCTCTGGCCAGCCCCCCTTAGAGCTAAGCCCTTCCACTGCCTCTGCCTCCAACCACAGACGGAGCCCAGAACATACAGGCCTCCTGCAATTAGCTCTCCGCAAGGCGCAGCGGGGGAGAGGATGGAGGGTGCGAGACGGAGCGGCTGACAGAGACAGAGACAGAATGGAGAGGGGGACTAGGATTGTTCCTGGATGAGGACAGTGTTCTGAGCATGTCTCGGGACACAGGAAGTGACTGCAGCCAGAAGAGCGCTGAGATGTACGCAGTAGGAGGGAGGGAGGGAGCGGTAGAGCGTAGTATTAAAGCATGGAGGGAAGAGAAAGGGACTGACAATACTGTTACACTGAAAATGTGCACAAACAACAAAACAAGCGTTTGGAAACAGATTTTGGAAACACGGACATGAAATCCCTGAAGGCAACCACAGGTTTTAGCCACATGTACACACACACACACACACAGACACACACAAGCGCGCACACACACACACACACACACACACACACACACACACACACACACACACACACACACACACACACACATGTACCGCAGAGACACAAATACAAAAAATGCTGAACCCTTACATGTGCATCATAAAATGCAGACACTGTCGCCATGCCAACAGACCCAGAGGACTAAGCACACAGCTGTACTCCCAGACTAGGTCTTTTAAAAAAGGCTTGGAGGGAGGGAGGGAGGGAGGGAAGGAGGGAGAGAGAGAAAGGGAGGGGGAGGGATGTGAGGAGAGCAGAGGAGACAGAAAGGGTAACACGAAAACAATCAAGTCGAAAAACATAAAAATCAAATAAGCGATAAAAATGAAAGTGAGGGACAGAGAGAGAGAGAGAGAGAGAGAGAGAGAGAGAGAGAGAGAGAGAGAGAGAAGTGTGTGAGGGGGTGAAGGGTGGAGTGATTGAGTGAAAACTCAGTGAACAGGCCGAGAGGGAGAGCTGGCAGCCGTTTTCCCACAGCGCCTGATAAAAGAGCTATAAATATGTAGTTGTCTTTTGGGAGAAAGAGAGGGAGAACAGAGAGAGTGCGAAAAAGAGTCACAACATGGCGACAAACCAGAGAAAACAAACACTGCATTTAATGCGCAACACACTCATGCAACACTGCTGTTCCACAGTCTCTATCATACCTGCACATCATTCCCTGACCAACCAAGACTCACTAGCACAATCATCATCAGCCATCTCTTCTCTTTGTTTCTCCCAGCGAAAGCCCATCACACCTACTGCTGGCACTGGGCAGTATGATTGGTATGTGTGCTCTGCTGGGCATCACTTATCCTGTTTATGGTCTTCCCAGTCAGTTATGAGCGCTTCTACGGTATGGGCCCCACTTCATCTCTCCTCCCATCATGCACTTGGAAAGCCTGAAGGACAACTGGCACTGGCGGCCATCATGGGTACATCTGCCTCTATGGCCAACCCCTGTGCATCCAAGTGCACTGCGCCAAAAAACAATGGGGGCAGGAAACAAAGGGATGATGAGCAGACAGGCAACACAAAGAGCCGAAGATGAAAGCAGGTAGGCTGGGGTGGAGCGAGGGCTGTGGAGGCAGGGAGATGGAGCATGAGAAGAGGGGGAAGATGAGACGTTGACAGAACAAGCGCCACGGGACAGAGTCACACTAAAAAGAGCCAACCAGGGCACGGTCCTGACAGAAGCAGCACACAGGCAGAGACAGAGGCAGCCAAAGCAACAGAGCCAGAAAGAATAGCAGAAAGAGGCAGAGAGTTGAAGAGTGGAGGGGAGGCAGAGAGAGAGAGACAGAGAGAAGCCAGTGCAGGGTTAATGACATGTGTGATGATAGCTCCAGCTGAGCCAGCAGTAGCCACGGCAGCGGGGAGATCACGCCTGATTGCTAACACTTAATACCAGGGATTACCCTTGCCCTGGCCCGGCCCGTCCCGTCTGAACAACGCCACCCCACCCCAACCCCTGGTGCACCCTCTCTGGCTCCAGTCATCCCATCCTGTCCCGTCCCAACCCCCCTCTCTCTCTCCAACCCTCCATCCGCAGAGGCTCAGCACAGGGGCCCCCAGACAACCAGCCTGTGTCCAGCCTGAACCGGCCTGGCGCAGTGGATCAATGGTATGGTTTAGGAGACTGCCAAAGTCCCTATGTCCTCTGGGTAAATGGGTTAACTTGCGCTTTTGTGCGGTACCATAGACTGTAGCCTTCTGTCGGAGCATTTGGAGGATGAGACATTTGGCACTGAACTTGATCTTGTGGTATTGACCTTGCAGTCATCCTCCCAGAATGAGCCAAACACACTGGCCTATCACCAGGGCAATCAGCCTCAATTCTATTCTATTCTATACATTTTGATATGTATGTTTGCATACTAACACCTGTGAAATACAGGCTGAACATATCTTTACCCTAGAGTGAGTCTACTTAAGCTGATCTGAGATCTGAGGCGATGACATTGGACCTCATGATGGTTCCCTTATGGAGCTGTTTGGCCATATGGACGGTGCTTATGATTACAGCAGGGGCTCATGTCACCACCCAGAGAGATGACCAGCTACTGACCGGCTTTATCACCGCTGCCCCCAGCTCCATCACTCTGTCACCACAACACTGTTCCAATCATTGCGTGCCATAAAAGCACTGAAGCTGGGTCAGCATGTCATGGACAAGGGAAGAGGAACGATCACACAAACAGACCCCCCACGTACACACGTACACACATCCATGTAAACACCATCAATCTCATTTCCTCCCCACGCATGGAAGGGAACACCAACGTCATTGTGTTGGAGAGCCAAGGTCTAAGCCATGGAGTCCTTAATACTGAAGCCTCATGCATTCAAGCCCTCCTCTGCATGGCTCTCCCAGGCTCTGCCTTTTGAAAACACTGTGAAGATCCCACTCTCAAACGCTCTCCGCTCTGCCTCTTGAGTAAGTAGGTCATCTCCACCTCCCTGAGATAGCCTGTTGTTTTGTCCCCATGTGCTGCAGAAACAACATTATTGTCTTTAATTAAGCAACAGTCACAATGGTCATCTATTCCCCTCTCTCCTCTCTCTGCCTCCCTAGCTCCCTCCCTCCCTCCATCCCTCCCTCCCTCCATCCCTCCATCCCTCCCTCTCTCCTCGAGCCTTTGGCCTGGCTCTGAGGACACTTCCTGGTGTCACAGTCCTTCTTTGTGCCCCGGGCCTACTTGCACAAGGCCAGCACTATGAACGTGGGAAGCAGCACACAAACTGGGCTTCAGCGCCAAGGCCAAGTCTGGTCTTAATGAGAACGGAGAGCGACCAGTGCGACGGAGAAAAGGACAGCAAGTTAGAGAGAGAGAGCGAGAGAGAATGAGAGAGAGAGAGAGAGAGAGAGAGAGAAAGAGAGACGGTCAGGATGCGAGACACGAGACACCCAAATACGACCCAGCCATGTCTGCGTGCTACCCTGCAGAGACACCAGGCTCTTCCTGTGCTCTCTCTCTGCTGTTAAAGCCAGCTCTCATCCAGGATACTGTCTGCACAGACACCAGGCTCTTCCTGTGCTCTCTCTCTGCTGTTAAAGCCAGCTCTCATCCAGGATACTGTCTGCACAGACACCAGGCTCTTCCTGTGCTCTCTCTCTGCTGTTAAAGCCAGCTCTCATCCAGGATACTGTCTGCACAGACACCAGGCTCTTCCTGTGCTCTCTCTCTGCTGTTAAAGCCAGCTCTCATCCAGGATACTGTCTGCACAGACACCAGGCATACTGCCAGCCCTCATAGACGATGATTATAGCAAGACTGCATGCATCGACTAAAGTATCCCCTCAAACAGCATTCACTATACATTCAATATGAGGCACAGATTTCAAATGTACACCATCACACTTATATTGGTTAGTACAGACAGTGTGCCTCACGGGAACACCTGACGATGTCATTCATTCTAGCCTACACTGTGAGCTCCGCAAGCCGCTGCCAACACTGTGAGGCACTGAAGAAATTTGGCCAGTTGCTTAGCAACACTACAAGCAATCAGAGCCCTTCCATCTCTGTTGCTAAGCAACACTGCAGCGATCCACCTCGGCTGGAGTGGAAACTGGCTGGCGTCGCAGCACGGAATCCACCAGATCCGCCGCCTCGGTATGGCTGCTACGCCGTAGTTGTAGGCACCGGCCGCCACTGCCCACGTCTCCGCTCAGTCAATGGGCAGTTTGTGTTGCCAAGTTTGTGCCCCTCCCACACAGGGATTAATGTATTACGAGGAGTACTCTGGCCATATTGAGTTGTCAAAACCAATCGACGAGATGGAATTAAATCAAGTGGGAAAGATGTACAGACAGTTGGGACAGAGCAGAGGGGGGGTGGTGGGGGGGTTGGGGGATCGCCCTCCTGCAACCGCAGCGCATTTTGGTTTTCTACCAGCCGCCAGCCTTTGGCATCCGGTTTGTTATTCTTTCCAAAAGAAGCGTCTGAGGTCGCCGTCTCATCATGCATCCAGTCTGCGGCTCAAACAGGAAAAAAGAAAATGCACACACGTGCACTCGTACACACACACACACACACACACACACCCACACACACACACACACACACACTTCCACATGCACAAAAGCCCAATGTCAGCAATTTCAAGTGAGCCATGTCATATCATTCACGTGCGCCATTAACCACAAATCCCACCTTTGGGGACATTGGCCCTTTCATTGAATTTCTGACGATTTTGCCAATTTTGCTGCAGCCCTCTGCACTCTGTCCCCACAACCTGCTCACAATGTGGCAGCCCTCTGCACTCTGTCCCCACAACCTGCTCACAATGTGGCAGCCCTCTGCACTCTGTCCCCACAACCTGCTCACAATGTGGCAGCCCTCTGCGCTCTCTCCCCACAACCTGCTCACAATGTGGCAGCCCTCTGCGCTCTCTCCCCACAACCAGCTCACAATGTGGCAGCCCTCTGCTCTCTCCCCACAACCTGCTCACAATGTGGCAGCCCTCTGCACTCTGTCCCCACAACCTGCTGGCACAATGTGGCAGACAGCCGAGGCGGAGAGGGACTGCTGCAGCAGAGGCAGACAGCTTCATTAAAGCTATAACTCTGCACACCACAATTACATCTCCCACCAGGCCATCACCAGCAATGAACATTTCCATCGCAGACATTCATAATATGATTTTTTTTATGTATTTTCAAGGGAGATAGGCCCCCTGGAAACAATCACAAAGTATAAAGAAATACAGACTTGCTTTGAAAAGACATAAGGGCTTCATCACAGCATGCATTGACCTGCATAGTTCTCTGTTATCTGGATGTGTTCAATGACAAAGGGCACGCAGCATGGCAGGCATAAGGCCCACGGGTAACTAAAGCCACAGGCTTGCATCAGCTCTAAGGGCTATCAACATTCCTCTCCTCTCATTAGCCAACAGTGGCTTTGGCCTCCAACCATATCCAAGTGTGTGGAAAGAAAAGAGGAGGTGGACGGTAGTATTTCATGCACACTCACTACTTTTTTTTTTTTCTCCTGTGGCTCTCGCAAAGCAAAAGTTGATGAGTGGGCAGACTGGAAGAAGAACAGTGGCCCTCATTAAGTCTTTTCCCTTTGAAAGTTGGCTCACTTCAGCAAACAACATCTTGTTATGTCTCCCTCTCAGTTGGGCATGGTATTAAAAGTGTGCCACGTCTTTGAGGGGGGGGGGGGGGCTCTGGTATTGCTGTTCTACCCATAATTCCCAGCCCTCGTGAGGAACAGGTGTTCCCAGAAGGGGAGGGAGTCCAAACAGCACTGAGTCAGGAGAGCCGTGCTGACAGGAGGCCTTGTGGCATTGAATGGACCTCCCACCAGCGCTGTTCTGCGAGCTCATGATGAGGGGCTGTTGAAGGGAAAAACACCATGTGAAAAACTGCTTAATAAAGAAAAGCCTTTTTCTCCGTGGCAAGGACCTTGCGCCTGTAATCTAACAGACACACACAAGTCCAACCACTGGAGTCTCCTTCTGACCTTGACTCCAGATAACAGAATGTTCTATTCTGCCTTTCTCTCTCTCACACACACACACACACACACACACACAAACACACGCATACACCAATTACACAACATCCTCTGGCATCGTCGAAATCTGAAGCATAAAGAGAGAGAGAGGACAAACACTTCCTTTCAAAATGTCTCCCTCCCTTCAAACAGAACAGCACAGCTGTGGTGAATGGCTTTATTGCCCTTCTTTGTCCTTCCAATGAATTTGTTTTTCTCCCCCATTTAAAGTGCCTTGGAGTTTTGTGCCGCCATAGCAGAGCATGATAATAGTGCCTGGTAGCATGAGGAGTGGGTCTAACAGAGGCATTTAGCTCTGAATGCTCTTCTCTCCAGAGACAGTGAAGGATTCTCACTTGCTTTTTACTGCTTTCCTCCACAGGCTGAAAAGCTCTATGAGCACATTTATCTGACTTCTACTTAATTGATTTTAAGAAATAATTTCTGTATGTGGGTTTATGTATATAACATTTGATTTGTCTTTGATTTATTTGCCATATGCCTACATCCATTCTCTCCAACCCCACTTGTGTCGAAGAAACCCAGAGGGTCATTGGGTGCAACTGATGTCACCGTATACAAACTGGTATTCTTGGCTGGTCAGCACTTGGAGTTAGTGTTTGTTTACACGACAGTGTGAAGGATAACACCCAACACTGCAACTTAAAGGATGACAGAAACATCTGGAGGAACCGCAGCTGCCTTCTCCTCCGCAGGTTCACACACACACACACACACACACACACACACACACACACACACACACACAAACGCATACACACATGCATGCACACACACACACACACACACACACACACACACGCACACCCACACCCACACCCACACGCACACGCACACACTCACACTCACACACACACACACACACACACACACACACGCACACACACACACACAGCTCCACGTCCTCATCCTACCCACCTAGCGTGGAGCTAGCTGCTGAGCTGGCGGACATATTTTATTTTTCGCTGTTCAGGGGGGAAGCCATTTTGCCCCCAGAGTTGGGATCAGATTTACGACATTCATTATGGCTGCTGCCATTCCGCTCATGCAGGCGGGCCATAAAACAGCCCCCGCGGACGAGCTCATCTCGCTGCACACATCTGCGTGGCTCCTGCTTTACGACCGCCTCTTGTTTGCCAGGCTTTTTTTATTTTTTGGGGTAGGCTTCTGGGATAGCCCCCCACTTTTTAATGCTTGCTACTGTCGAGGCCAAGAACAGAGAGAGAGACAGTCAGCGAGAGAGAGAGAGAGAGAGAGAAAGAGAGACAGAGAGAGAGAGTGAGAGAGAGAGAGAGAGTGAGAGATAGAGAGAGGGAAAGCGAGAAAGCAGGGACGAGAGACATCTCTGCCAGAAAAAGAGAACACTCAGAAAAGACAAAAACGCTTCTCCTATTACTGTTAATGTTTTTCGGCGGAGGGCTTTTCACACATACACGTACAAAGGAAAGAACCCCACCCTCTGAAGTGGCAAAAAGAAAAACAATTATGGCTCGCTAAAATGCCAGAGGACATCATTAACAGGGTGCTAATCATCTTCAACTGCTCTCTGATAATTCTTCCCCCTCTGAACTCAATGTCTCATTGATAATGAGACAAAGACATTTGTGGTCATGTTCGGGTTTGTCCCCTCCACCATGCCAATACAAAAGACTGGCTCCAGTGGGACCAAAGAGGAGGAAAGGAGAGTGATGTGGTGCAGAAGAAGGGATGACTCGTAGTAAAAC
>NC_137927.1:24487651-24492651 GCF_963457725.1 Sprattus sprattus
GCCTCTGCTTATTGGTTTATAGCGCAGACGTGACTCCAGCCTATTCGTTAATAGATTTTAGCGCTATCCAGACCCCTAAACTAGTCACACCCTCTCAGAGGAGGATCGTCCTCCTCTCTGCCATTGAAGTCAACGCATTCCACGAGCCGCCAGCGCAGGCAGAGAAATGAATGGGAGTCAATGGAGGGTAGAGGGAGGAAGGTCCTCCGGCAGTAATTTTCGATAGCGATAGGGGGTGCTAATGTCATCTTTACCCAGGGAAACTAACATTACATATACAAAGGTATTAAAGTAGTCCTATTTAAGGGTTTTAATTAATCACAGTAGTCTGGGCAAAGTACACTTTTTATTCTCAAAATGTTAAGGAGGATCTTCCTCCCTCTCCTCAATGGAGAAGCCTCCACTGGTTTGAATGAGGTTGAATTAAAAATGTTTTTCCATGATTTTTTTTAATTATTATTTAGACAATGCAAGAACCTCACCGAGACATTATTACATGTTACATACATACACGATTATGAGCAACTGTCTATTTATACAACAATATCTGTAAGAATTGTAATGACTAAAGACCCAAATGAGCAAATAGGTGTTAAAAATAGGATAACCCTAAGAAAGAGAGAGGTGCCCAGTACATAGGGCTAGTGGTAATGACATGTGTTTATGTGTACTATGCCATCCACTACACCTATTTTTTATGAGCGAACTACACAAAAACACAGACACATCAGCACATAAGATTACTGCAATACCTTTATGGAATTTACAGATTTCTTTAATTCAAGAGCCGCATGGTTGTGCATATGTGGATGAATGAGTGCATTAAATCAGTTTAGGAGCAGCATCTAGATCATATGCATCAGACAAACATTTAGCTTTTAAATATTGGTAATGAAAGCAGTATGATATGATATTATTGAATGAGGGGGCTGCAGTCATATTTATACATTATTACATTATTGGCTCAGTTATTCAATTTTAATCCGAATCTGCAAGCAATTTATGTCGCTTTGTAGATCAGACTGGCCCTAGCACAGTTTTGGCCGGTTCAAGAATCCTAGAGTAAAAGTAAAGCTCCGCTTATGGTAGCCCGACGTGTGCCTCCAAAAAATGTTACCAGTCGAGGCGACTGAGACCAATGGAGACGGTCAAATAATTCCCACAACCCCTAGCGTTCAGACAGTGAATTGCAATACCATACTGAAAACTGCAACGCAGAACATAGAAAGACTCCATCAAAGCGCCCGCATGGTCACAGAGATGGATACACAGAGTACTATAACAGAACCCTAAGAGTGACATATTAATCCAAAATGACTCTTAATGGCTCCTGTAAGGCCTCCTGTTGAGGGGGGGTTGAGGGTGAAGGGGTATCTGTAAGGTCAGATATTTAAGCATCTGTTGCAAGATGCAATATTAAGGATAAGTGGGACACTTTCTGTCCAGATATTGAAGATAAAATGAAGTGATACCTCAGTTATTACATTATTGGCTCAGTTATTACATTTTCAAAGGTTTTTTTTAATGCAAGGCCAATAACGTAATAACCGGCCAATAACGTAATAAGTTATTGCGTTATTGGCCAAAAGTTATTACGTTATTGGCACGGCAACTGTATTACATTATTGGCAGTTTATTACGTTATTGGTTTTATTACATTTAAATTATTACGTTATTGGCCGTTATTACGTTATTGGCCGTTATTACGTTATCGGTTGCTACAAGCCTCTAACCATCATCCCTGCTCCAGCTTCTGGGCATCATCCCTGCTCCAGCCTCTAACCATCATCCCTGCTCCAGTCGAGGCCGAGGCGCCTCCCTGCGCCTCCTCAGAGGAGCACGGCATCTGTCTGTCCGTCAGAGCTAGCACGCTTCAACGCAACACCCAGAACCAGTCACTCCAGAACCAGGAACAGAAGTGAGCGTTGTCTCTTTGGAGGCCTCGGAACATTTGCACAGTGGACGGCCTGCATGCAGTCTTTCAGGTCTCCACAGACCGATTCCCCATCTGCCCCTTATGACCCCTGCTATGAGTGCAGTTAAAGAATCTGCCCCCCCCACAGGCCACAAGACGAGGCATTAAAAGATGAAAAATTGCATCATTATTTAACTTGTTTGACTCGTTGGAAATGGATGATTTAAGATGCAAATGATGCCTGTGAAGCACCTGGGAACCTCTTTTCAAACTCGAGCTGTATTTGACTTCAGTGGGAATCAATGCAGAGCAGAGAAGTAGAGGCACAGGAAAGCCATATAGTAAAAACGGTAGTAACATCCAGATGTGCACAGAACGTTGTAGAGTGTGTGTGTGTGTGTGTGTGTGTGTGTGTGTGTGTGTGTGTGTGTGTGTGTGTGTGCCGGTGTGTGTGTGTGTGTGTGTGTGTGTGTGTGTGTGTGTGTGTGTGTGTGTGTGTGTTGTGTGAGTGTGTGTGTGTGTGTGTGTGTGTGTGTGTGTGTGTGTGTGTGTGTGTGTGTGCATGTGTGAGCATGTGAATGCGATGCAGTGTCCCAGGCTGCCACACTGGTTTCTGACCTACATTCAGTCGCTCGCCAGTGCAGTTCTCCACTGCAGAGCAGACTCACAAATCTGTGGTAATCACACCCAGCATCTGCCACAGTCACATCCACCACTCCTGCCCAGTCATGCAGACAGTATTGCACAGAAATCACACAGCACCCTGCACCAGGCCCCGAGACCTCTCTCCACACCCTGAGTTGGCCTCTTATCCTCAAAGCCCTGCTTTACTACACGCTAGCCTTCAGCACTGCACATCTCTGCCTCCGCAGCCACTGTTAGCCCCACTGCCGAGCAGAGGCACTCACTACTCACTGCTAGCTCACTACTCACTGCTAGCTCAAGGTACGGCTGTAAACCACAGGCAGTACAAGTCAGGGTTGACAGTTATCAGTGGTTGGAAATGTATTCTCATTTAAAGGCACTATTTCAAATGGCTGTGGCAGAGTTATCCATTCTTTCACAAAGAGCAGAGAAGGGGGAGGAAGAGAGGAAGAGACCAAAGTCCCATCCATTTTCTGTCGCTGAGGCACCCCACGTCTCACATCGATCTGCACTGTAAATCTTTTGTGTTGCAAGCATCCGATCTCTGTCAGTTCTGTTCTGTGCTGTGTGTGTGTGTGTGTGTGTGTGTGTGTGTTCCTGTGTGTGTGTGTGTTTGTGCGTGAGAGTGGGTTTATGTGTGAAAGTCTCTAGTTTGCTATTTTTTCGTCCTTGAAAATTCCCCTCACTCCATCTTCTACATAGCCCCTCAAACAGCGTCAGTCTTGCACAGCCCTCCATGGACCTCAGGGGAGGTAGGATGTGACCCTTGCTGTGTTATAGGGCTCAAAGGAATGCTCCAAGCACAGTCAGCTCATTAAAATGCTAGACTATAGCCTTCATACACACTCACACACACACACACATACACACAAACACACACACACACACACACATACACACAAACAGAACCACCCTGGCACAGGAAACCGGCGCACCTCAGGTGACCACTTAAACGAGATCAGTGAAAGCCCCCGCCACGGTGTTAAAATTACCATGATACCGTAATAATGCAGCCAGCTGCCTTTAGTGTCCCTCTGTGCTTCCCTTACCACATCATTCTCCTCAACAGCACGTCTCCTGAAAAGATCCCCAAATGCACTCCCACAAACAATGACTTCAGCAGGCCAAAAATAGCCCGGCCGCCCACCAACCCTCTTCAGAGCTGTGAACCAAGTCTTTGTTCCCACTTACGGCCCACTATTTGTATGCTTATGGAAGAGGAGTACTCACGCCCTAAAAAGTCCTCAGAAGCTTGAACAGAACATACCTTGAGGGATGGCATTAATGCCTGCTTTTTTCCCAAGAAATGAGCTCATTTAAAAGAGCTGATAGCATCTTATCACCAGAATCAAATCCTTAAAAGCCAGGGGGAATCACAGGATTGTCGCTGTTTCCTCATAAATGGGTCATAATTGATATGATAGGTCACCGTGTGACACTCCATGAGGAGCACGTCTAAATAAACACACACTTCCTTGCCTCCATTTCACAGCAGGACAAGTGCACTGCCATAACACACCAGAACTGAATCATGAAATGCATTTATCTGAAGATGTCCTTCTGTGCAGATGCTTGGTGGAGGGGACCCTGCTCTTTTTCTTTCCCTTGACAAGCCCCCTCCAGAGATTAACCCGTACATAGAGGAAGATCCTTGCCCACTAATCCGTGTGTGTCTCTTTGTCCCCGTTATCGCACAAACACACACATACTTGCGAACGCGTACATATAACCCCCACATTTGGCAGACGCAGACGCACACACCCATCCAGTGTCCTACCTCTGGTGTTGGTTGCCATGTCTGCCACCTTCTGAAAGGCATCCAGGAAGGCCACCGCAGCCAGTACTGTGGTCCTGAGAATGAAGCAAGACAAAGATTGACTCTCACTACATTCACATTCAGGGGAATCAACCTAGCCCATGTCATTTGGTTTGGGATTGAGGAAAAGGGAAGAACTTATCAGGATCTGGTTCTAATACACAGCAATTAATACCCTCTTAACACACTGAGCCATTAATACACTGTAATACCATGAGCCATTTCCCTGTGTGCAGTACTACTGTGCTACAGAGGGCCCCAGTGAGTTTCCAGTCCGGGGCCCTCTGTATGGCTGGGAGCCAGTGTTTGCTGCAGGAATGTATGTGTGCATTAGAGAGCAGACAGAGAGACAGACAGACAGACAGACAGACACGTGAGTCTGGTCGAGCACGACTCACCGGAGCTGGGAGTGCAGCTTGGTGGCCTTGGCACTGAAGTCCTCCCACACAGGGTATGAGCACTGCAACAGAGAGAAGAGAAGAGCGCCGGTTACATTCAGTGTGTGGATGGAAGACTCACTGCAAGAAAATACTCTGAAGGAATGGTGTGAGAATAACAGTTAAAAGAGATGTTTGGACACAGGATCAGATGACAGAATATTGATTTATATAAAAAAGACTAATA
>NC_137927.1:24495151-24860847 GCF_963457725.1 Sprattus sprattus
TTTAGCGAATAGCTATTAATCCTTAATGCACCTTTAACACACACACACAAGTACACCCCCTTAACACACACACACAAGAACACCCCCTTAACACACACACACACATAAACACCCCCTTAACACACACACACACATGCACCCCCCCTTAACACACACACACAAGTACACCCCCTTAACACACACACACATGCACACCCCCTTAACACACACACACACACACATGCACACCCCCTTACAGACCAATGCCACATCTGCATGTTCACTGCCCTAATCCAAAAACTGCAAGTCCTGCCCATCCATCCATCCCATAATGCCAGATGATCACCCGAGTCATTTCTCACCTCACTCTCCGTCTCTCTGGGTCCACATTCGTGCGACCCGCAAACAATTAGATAAGTGCCTCTCTACAGCCCTGCACTGTGGAGAGGGGAATGGCTGGATGGCTTGCCAGTAAGGGAACCAGGCTATTTTCTTTTTAGACTAACCAAGCGAGAGAGAGAGAGAGGAAGGGAGAGATGGAGAGAGGGAGAGTGAAATGCATTACAGGTGCCTTCTAATCACGAAGGGAAAATAAAGGAGATCTGCACCAGAGAACCAGCTGGGGATGAAGTGGTGGATTCTGCCTTATATCCTTAATTTCCCTCGTGATTAATAAAGTATCCATTTATCTATCTATCTATCTTATATGAAATCACAGTCCAATGCAGCCTGAGCAACCAACCCTCATCACATGTGCAATCCAGACCTGGAATTTAATTCCAAATACCACAGTGAGTACGTCATCATCAGCAAACCCACATTCTCCCCTAACACCACTAATTGTGTGCTGCTGAACCATGTAGGCCTGCTGTATGTAAATCCTACTATATCACACCGTGCATCTTCTTCTACAGTAGCTGAGAAGGGGACAAAGGATAGGGTGTTCACTAACGGGCTTCTCATGGAATATCCTCTACTCTGCAGGTTTCAAGCATACAGAGGAAGAAAACCCCATGTCTGGTATTAACAACACATAGTGCGGCGGAAAAAGTTGGCCATCTCCAACTGCGCGCAAACTTTCAAACTCCCAGAGAATCACAGCAAGAGGTCTTAAACAAAGAACTATAAGCGCTTAACTGGCAAAATCCACATCGCACACTACTGTAACTAGCCAACCAATTAAAACCAGTCTACTGCAGCCAGCTCAATACAAACCTATCTGTCTTTGAATGAATCATATTCACTTGTGCTAATGAAAGGCTTTACAGTACGGCTTCATCTCCCATTTCTTTCAGTTTTATTTCTGGAGGGATTCAGCTGGGCAAATAAAGAAAAACCACATTAGCCATTTTCTATCTGTACAATTAGGTTCTTCCAGTGCTCAGACAGAGAGGTATCAAATCCAAACAATTGGTGGGTTCGTGTCATTTTGATTCATACCATAATTGAGCTGGGCTCCCTTTTTAAGAACTTTCCATAGAGGAATGAATGTAGTTCCACTGGAACAAGATTTTCACCCTGGTTTCATAGACACTGGGGTCAAAGATAGAAATGGTTCTTGCAGAAGGATATGTAAAAAGGCCTTCGACCTGATTTCATATTCCTCTGGTGTACTGTACATGAAGCAACACCCACACAAACATGTCGTTTATTACCAAATGACTCTTCTGTGGAGTTAGGGCAGAAGTGGCTCAGTGGGTAGTCATCGAGACATCCCAGGGTTCCCTTGTCACATCTGACTTCTGCATGGAGAAGCATCCAAGACCCATGGGCAAGACCCAAAGCCTTCAGACTCCAAAAGGCCAGGATGTAGCTATATCTATCGCTGCCACTGCCAGTGTGGAACGCATGACGTTTGGTCTGACATGACATTTGCTCTATGAAGAGGTCTAATTGGAGTACAAAATCACTATATTCATGGAAACCCAGGCCACTTTCCAATGAAGTAAGGAATAGCTCAGCATCAGTAATGCTGAAAAATAAACTGATTAGTCCTCCAAGCACACACCCCTCTCTAAAGTCTCCAGCAGTCCCGTCCACATCAGCCAATCTTCTCCAGCTGGCAACACTGTACTTAGAGAGCAGAAATAGCACGTGTGCGCTAGTAGTACATGGCCAAGCTAGTAATTCAACCTCTGCGGATACCATCAGTTAAGCCAGGGGACTCCCAGTTCCCCAGCTGGGACACACTGCAGAGTCACGACTACTCTCTGGAAGTCAAGACTATCTGTTGTCTCTACCTGCTCCATGCCTCCTGCGTGAACACCATGTCTGGCAAATTAGCCCTCTGGAATCACATTAGGAGACAGGCGGTAAGTTGCTGTCAGATGAGAGCGGGAGATTGCCACGCTGCATCATTTATGAGCGGAGGAGCATCGCCAATTCGGCCGCCCAAATGAAGGGCCATGATCATGTCTGTGTTCCTCAGGCACAGACACTTGCCTCCGCTGAAAGATTTCAAACAAATTAATTAATTCTCCTGCTCTCTCTCTCTGTCGGTCTGCTCCCTGCGTTTTCTGTCTCTGTCACCTTTTCTTTTTGGGGGGAGGGGAGGCGGTGTAGGTACGTAACGAAGGATGTGCCCCTGGCACCTTGACGCATTCTCTGATAAAGGCAGTCTGCCGCACTTGACATTGCAGCTCGCAGACATTACAACCACAGATATGAAGGCGAGAAAAAGCGCATCGCTCCCTCGTCCTTGTGGATGCTGTTGACAGCCCACCCCTCCTCCATCTCTCCATGAAGAAAGGGATGAATGAAAAGATGGAGGCGATGTATGTCTTTCTTGGGGGAAAGAGAGGGGGACGGAGGAGCTGGTGGATGCCAGCTGTGTTCTGATTGGCCGGGGCTGCTCGGCTGCTTTCTTCCAGACAGTTAATGATTGGATGGGAGCTCGTACAGAGGGTGGCTGGTTCAGTGTGATCAGGACTCCCACCCACTGCATGCTACTCGTGTGTGTGAATGAATGGGTGATGGAGGGAAGCAAATCATCTTCTTGACCATTTAGTGGAGAAGTCTGTAGCAATGCAATCATGAATTATGGAAATCACTTAACATGAGAGCCCTGACGGCTCCTTCACTCTGTCTTCCGATCTCTCTCTCTCTCTCTCTTTCTCTCAATTACTCACTCAATCCCTCTCCCTACCTATCAGTCAATCCACACCTGTCTTTCTCTCTCTTTCAACCTCTCTCACTGCAGTCCGACGGGTCTGTCTCACCCTCTCTACCTGTTTTCTTTGCACCAAAAGTCAGACGATGCTCCTGTTTTGCTTCTCTCCCTCCTGTCTCTGTTCTTCATGCCATCTCTCTGCACCGTGGTGCACTCCTGGAAACGCCAGGGCCTGGTCTGCAGTCAGTATTGATGGTGGCACTCAGGATGATTGGACGCTGGCCTTGGTGCATATTGTGACAGCCATCACTCAGAGCCACTAAATACGCAGCAGCAGCGCTGGGATCAGAATACTGCGTAACGTTTCACAGCTCTTCCGTTGATAGGCAGGATGAAACAGTGCCGCACTATCACTCTGGGATATTGTACTGGTAGACTGCACACTGCCTGGGCCGAGTGAAAGAAATATGGCCTCAGTGTTTGTATTCAATCCATTAAAGCACAAACTATCCAACCCTATGTAGGTTCATAACAGGGTCGTTTCCCTTCAGCATGGCACCTACTAACAAAGGAACACCATTTTAAAAACTGTTCAAAGCACAAAAGTAAAATATTGATTTGACATATTTCTCTCCCGACACAGTTATTACCCCTCAGCTGTTTTTCTGTAGTCAGCAGAGGCAACGAACGGAAAGAGTTTGACACACTTAACAAAGCAAGCTCAGAGGAGGGGGCTGGCTCCGGCCCAAGAAAATTACTCCGTCCGAAGCGAGTCGATTCATCTCTAACGAGCCAAACAAGGGGCCGCCGAACACATGCTCATTTAGATGCCGAGAGGGCCGCACGTTGTCATGGCGGTTCCTCCAAGCCTCCAAACGAAAGCAGCGAGGGGGTGAATCGTGAGGATGAGAGTCACGAGGCGGGCCTGCTCTCGCTCCCCTGCTCCAGTGCCCAAATGGGTCGCCTGAAAGTAGGTGACATGTGCTGTCACTCAGATGCACTCCTGGCATGTCACACACCGTACGGGGCCATCGGCATCCATGACCATCTTTCACCACCCCATGACAAGTTCAGAAACTGACAGGGCTGGTTGGGTGCTTTATAGGGATTTTAATCAACTCGGCACCTGTCTGCATGGTTTGACATGGTTAAGCCTGTTCATAGTGTATTACAATGTAAGCAAGGGAGAATGTTTATTCTCTCTTAAGTTGAACGAATTATACATGTCATGTGACCTACTGGTTTTTAGAAAGTGCTGTGGTAAAACTATAGCTAATCTGTGAGGTAAGTACGCTGCAAAGAGACTGCTCTGTGAATGACAGCCAGTCAAGGTCAAGGACTACAAAAGGTTAAGAAAACGCAATAACAGCCTAAAATATCAAAACTGAAGAGATGGTGGGTGTGTGGGCATGTCTGAGAGAGAGACAGAGAGGACCAGAGACACATGGCAGGAGAGAAGCAGAATGCCGGCATGCATACCTTCAGACAGCCCATAGCAGAACATGAGAATGTAAACACCAGTGATATATGACAGGCCCAGCTGGCAAACAGACCATAGCATGGATTTGCCTTGTCTTCACTCCTAATGCCAGGTTTTCCTCACCCCCCCTGGCTCTTTCAGCCTTCTACTTCAGCACCTCGGGCACGGGTGTGTGTGTGTGTGTGTGTGTGTGTGTGTGTGTGTGTGTGTCGGGGGGGGGGGGGGGTTTGGAAAGGACAGGTGAACCTTAGTGTGACCTCATGTCTCCGCACCCATAAGCAATTCTTCATGACCTCACTCTACAGTCATAATAACCCTGTGAGTGTGAGACATTACCGCAGGGGATACAGACAAACAGATCAACTAGATCAACAAAAAAACAGCCTCTCTCTCTCTCTCTCTCTCGTGCCCTCCCTCCCTCTCTCTCTCCCTCCCCCGTTCTCTATCCCTCTCTCCTCCAGTCTAAACTGACTCGGCTGTATATAGCATAGAATGACAAGCATGCATACAATGCTTTCCTCTTCCTCTAATACAAATACACACTCTCTGTGTCCACACTGCAGTAGTGTATTTTTTGTAACTGGGAGGAAAAATGTGAGGGGGGGGGGGGGGGGGGCACACTAACTCATTTCACTAAGCCCTTCACATACATGTGCAAAGCATTCTTCTCAGGCCGGATGCTCAGTCACTGTCTGCATTTGTTCCCTTCTAAATAAGATAAGGTAAACAGTGCTGCGGCTCATGTCATTCATAGTGGCGCAGCACAGGCCAGCTTCTCTGGCTGAAGGATTGCACTTCTCCAGCGAGAGAGGCCAAACAAAGGCAACTTCCAGCTTCCATCTTGGGCTGAGTGATTAGGAGATGAGAATGAGAAGTGACCGTGCGTGCCCACAGGGTGCCAGCCCTCAGGAACAAAGAGACGCACAGAGACACAGAGGTGGAAGAAGGAGGAGAGAGCACAGCACACCACTCCAGACATCCATCATTATCATAATGTCATGCGGGCAGAGAAATGGAAATAGAAGGCCTTGACAAGGTTGGACCCCTCTGTGGAGATCTGAACATGTCACAGCTTGATGGACTTGAGGGCAACCCCCCCCCCCCCCCACCCCCTTTGGGGTGATAGACACATACATGCATGTGCCTTACAGACAAATACACACATATACACAGAGCACATGCATGTCAAGACGAGGTATCATCACAAAGACCTCGGAAAAAGGACTGGCATCACAATACATCACCGATCACAGGGTTCCCACCCTAACCAGCTCCCAAGCACACAGAATGCCCTCCAGACACAAGCCCCCTCTGTCCTCACTTATAGGGTACATGGAAGACTGCGTACAGCCCATGTGCAGCAGAGCTGAAGAGTCCACAAACGTCCTATCACTCAGTGAGGACACATCTGCGATGGGGGCTATTTTCTACCCACATTCCTTTGCTCAATGTAACTGCAAATGGGTCTGGCAGGAGCTCCACAACAAGCACAGACATTTATGTTAGAGTGAGAATGACCAAGCCAAACCATTGCCAGGACACTTGGGTGACTGCTGTTTGACCCACATTGGAAAACCCTCAAGAGCACTAAATGGAATTAGTCATTTTATAGTAAGAAGACCAGAGGAAACTGGCATTAAATAATTTATGAGATCGGGATGTTTTGTGTTAATGTAAAACACTTACAGAAAGGGATTTGTCTAAACACAATAAATGAGAGACGCAGAGAGACAGAGAGGTGTGTGATTTTGAATTATATTGATGCATAATATCAGTGTTTATGTTCTTTAGCAGAAAGCAGTGCTGACATCTCTTTGATTACAGCAGCAGAGATGCACATTTGACACATTGGCTGTCTTTCCAAAACTGCCACGTTGTGCTCTCAGAACTAGATGGTGATGAGTAATAAATACCAGTGCAATCGCTTTCAGATTTCACCCTGATCTGATGGCATCTCTGCCTGACCACCACCCCAAAATGTTGTAGGTCCACCAAATCCATAAACCTAATCGAGTGACAGACAGACTGACACACACACACACACACACACACACACACACACACACACACACACACACACTGACACACTCTGCTGAGTGCAAAAACGCCTGTTCCGGTTCTCAAGCGTCCTCTCACAGGCTCTTTAAAATTACGCATGACAGATAATCGATTTGGGGTTTTTTTGCTCCAAAGACTGCAAAAGCCACTAGCGTGCTCACACGCCGAAACAGAAGTGCAAACACCATTGCCAGACAGACCAAATCGACTATCGAAATAGCGGGAGCGAGGCTTCATCTGCTTCATCAGCACCTATCGGGCGACACGTCTGTTTCCCATTGTGTACCTACAAAAACACTCTTAGCTCACGACTGCAAACAATGCCTGTAAAGAAGAGATCACTGCAAGGACACATGCAATGTAACGTGTCTGTGTAGCATGTTACTGTGGCTTATGTTTTCACCTGCAACCACTACTGGCCACGCGGCTTGCTAATGGTAAACCAAATGGTTAATGACATTTCGTTACCTAGCTTGATTACTTTAAACAGTCTGTTTCACTTGATGTGAACGACCGATTCAGAACTATGGCGAAAAAACACATTGACAGCGCCAATGGGAAAATCATACATGCGATCTTTGGGTTAGGATACACGTTTGCACTAACTCATTTCTGGTGTTGTACAATGGATACAATTGCTGTCACCGAGTGATCGTTACATACCTTCATGTCATTGACAATTGCTTGGAAAAGCCCACCAAGCGCCCCACACTCCTTCTCCACCGATTCCACATCCATAATCCAGGGTTCGTGAATTTATTAGCTAGAGCAATTTCGAGGCGAAAACGGAGCCTTTCCGAATAATTTCCACGACAGCAACAACAAAAACTTAATGTTTCCCCTCCTTCTTTCCTCTGGTACCAACCAATTCCCGGAGTGAGAGGCAGGATGCGCGTATTTGTTTGAAAGAGAGAGGTTAAACAAATACGCTTTAATTAACTCTGTCCTTCACTGTCGGTTCGCAACCACTGCCCGTGTGAGATTGGGCAAGTGATGGTAAGAGAAGAGAGAGGTTTTTCTCCCTCTCCCCAGCTCCGGGTCTAGTCCCCGCGACAGGAGGCAAAGAACGCAGATGGCACTGCAATGAGCATGCTCATCTTTAGAGAGCGACGCGAAATTGATTTGGGTTCGTGTAGAGGGAAGAAGAATGCAAAAGCGATGTATCAAAATGCGGAGCCTTTCGGACAGAGACTAGCCGGCGAGTGTGAGACTGCCCGTGACTACAGCAGAAGCATTGGGTTTAGCGGTGCGGAGTGAGCAGGCAATAATTCGATACATGGGAATCGAAGGGGGCCGGACAGCTTTCTTGTCACATGGAGGCAGGAGGGAGGGGAGGGACATGCCGTCTCTCCCTCTCTCACACACACACACACTCAAACGCGCACACACACACGCACGCATACACGCACGCACGCACGCGTGCTCTTATAGAAATTTAAATCAGAGAGGGAAAACGTTAAATAAATGTGTCAAGCAACTGCAGTTCAATTAAAATAACATACTCGCGTTTGAAAATAAAAGATACAACATTTACAGACCATTGACAGTGGAATTAAGAAAACTGCTTTCATTTTTAATGCACTTTTGCAACACAACATGGCATCAATCTGACTCCTATAATAAGGGGAATTCACAATGAAAAACAAATTTCTCTTAGCTCCCCCAGATCTACAGTGCCAGGCTGACTGTGCCGTTTGCCTAACCTGGTTGAATGGATAATTGTTGACTGGACAGAAATCCACTAATTAGATGTGTGGTTTAATGAAGAGTAAATACCTGAGCTAATGTAGACAGCTGTTGCATAACTGGATTACTTTCTCATCAATAACTTAATACTGAGCATGAGCTGGTCAAATATTTGCGGTTATGTTATAGAGGGGAACCTGTCCAAACAACTGGTATGCATTATAAACATAGCTGTTCAATTAATGCTGAAGTCTTTTTGCATTCAAATAAAGGCCCATCTCTCTAAATGGTGAATTGACAAAAAATTTTAATTTTTCTATAAACGCTAGATAATAAACTGTGTTATTACGGAATTGGGATCGCTTGATTAGGGGTTCGTTTTTGTATGTGCTTTATGTATAGATACGTCCAAAAGAAAAGCAAATACCAAATCTATAACTGTAATATTTCCTGCTTTGTTTTCGTTAAAGACAGAACTGATGCACCGGTTCTGAAGGATGATGAAAGGATTCCCACAATGCCTGGTTACTTTGTTATTTGGCTTTGGGTAAGTGGAAGGATTGGCTGGTGGCATTTAATCAGCGCGGTGCCAATCTCACTCTAATAAGAGTGGCACAATCTGCATCTCAGAACAGGTCATTAATGGAGCGGTCCATTAATGCAAGGTAATGGAATTCAAATGAGGTTTCCCCCATCATGACTTATAGCCAAATTAGGTGTTGAATTAAACCAAGCTCTGAGGTTGCAAAGGCTCCAGATGAATGACTGAGGTGGCAGGGACTGGGTTCATGTTGTAGCCTGCACTCACAGCCTCAGCGTGGGGTCAGGAACCCAGGCCACTGCCCTTTCCCTAGGGGCAAAGAAGGGCAGATAAGCTTCCTATTTTGCCTGAGCTGGCGCCATTATCATGCCTTTCCCCCTCACCCTCCTGCAGGCCGTGCCCAGGAGAGCCCCCCTGCCAGCACACACGTTACTCAGCAGGGCCCCTGAAATGCTGGCATCAGCATCAAACTGCCAGTCATGCCCACTGGGCAGCAGAACAATGGGTAGCCCTGCCCTCTGTGCTTCTCCTCCAGGGTGGATTTCTGCTCTTCTCATGTCTTATATTATTTTGCTTGCCATTCAAAAATCAGAAGTAGGCTACTAGTAGAAACGGTCATTCAGTGCTGTCACCACTGCAGAGTTTAAACAGGCATTTGCACATCATACCTGGAAAGTCTATCAGGTCAGATATCATGGAAACTCCTGTCACAGAGCCCAAATGCACGGCCACCGCATGAGCCCTCCACGCCTTCTCTGATCATATAGACAGCAGACGGGCTGGACCAGTGGTGTAGTGGTCCCTGGAGAAGTGGGTATACTCCTATTTTTTTAATACAGCACAGGATAAACGGCCTCTTTTGAGAAGTGGGTATACGGGTATACCTGCGTATGCCCTGGACACTGGGAACATACGGAGGCAGGCTACGGTGTTAGCATGTTAGCACGTGGTTCACATTCCACAACAGGCGATTTAGATAACAGAGGGCAGGGGAGACACGTGGAGCCATCAGAATTTGCAGGCATGGAAGGGAGGGAGGGTGAAACACAGGAACAGAGAGAAGAAGAGAGGAAGAGAGAGAAAAGATGATGGGTGACAGGAGAGGAAAGAAGAAGTGAGAAATGTGAACATAACTATGGAGAGTGAAGGAGAGGCGTCAGCGGGAAATGAAAGCAGGAAGGGTGGGGAAAAAGAGCGAAGATGTGCTGAGGACAGAATCCACCGAAAACACCAGAGCTCATCTTCTTTCTTCTGATCAGGAGACAGACCTTACACAATTACTATGTTTAATATTTCTGTAAAGTTTCCAAAGAAGTTACTTCTTGACCCCTTAGACATTATGGAGAAACAGTGTACTGACCTTGTTACGAAGGATTAATGACCTTGGTTTGACATCGCATAAATAGTGCTCTAGCTGATGTGTGTTTGTGTGAGTGTGTTTCTATTTTAAAGAGAAAGAGAGAGAGAGAGAGAGAGAGAGAGAGAGAGAGAGAGAGAGAGAGAGAGAGAGAGAGAGAGAGAGAGAGAGAGAGCGAGAGAGAGAGAGAGAGAGACAGATCAGGGTCTGTATCTGGATATGATGTATGGACTGATGTTTACCCTACAGTTGTTGGGTAGACCTGGGTAACCTCCCTAAAAGCACAGTCATTTTAAAGCAAATAAAAGCAACCCAGCTCAGCTATCAAACCTGATATGTTATCACCGCAGGACTGCTGTTCTCACAAGGCCTCCCTGTGAATTCTCTTTCTGTTAAGTGTGATGCATGGAAATGTCCCCATATCAGCTAAACGGCCCCTGCCTTCAGAGAAGGATGGAAGACAGTGTGTGTGTGTGTGTGTGTGTGTGTGTGTGTGTGTGTGTGTGTGTGTATGGAAGACAGTGTGTGTGTGTGTGTGTGTGTGTGTGTGTGTGTGTGTGTGTGTGTGTGTGTGTGTGTGTGTGTGTGTGTGTGTGTGATGGAAGACAGCGTTTTAGAGGTTAGAACATTTAAGGCTGGCACGGAGTAAACACTGCAGAACTTGATTAATGAAACTGGTCTGAACTCTTAATGAATGTTCAATGCTGAGCCTGTTGGAATGTTCCAGAGGCCCCATAGAATCTAACCCAGTCTGTTCTTGTTTCCAAGGCGCTATCACACAACGAGGGTCGCTAGTTTTGTTTGATGTGAGTGCAAGAGTACTTGATTAGCATTAAGATGCTAGGAGTAGGCAGCCTGGCGCCCTCCTTACAAAGTGTCCCTTTGACCCCTCGAAGGGTTGAAAGCCACTTCAGATTTATTGCTCGACAGACCAGAAAAAAAAAACTAATGTCAGTCACACATGTGTGTATGTGTATGTGTATGTGTATGTGTATGTGTATGTGTATGTATATGTGTATGTGTATGTGTATGTGTATGTGTATGTGTCTGTGTATGTGTATGTGTATGTGTATGTGTATGTGTATGTGAATGTGTATGTGTTTGTGTATGTGTATGTGTATGTCTAGTGTTTGTGTGTATGTGTGTGTGTATTTGTGTGTATTTGTGTGTATGTGTGTGTGTGTGTGTGTGTGTGTGTGTGTGTGTGAGAGAGAGAAAGCAGGATTTCATGTGCATGTCCATCTACAGTATACCTGCACACATGATGTCAAATGTATGTATCCTTGCATAGTCTTGCGTTTCTTCTGTGAAACATGTTTCTGTGTATATGCGTGTATATCTGCGCAACATGTTTCTGTGTATATGCTCAGCTGTATATCAGTGAAACATGTTTCTGTGTTTCACTGCATGTGTGTGTGTGTGTGTGTGTGTGTGTGTGTGTGTGTGTGTATGTGTGTGTGTGTGTGTGTGTGTGTGTGTTTGTGTGTGTGTGTGTGCACGCGTGTGTGTGTGTGTATGTGTGTGTGTGTGTGCATGCACAGTCATAATGCTGCCCTAGTGACACTTAAGCCTTAGCCGACCTTGAGCGAATGAGCAGGAAGGCATGGCTGCCTTCTGTAGACAGATTACATCTTTCTCTAAATCAATCAATAAATCTATCCTCTACAGGAAAGCATTGCTTGTAACCGTCTCCAGGATACTTCCCAACAAACTGTATACGGTAAGTTCCTTTCTCATCCCCTCCTCCTTGGTGTCTCTGGACAATCTCATATTTATTTTCCCTTCCCTTAAGTGCATCAAATCAAACTGAGTCCTGGAGGGAAAGTCTTCTGAAACACCCCCTCCCCTACTGCAGCGTTAAAGCCACGATTCAAATGAAGTGGATACAAAATAATAATATGTCAAATATTTCTGGGAAATGATTCCATCCTGGCCTGCCAATGAAAACCACAGTCTCAGTTTAGAGGTCGTTTCCTATGTCTAGGACATATGACACAGGCTGGTCTGGGAGCTCCCTGGCCCCAGGTTGAGCAGTTTGAGCGTGTATTATGATAAGGGCTCACTAGACTTAGCCTTTCCCAGCGCCGCTTCTCTTCTCCAGCCACCTCTTGGAATGGTTTTGTTATTCAGTGTACCAGTGGTCCACTCAACGTCTGCCACACGCCACTAAATAGATTTGAATTGGACCGCAGGGCATTTTGACAGATTTCATTTTTTATTCCTTCCCCCCCCCACCCCCTCCTCCACCTCCCCTTGCTCTCGTGCCTCTCTGTTTACACTTGAATTCCTTCTCCATGAGGGAAGCTGGTCTGATTACGCCGCAGAACTCCGTGAGAGTGCTCAAGCTGTGCCCCATAGCTCAGGTTCCCTGCGACTCGCACTGTAAAACATGGGTCCATGGGTCCACTGGGCACGTTTAAAAGCTACGCAAGTCGGCCATCAGAGGGGTCCAACATGGATCCATTCATACCACTGCAACTTGCAATGTCATTAAGAGTTAAGAGTGTCATTAAGATGAGCAGAGGAACTAGACACGTTTAAAAGACGGCCAACATACACATCAGAGGGGTCACTGCAACTGTCACTGCAACTGTCATTAAGATGAGCAGAGGAACATCGCCACTTTGAGTTATCTTCATCGTACCTCTTCCATTGGATGGGGACCGGATTTGCTTGACAGAATGTCAGCGGTCTGGCGTGATGCTAAATGGCACCCCATTGATGGTGACTATGCCTCATCAAGTGCAGGTCTCGCTGTGGCATATTTGCATAAAGGGAAAACAGAGTGCATTACCATATTTCAGCATTAGCCTGTTACCCCATCTTCTCTCCTAACTGGGTCATGGTGAGTCACACAACCCACTCTCTATTCCTCTCCCTATTCCTCTCTCTTTCTCTCCCCCACCTCCTTCTTCTTCTCCCTCCCTCCCTCCCTCACTCAGACACAATACAGAACCGCCCACTTCCCACGTTTGAAGTCCATCGCTAGTTTCTTTAGCATCCATGGGAGATGGTCCCAAGAGATGATCAGCTGTAAACTCAGGCTATCACAAATTCAGAGGATGTTCTAAAGGATGGGATAATATTCACCCTTAAAGTCAGCACATGTTCTACATTTTCAAGCAGTTGTTTTTCATCATCATTTCACAGAGCTTCCTAGCACAAATCTGTCTTACTCTGAGGCTTCAGAAAATCAAGTCAGGTGCCATCAATCTGTTTTGTTTCCACGGTCAATCCAGTGTAGCCACATAGCTTCTAGCCCTCCATCCCCTGAGAGGGAAAATGATAGAAGGCTTGGGACGGGAACAATGACATCAGCAGCTATTATTGGAAGCACAGATTCACAGCCGCCGGAGCTAATGGTGCTTCACCAGGGAGCAAGACCTATCACCTCTGCCTACAGCCGCCGGAGCTAATGGTGCTTCACCAGGGAGCAAGACCTATCACCTCTGCCTGCTGGGCCTGCTGGGAGGTAAACACCTCCATCATCCTTTTCAAACACTGGCTTTGCCAACATTAGAGCAGAGATATAAACCTGAATATGATCACATTCATTAACATTATTTCCAAAGATGAGTTTGTCTATATTGCTTCTGATTGAATGACCGTGCATCCTAAATAGATCTTGCTAAATTTTGCTTAAATTTGTATGACAGTATAATGTCAAGGTTGTGGTCCGTTAGGGGTAGGGTCTTCTATAGAGCCATAGGGAGAACCCAAGGCCAGGGGTCAACAACAGAGGCCTGTGAGGACAAAAAGCCTGCAAGGAAATGAGGGGCTAGTCTTCTGTTTTTAATAAACCTGACCAAACCTGACTCTTCAACCTAAGTCATAAATTAGGAAGCTTGTTTTCAGAGTTAGTGGTTGAAAATTCCGCACCAATGACATTAACATCTGACAGTGAATTTCTCAACCACCGGGGGCAAAATGGCAAAAACCAGAATGGCCAAATGCCAAAAACAGATACCAAGTGGTCACTGCAGCCTTGACCCTGCTGCTGAAACTAAAGTGCGCCAAGGTCAGCTTTCACTCTCTCAGTCTCGTTCACCTCTGACACTAGGCAGACATTCCAGTACTCAGCGTTCCCTCAAGATGGGGGGGGGCGACGAGGTAGCCAGGGCAAGTGTCAGGGAGCGCAGCATCCTCCTGCCAGAGGTCAGCAGCTGACCCCCCCCTGTGATTGAGCACTTCCTCTGAACTGCACAGGACTGCAGTTTACTCGGAAGAAAAATAGAAGAATGGGTGTGATAAAGAGTACATACGAACATACCACAATGTTTTTTATTTGTTTACTGTTTGCACAGAACAAGAACAACCACCCTCCATATAACACACTGACAGGGGTCCAGACACTAGCTAAAGCTAGACAATGATAGATAAAAGAGAATATATATGTCATAAGAAGTTTATTATTTTCAAAAGTGACAAAAACTAAACTGGCTTTTTGAGAGGAAGTGATATCAGAGCTCTGAGTGGCAGCAGTGGTTGGCTGGGAGCCGGGAGGAACAGCTTTGGACCACGCGGGGGGTGACAGACACAACACCTGTGACTAAACGAGAGGAAATGTCACCTTCATAACGCCATTCCCCTGGGGGGAGAGAGAGAGACCCTTCGTGTGCCTTGTCCTCTACACCTCCTCAGTTTCCCCTCGCTCTCTGCATAAGATGCTCCCCAGCACTGACTGAATTCTCACCGTCCTCCATGATTCCCCCATCGCCACACTCCTCTGCGCTCCTCTCCTCCCCTCTCATCCCCGGCCCACTGTGTCTGTGTGTCTGAGTCTGAGTCATTGCGCTGCTTTGAGGGCTAGTGCGTAAGGAAGCAGAGATGCTCTGCCAAGCTGCCTGCATAACACTGTCTGCTAGCTGCCTCTGTAACACTGTCTGCTAGCTGCAACACGCACAGATGGGCCTGTGTGTCCCCCTCCCCTGTGTCGTGACTGTGCGTTGCATCACTTGTTCTCCTCTGCCTTTCCAGGTAGTCATCCTTTCTTTCTTTCTTTCTTTCTTTCTTTCTTTCTTTCTTTCTGTCTTTCTTTCTGTCTTTCTTTCTGTCTTCCTTTCCATCGTTCTTCTTGTCATCTTGTAAATGTCTCTGATCAGTCTCTAACGCTTTCCTTACCTTCCTATCCTTTACCATCTCGTTCTCTGTCACTCTTTCACTAGATCTGTGTGTTTCTCTCTCTCTCTCTCACTCTCGCTATCTCTCTGTTCTCCCCCCCCCCCCCCCCCCCTTCTCTGTCTGTCTGTCAGTGGTGTGGGTGGGTTGGTGGGATGCCTGTGTGAGTGAGGGCGGTGATCCTCCCTCTCTGTCCCCTCCTTCCGCCTGCTGCCCCAGTCCTGCGTCCCCACTCTGCAAAATGTAGGTCTTTACTCGCCTCCAGCCATCAGCGGCAATCAGTTCTGCCCCAGTTACTGAGGCATCACTGAGACCAAACACACACAAGCACACACACACACACACACACACACACACAAGCACACAGACACACACGCTTACGCATGAGAACACATTACACAACACATACAGATACACTCACACGCATACATGCACACACACACGCACACACACACACACACACACACACACACACACACACACACACACACACACACACACACACACACACACACACACACACACACACACACACACACACACACACACACACACAAACACAGACGTGCTAACACTGAAATTTCTCACACATTTGTATGGTAAATGTTCCCCCTCTCTCTCTCTCCACAGGCTCTCAAGCTTTCTCCATTAAGTAAATGATTTGCAAATGCAAATGCGAAAGCAAAAGGAAAAACATGCAACTCTATGCAGGAATGCGATAACATGCAACTCTATGTAGGAATGCGATAACATTCTGCAGGCCTGCTGGGTCTACTGGTTTATGTCAGAATGGTGCACTTTGACCCACAGAAAACTGTGCACTGACAGTCTCAATATTTCCTAATTAAAATCTTGCATCACATACAAAACTCCCAGTGCTCCTGCACAGTAGACACACATATGTAACCACAACAGCTCCCAGCATGACGACCTTTCAGTGAGGCTAATCAGTGGTGAACCGTAACATACAGAGAGGTGGCGCTGGGATCGGGCACTGACTGTGGTGAGGTGAGGCACTAGGGCATTGTGGGTATTCGCTACGCTGTGATGATGATGATACATCGTTCTGAGAGGCCTGTGCATCTAACCTAGCCTAGCTGCTAACCTAGTTTTCATGCACATTTCATGCACCGTATGGTATTTTGCTTTAGAAAGTCAGAAAAGAAACCAGTGTTAATGCTAATTATCATGTACCACATTGTGCTGGGCTACAGTTGAACATATTACCTTATTTAAAATGTCAGTCGCACTACAACAATCAATCAACAGTGGTAAAATGACCTTGAAATGAATGTCTCTCTGCCACAGGTATAAAAGGATTTAATGTTTGAATTGGAAGGATAGTTCTACTTTTGGTGAATTGCCAAGAACAGCACCACCCTAAGGTGAATCTTACCATGGCAATATAACGTAATGGAGAACTGTTGCAGTTGATGAGATAGACTCTGGAAAATTCTGCACATTGCAGCCCCTGAATCTGATTGACAACTCTCTATCCATGCTGACCATGCATACAGGAGCCATCAAGCAGGACATATTATAGACTGTATATGCGTTCTATCTGATGGTAGATTTGTACAATATAAAAGAGAATTAAAAAACAGCTATACAATGGAATCCTAGGAGGCAAGCCAGCATGTCAAAGTAAACTGCTTGTTTTTGCCACTGCCAGGCTCATAAATGTCGTAAGGATCTGACAACATGGGAAGGATCCCTAAAGAGATAGACCTGTCTTCTTACCTCAAGAAACTGCAATACTCGACTGTTTGTACAGTCAGTATTTCACCTGTCTCAATCTTCCCGTCTCTGACATAGCTCCACCACTCAGTGCAGAGGAAGGCACTCTCCTTTGAGAGCCCACTCCAGCACCACACGGCAGCACGCCTACGGGCACAGAGTGGGCTGCTACGGCCGACACCGGAAGAAAATAATGTTAAAACACCGACTGTACAAATAGTCGTTTTCACCTACAACAGTTTGGGGTATCCATAAAAATGCAATTCATTAATAATTTTACCAAATGTTGGCTGAGAGTGATATGAGAAATGAGAGTGCTCAGTAAGTGTGCAGTCTGTTTTCTGCCTGGTTAGAGTAGGCAGAAGTCCCACTGAATCACACTGTGTAAGGCCCGCTAAACAACTCTGGGGCTTAGATGATCTTTCCATCCATCTGCAAATGCATGCCTTTATCACTTCCAGGTCACTAGTGATTGGCAGTCACAGTCACATGATTTCCCAAATGTTAACCCCCCCCCCCACCCCCACCCTCCAGACCAAGAACTGGAGGTGAGTTACAGCATGCTGCGTTCCTTTGTGTTTAGGCCATGAGTTTCAGAGAAGTGCCGTTTATAAATGACTTGATCCGAGGCACACTGCAGCCATCTGCCGAGACTTTATTAGAACATGCAGGCAGAAATAAAACCAGGGGCAGACAGACTGGCATGCATGTACGCACGCTTCCAGAAAGCACAACAGTTCCTGGCATCAGTGATTCACCAGAATTTATGATCAAAGGCTTGATACTTTTGAGAACATCTATTTCCCATCACCGTGGATCATTTTTTATGTGCCTCACTTTTCCTAACCCGCATCTCACTTCTCTCACTCATCCGATGTTCGACAAACCTCTCAAAGCATGTTTAGCCATGCATAGTTAAACAGCCGTAAACAAACTAGCCACAGAATGGTTTCACCAGGAGAGAGGACGCTGTGCAAGGCAGAGGGAAATTACACCAGGAGCCACCCCTCCACCACACCTCTCCGAGTTGGACAGGTTACCAGGGGGAGGAGCCGAGCGAGGGAGCAGAGCTCATTAATCTTTCACTTTCATTTCATACTGAATTATTGAACACTTCAACGTTTCTTATTTCTCTCCTTCTTCCTTTCCTTCTTTTTTCTTCATGCCTTTCCCTCTTTTCCTCTTCTCCCATGTCACAGCACAGCCTCTTTCCTCCCTTTGATGAAACTGGCTGGCGTCTCTCAAACCATCCCTCCCCTCTTCATTGAGGTTGACTTGAGAGAGAGATACCTCTCCCCCATCAGGGGCCTGCTGGGTCCCAATGGGATGCCCCCCCTCGGCTAATTCCTACAGCAAAGGTCCCACTGGGGGAGATTAAGGGGATAAGAGGTGGCAGTGCTTCTGCCCTCTGCCCCCTAACCCGCCCCTCCCCGACAGACACACACACCTTCCCACCCCCTGCTCACTAACACACGTACATCTGACACATCCATCTGTTTTCAGAAAACAACTGGCCCTGTTAAATAATCCATGCACTAGCCCCCCCCCCCCCAAAGGACCATACATGTATAATACAAGCATAGTTATTAATACGTCACTGACATGATGCATTGGTATGAGACTCTAATAAGAAATATCCACGGTTTTCCTTTACCCTGCTTTTTGGAGATTCAGCTCAAGTCAGATTCAATTAGCGTAGAAGACAATGGAGTTTTAGTGTCCACAGTCCACTCCACGGTGTTTTTTTATCTCTCTAAAAAAGAGCAGATTAATTGTGGGCAGTAGGTTTGTGCTATGCGGTGTAAACCTCACTCCTCAGTTCCTCTTATGCTGTTCATATTCAACAGTCTTGGTGTCTTTAAGTGCAAGCCTGGTAGGGAGTGGGTAGGAAATGTAGAAGCGTAAAAAAAATAGGCTAGGTAGAGTGGTAAAAGCATTAAATGATGAGGTTGAGAGCTTCAGTGATGTTTTGGTCACTACCATGGACCATGACTTGACATGAGGTCGAAGTGATATTTTTGGATGGAGGAACAGATGGGAATGGTTGACCATGAAACCCATTACTAAAACACAGTATTTATCCAGTCTCAGCGCGGAGGATTCAGCCTGTTATTTCCCACTCAAGAAAAAAAAATCGAATTTCCTTTTTGGGGGCTGATCATACAAAAACACTGCCTCCAAAGCCAATTAGGGGGGGATGCTGCTCTTGCATCAGGAGAAAACCAACACCTTTTTGGGCAGACTGCAACATGGCCTACATAAATCCCTGCAGTGTGAAATCAAAAGTGTCTTGGATCTGATGAAAGAGCAAAGAAAGAATATAACACAAACACAAAAGGGGGGTGGGGTAATATGTAGCTGAAGAAAAGACAGAGAGATATGGAAGAAAAAGACGTGGGCAATCATTAAACCATAGAAGCACAGAAAAAAAACAAGATGGTGTACAGGAGACTCACAAATCTTCTGATGTGCTTGAAAGTGGTGATTAAAGTGGTTGCAGAGAGGGCGCAAATGAGAGAGAGAATGTACATTGTGCTTGGCCCTTCTCCGTCTGAATACAGTGAAGTGGTGACGAGCCCACCTTGGGAGAGGTTGATGGCTCGTGACCTTCCTCTTGTTCAGTGAACTACAAAATGAGATGAATTTGAGCATAGGCACTCTCTCTTTCTCTCTCTCTCTCTCTCTCTCTCTCTTTCTTTCTCTCTCTCTCTCTCAACCTAGCTCTGTCCTAATTAGTCTCTTGCAGTGTGTGAAGAGTGAGTTCTTCACCTATAGCACGCCTACACACCTATAGCTGTTATTCATGAGGCTCTGAGAGCCTTGTCATTCAATCTTCTGAACAGGCCAGTTGTACACAGTAAACCTAGAGGAGAGTCTGAAGAACAGTGGTACCTAGATGGGTACACACTAGAAATACTGTACAATTACATGGCCATTAGTCATATAGATATATTGATATGTATGAAAAAGAAGCCCCACATGCCCATTGATCCACATGATAGAACAGACATGTTGGTCAGCCTATATCAAATTGAGCATGGACCATGACTACTATAATGTTCTTCGAAACACACAACTTTTAACCAGAAATCTCCATCTACACTAAAGATATGACAAGTAATGAAGATATTTAAATATCAAGGGTCTTGGGAGAAGTGGTTGGTGATGATGAATGAAGCTCTAGATCTACAGTACTGTGTGGATACGCCTGATAGACGTCTAACAAATCTACAGAACTACAATAGCTAAAGCCTGGGGATGTGGCGAAAGCTTTTCATTTAACTGTAGTGATTTAACTGACATACCTTAGCCTTGGGAAAGTTTCTGCCTTGGTCTGAACTCTCCACTCCACTCGATCAAGAGCTCTACTCTATATGCCCAGTGGAGAGTTGGCAAAAGACATGACTGAAATGGATGTTCTGTTTGGTGTAGTTTAAATATCCTGTTTCTTTTTGAAACCCTGAAGTATAACCCTTACCACCATATGCTTTATTTAGATGGAAGGATGTCCATGACGCCAAAGATAAGGTGAGCATATGTCCAAGCGGGTCTATCTGAATGAATATGAAATAATATAGTAAGGTAATTAATAATGAACTATTGAACCATTAAAGGCACCCAGTGCAACGAGGCTTAAAAATAAACATTCAATTTCTAGTCTGTTTTACACGTAGTAAGTTTTAATAACTCGATAGCATTACATATCGACATTCAAGGAGCAAAGATGAGACGTCGTTGTGTGGTGAGAACTGATCGAAAATCGTTAACAACAACAATCGCCATTTTCTTTATTTATTGGTGCCACCAATAAATAAAGCAGGATTCCAGTCAATGGAAAAATGGCCTCTCCCCACCAGCGATTGTTGTTGTTGTTTCTATCAGTTCTCACCACACAACGACGTCTCATCTTTGCTCCTTGAATGTCGATATGTAATGGTATGGAATTATTGAAACTTACTACGTGTAAAAAAGACTAAAAATTGAATGTTTATTTTTCGAGTCTCAAGCCTCGAAAGTTGCACTGGGTGCCTTTAATTATTGTGAAATATAAATAAAAAAATAGGATGGAAGTTATGTGATTCTGTATTTTTACTCGCATTTTTCTGTGTGTGTGTGTGTGTGTGTGTGTGAGAGCGTGCATCCAGGCATGGGAAGCATTTCATTCCCTCTCTTTCCTCTCACGCCAACTCCTCTGATTTCCAAAATATCAGAAGGTGCTTCTGCAATCTGCAAAATGGAAAAAAATATTAATAAAATAATAAATAATAAAACACATCAAAAGGGGATTTGAGCTCTTTAAATGTGGTAACTAATGCTGAGTTCACAGCATCAAAACAATGACAGCATTAGCTCTAGATGCAGGCACTACAGGGCTGAGAGCTTACTTAAGATGCATCTGCTCACGTCAGAGGCCAATGAGAGTTCAGGCAAGCAACAGCCTACTTCCAGTGGCGTCACCCAGATCTGGAGTCATGCCCTCCGCGGATGAGAGGAGACGGCTGGAGGAAATCAGATGGAAAAGGTGAGGAGGATCAGCATTTCACAGATGAATGGCTGACACGCGATGACAGCGATGAGTTAAAGATTAGAGAGTGGTTGGAGTGGAGTCGCGGTGCACTGCAGCCCAGGGTATCATGTATCAGGGAAAGACACGGCAAGGCTCTACCATAAAGAGCCTTATGTTGAGGCAGGGTGCTTGCTCATAGGTTGGGAAAGTTTTACGGCACTCCTTGAGCCCGAAGATAGAGTCAGTGTGTCACCAAAACTCATGTGGCATCTGCCATAGATTCTCCACCAAAGTAAAGTCAGGCAGTTTGCAGCGCTGTTACAGCCAAGAGAAAAAATGTCTTATCTACAGGAATATCTGAAGCAGGTGCTCACTGAAAAACTAAATGGTTGTGGAGTTAAGCATGCTGCATAAAACTAGGCTGAAAGATTGTTTCACCAGGTTCTAAAATTGATTTAAGTAACATAGACTTGTACCACCATAATTGCTTCTTTTCCCAGGCCTTAATCCAAAAATGAGTTGAAATAGTTCTTGCTGACTGCTGGTTATTTTCACTAATCTACGGAGCAACGGCAACAGGTTTTGGTTGCAAGTGCAGTACCCCAACTTTCTTAGGCGATGGAATTATTGAAACAGCCGGTCACAGCTGCAGATTGTGCACGTTATGGAATGCATGACCTGATGACCTGACAAAGATGTACTGGGAAGACGTTGCTACCATCTGTGTGGTAAATGTTCTCATTATATAATTTGTCTTTTACCTACAAGATGTGTTCAAGGCCTACACCCCTCCTGTACTGTCCCATCCCAACTACCACCGCAATTCAGTCCAATTCCAAGCTGAATAGGCACAGAAATATAATGGCCCTCAGAAAGGGTTGAGCACCAGCAGAAAGTGATGGGCTTCCTCCTTGTTTATGGGCAGGGTGCGATTTGCCGGGGGGGATGGTGGGGATTTACCCCCCCTCTGGTTTTTACATCCCCACCTCAGCTGGATGAATTTCATACATGGGGGGGATAACCCTCAATTATTAAAAAAACAATGAAAAAACAGACAGGTTCTGACAGCGTTTTCATACACTTGCTTACATAGCTGGCAATAACTAATTGTTCATCTTACCCGAACTGTCGGCATCCTCAGAATTCGCGAACGTCCCCATGCACATAAACACATGTATACATTGTAACAATAACATTACAAACACGGAAATGAGCAAAGCCAGCTAATTAGGCTACTGTACAATGAATATGAAAATATTTGTTCACTGAATTAGCGAGTTCTGTCCAAAACAGTTGCGTTTCAGTTTCAAAGTTTAAGTTTCGGTTTCAGTATTTCAACGTGAATGAGAGGGAGCACAATAACTGAGCGCATAGCAGCGATTATCATATCATAGACATATATGATGCATGTATATGAAGAGAATTAGGCCTATGTATTGCTTGGTTTTTTTTTCAGGATAAAAAAAAAAACATCCCCCCCTCTGGTTTTTGGACAAATCGCACCCTGTTTATGGGTATGGCACAGGAGTCAAACTGTAATGTGTATTTTCAGAAAATGAGGACACACATCACATCACACACAAATCACATAAAACACATGCATACTTTGATATTACAGTTTTGATCATAACATATATTTTTGTGCAAGTTTGCATTCTAATATAATGTGCCGTTGGTGCTCCACTTCCTAGGGCCAAGTATTCCTAGGGATGTAGTTTCAGTTGGCCTGTACATAAAAAACGTTTGCTTCCCAGTATTGTTTTGCACGCAAATGGCTGAAATACTATTCTGCCCACTACAAACGATTCAAGCCTTAATGATGGGAATAATACACCAAGACAATCCAGAAGTATTCCTTTCAAACCACATGAAATTGCATCAAATTCTAAAAACAGCAAAAAATATCCTACAAACTCTCCAAAATTGGCAAAATATGTCCTTTATTAAGTGTTCACGTTTCGCGACATTCTTTTCAAAGAACAAGAAAACAAACTTGTGGCTTTCTCTTTCTTCAAGGGCCCCATGCTCTGTCCATTCTCTGTTTGCATTTCTGTGATATTACAGTTCTTAGACACAAAATGTTTAGAAGAGTGGCAATCTGTTTACAACTCCTTGTCCCCGCAGGCAATAGATGTCCTTTGCCATGGAGCGTTCCTTCTCTTCGCCTCCCCTTTGAAGTCTCAAGACCTCACACTTATTATCGGCTAAAAGCCACATTTCCAATTCCAGCACTCCTATTTCCCAATGTTCCCTTGAGTGTCCAACTGTAGTTTAGAAATACAATGTTTGTGTTTTGTCTGGATAGAGTCTGATGTTTTACATTGTTCAGTTTGTTCGGACTGCAGTGAGTTTAATGTGGAGTTTTTATGTGTGATGTTTTGGGTTAAGGGTGATTCACTGGGAAAGAATTGTGCTTTCCCCCCACTATGTTTGAATGACGGAGGTTCAGCGAGATTGGGTTTCCTTTTCTGAAAGGTCCAGTGTCCAGCTCACTTACTTCAGTCACATTCCTTCCCTTTACTGGTCTTTGCACCCGCTGCATTCGCAACGGTCACGTTTCTCTGTGGTGACGGGAGGATGTGACCAGCTGGCCGTGAACTTGCAGGACAAACACCCTAACACACACACACGCACACACGCACACAGATACTTTCTTCCCGGGAGAATGTGACAAACCACAGAAAACCTCTCGCAAACGCAGCACAGCTGAGGCAGGAAGAGAGCTTGAAGCCAACCAGCTCTGTGCTGAAGCCAGGATTTCCTCTGACCCCCCCAAACACCTCCCGTTCATTCACTTCCTTCCCCTCACACTTGCTCTGTCAGTCCCTTTCTGTCTATGGTAGTATGGGAGGGGATAGATACGCTGTCGTCTGTAAGAACTTCAGGGTCACTGTCTTGGGGAGGCCTGAGCTGGACTGTGAGGGATCTGTCAGATGTAATGACAAACGTACAAGCAATAATGCACTCAAACACACAGAAACAACCAACACTTGAAACATACACAATTTCTGACTAAGCTTTCATACAAAACACTTGAAAGACTGAACTTTTAAAGCCATGTATACAATTACAATGTATCCAGTTGTCATATACAGTGCATACACACACAAACACACATGAACACACAGAGGGTATTTACCAGGGTGCAGCTAGGCCAAAAGGCAGTGCTGTGTCTCCATGACAACTGCTTAGCATGCAGAGGCCATCATCAGAATGCATGTCCACATCTTTGCCTCTCTCTTCCCCCTTCTCTCCATGTTTCTCTTTTCATCTCTTCATCTCACTACTTCTCAGTTGCTTTTTATTGTCTTAGGCATCAGGAATAGCATTAATGATATATAAATAGAGAGCACAAAAGACCAGAACAAAATAATGACTTCACAGATAGAGATTAGACCTAATGGTTAGAAGAAATGGGTGTTAGTAGATAAAGAGAGAGATGGTGTGTTTTTTTGTCCGTCTATATGAAGGTGGAAAGAGCATTTTCTATGAGAAGATACTGCAACTTTCAAGTCACACAACTACCACCATACAGCAAAAGGAGTCTCCCGGCCTCAGACCTAAAAAAAGATCTCAGAACTATATCAGAAAATGCCCCTCTAGAGACTAAGAAGAAGAAACCCTTCAGCTCACTATGGGTGACCAGAGCCAGACTGAGGCCTAGCAAGCCAGCACTGGTTATGGGAAGACTAGTGAGAAGAGGGCTCTCTCTAACTGAGTATTTGTCCCCCAGTTCAAAAGGCCCAGTGCGCCAGTGCTCCAGTGGCTGAGTAGGGTCTCTCTGCTGGTACAATCAGAGCTGTAAATCAGTGGTGAGAACCCAGACAGAGGGGCTGAGATTACTCACATCAGCACACTAGGATGGCAGGAGAGCCTTTTGGGGTTCTCTAGTCCAGGGCTTGCATGCTGGGCCCAGGAAGGCCTCTCTTCAAAGAGATGGCATGGAAAGCCCGGTACATCCCCCCCCCCCACCACATTCCCACGCTCATTCAGTGAGGCCTCTTTTCTCAGCTGAGGCTCTCTGTCAATGAGGCACAGATGAACTCTGACCTCTCCGCTCCTGTTTCCTCCCACTGTTAAAGCTCACAAGTAGTGAGTCGATGAGGGTGGGGTGGTGGGGCAACTTCCTTGATTGAGCTATCTTTCCGTTCCCCTGTGATCTGTGGAGACATGCACACAAAGGCATCCATGCACATACACACAAACAACCTTGAGACTGACACATTAAACAACAGGGTTAAACAAACATGGCAGTGTCTGAATGAACAGCCCATTCAACATACTTTTCAAAACACAGTCAATACGTGTAGCTTGAAGAATTAAGTGATCTATGGATGCAGAAATAAACTCATCAATCATCTGGCCAGTGATTACTCCTTAAGTCTGAAATCAGCTTACTGAGTCAGAGAAAACATTAGCGTAGGACTTCATAGAATTACTAAAGAAAAATATTAAATGGTCTAGACAAAGACTGAAGCAGGCTTTGCAGTGCTGTGAAGTAAGCACAGCACAGACATGACTGAATAGTTGTGTCTGCTGCAGACGACACCATTACTGGCCATTGCCTTTGCGCTCTCAACTGTAAGACTGGTCCATTTGGTGGCATTGCTGTTGGCCATCACTTTAGTGTAATAGAATCACAGAGCCAGCACAGGACAGTGGAGGGCCTGAGGGGGAGAACAGATCCGCAGACAGGCCATTAGTGGGAAAGAACAGTGTCTGCCTCGGTCTTTCAGGAAGGATTCAATGATCCAGACAGGAACATTCAAAGATGGATACCCCTTGGTTCAACTCCTATCTGCAGATGACACAGAAGAATAAATGCAGTTGCAGCTGGGCGGCATTATGATGTAAGGGAGAGTTACGTAGTAAAGCCTGGCAACATAACTGGCTTCAATCGGTCATGGGTGACCAGTGCGGTCCTGGGAGGCAGCAATCGATAAGGGTGCACATTCACAGTGCAGCCTACAGCCCAGCTCATATCTCAATTGGGTTGTGTGGATCTAGCCGATGGCACCTGAAAAGTGTGCGTTCTCGAGAGGTTAAGGGCTTTTGCACATGCCCACTTCAGAGGAGAGTGTTTCCCGACAGTGAGCTGCGTGAGCTGGACAGCTGCACACCCAACACCTTGAAGTCCGTGTCTGGAGCATGCATTTAGGTGAGAAAGGCCAGTGTAGGATTTAATCAGTGCAGTTTTCTGGCTAGACCTGGTGATCATGTCTTGCTCAATACACCCAGATATCCCCACTTCAATGAATCATTTGAAAATAGATCTATTTATGCTTAATGTGCCAACTTCCTGACAGGACATTCTAACAGGAAGGCTATATTAGTGATTGAGTGGGAGTAGGGTGAGACAAATGGCAGGAATGATATAAGCCATTATGACACACACACACACCCCTCTGGATGAGGGCTGATTCACCAGAAGTCAAAGCACCCCTTAACTCTCAACCTGCATATCTAGTCAGTGTATTCCCCTCATCCTTTTGATAAATCTGTGTTTCCAAGGACATGCAAGTGCAATGATTATCCAGGAGCCGTCATAGCACTTAACAATGCACAAACTAACCTGTATTTGTCTCTTTGATGTGTTATATGTCTTGTTTTTTTTTAACTTGTTTTACTTAAGCTGAGTATTCATAGTGTACATTTGTATAGTTATATTGTATTTGTATTGTTTTTGTTTTTTATTTTTCAATAGCACTGAAGTCTGAGAGCTGACACCTCAATTTCATTGCACTTGTGCAATGACAAATAAATATATTCTATTCTATTATCAGTATTTGAGAGACTTTTTGATATAATCTGAAGATCAAAATGTCTTAAATGCAAGGTGGGGCGCAAACCAAAGACAATAACTCTTATTTTTATTTTAAAAATTTCATTGTAGAGAGCTAGATTTACCAACTCCAAAGCTACCCTTCAAACTCCACCACCCACATTACCAATACAACATCTATCACAAATGCATCTTAAATTGCATAAGCTACACTATTATTTCCCCTGCCATAAACACCATGCTGGACACTAAACCAGACTTGCATCCCACTTATTCCCCCATAAAACATGAGCAACATAGTTATTGCAACTATATAGTTACATTCAAATCAACATGTGGCAGAACCGGTGCATGTTCAACATTGCAATCTAATTCTGCAGGGGATTTGCAAATGTAAAAACAGAGGACTTGCCAATTCTTGGTTTTAGTTTGGCGTAATATATGCTAGTGGCTCCCCCTTGTGGACATACAACATAATGCACATCAGCTGTCCATGACCTAGCAAGTCATGCTGACCCAGCTCAATATGGAGTACTGTATTAGTGTTTAAGGGATAGCTCAACAATGGTCCAGTTTACTGTTAAACTAGAAGTGATGCATTACATACATAAACACACTGGTCAATAATATATGCATTGTGTATGTAAGAGACTGACCACAGTTTGGAAGTTTAATCTAATGGACATTATAAAATATAAAAAAGGTTAATAAATTTGGCTTAATGTTGATCACTTCTTGTGATAAGTGGCAGTTAAGACACCTGTAGGTACAGATGTGAGAAACAAATGGATGATTAAACAAATGATCAGACAATATCCACTTGACTCATGTCGTTCAAGTGAGTAAGTCACAGGAAATTAATGTATTTTTTTTTTTGCCCAGTTGGAGCATAAACTTATCAACCATGTACTCCATGGACAAAAATGTTCAAAGCAATCAATTTGAAGCATTCAAGGTCATGGATGTTAAAATGTGTTCTAGGAGCAGGTAACAAAGTGTCTAGGAACACTAGAGGGTTGGTTTGTTTGGTTTGCATGCCGACAACTCCCCATTCAAGTCAATATATACAATATGTTTGAAGCATTGCTATAAAAATCACAAGTAAAAGATTAATGCTTTAACACCTTTATTGTGCCCAATCAGAACAGTATACTTCACATTTGTAAGTAAAGGCAGCAAACATTGCAGACCACAATGAGGTAGACGGTCAAATCTCTAAAAAGCAGCCGGGCTGGCCAACAAGCTCAGCAAGGAGTTACACGGGGAAGGGGGGGGGGGGGGGGGTGACATGATTGGAAAAATGACACCATCTTTGGCACAGTTGATCAAATACACATCCCAAAGAGGAACATGGGGAGGGGGGGAGGAGGGGAGAGGGGCATTAGAGGAAATGCTGCATTTTGGTCTGCTCTGGCTCCTCCTACATTCCAGCAAAGTACTACGTTCTACATTCAACAAGCAGCTGTTCATGCCTGGGGTCATGCCCCACGGCAATACCTGCTGATGTACATAACAAACGTGTTTAAAAACCAGTCACCGCTTTCTCCAAAGTGCAAATTAAAAAGTGCAACAATAAAACTATGTGCATTCAAAAGGTCAATGGCCATTTCAGTATCAGACTTGTAAATTGAAATTGATTCGAAAATGACTAAAACATCCGTTGAAGTGATGCTAGGCTTTGAAAAACATCGCAAAACTGTCAAGGTGAGATTTAATAGCAGTACATTGCAAAACCACTGAATTAATCCTAACAAGCAGATCAGCGGGGGAAAAAAAATAAATTGCTCATTTGTATCATCGTATGGTGTGGAAGAAAACTATAGAACTATTTAAATAAATTTAAATGCTGCCAGGTAAGTTTTCTGTTCAAAATTTCCATGTCTTCCATGACTTAAAACCTGTGTAAAAATTAGTAAAAAACTGCGTAAAAATGTCCGGAAAATGACAGTTGGCCTTCAATTACGTATTTGCGTTTCAAAGTAAAAAACGCTGGCCGGCTGTACTGGGGAAAACAAACAGCCAACCAGCTGAGGGGAAAAGAAATCTAAAGGCACTGTATGGCATCTGCCAGAGTGAAAGGCAATGAGATTTGAATGATCAAGTCACCAAAAAAAATGTAAAAAAAATGCTTTCAAAAAGAAAATTCTGAACCATGGCCTGAATGGTCTCCAACTCCCATGCATGGGACCTGAGGGCCTCCTCAACCCATCACTTCACTGTTGAAGGAGACAAGCTCTAACTCTTTCACAAGTAGAAACTTTTAAAATTTCTAATACTGTGCATAGTGCCATTGTGAACAAGCAAAAAAAAAAAAAAAAAATCCACAAAAAAGTAGCAAGTGCAATAGTGAACCTTCTAGTGTTGGATTCCCATCCCCCAATCCTGGTGGAGTGCAGTTCCCGTGGGGGGAGCCAGCACTCGTGCTCTGCTCCATAGGCGTGGCGCTGTCGACTCTCGCCACTAGCATTCCGCTGCCACGCTTAGCTGGAGTCGCGGCTCTTCTGGTTGCGCATCAGTGGGCGATGGTTGCTCAGGATGTCCATCGAGTGTTGCCAGTGCCAGCAGGAGCGGCAGAAGTACTTAAAGCAGTTCTGAGGGAAAGCACAACATATGAGAATAAGCACACAAGAAACTCTTACACGCTTATATAAGTTAAGATAAACCACAAGGTCTTAAAATCTGTTAGATCAGTGTGTGTGGTGTTGGGGGGGGGGGGGGGGGGGGGGGGTTTCTCCATTTTGGACCAACCTGGTCTCTGCAGAAGAAAGGCCCAGTTTGACGATTGCACAGTTGGCACATTGAGTCCTCCAAATATGGGTCAATCTGAACCTGAATGATGGGAGCAAAAGTTGGATTCACTTAGTCAGTGATCAAAACAAAATGCTTGTATCTGAGAATGCACCTCAAGTGACTCAGCAGAATGCGCTACCTTCTTGGTAAACTTTGGGGTTTTAATCTCCACAAACGCAGCACTGACCGCCTTCAAATAGCTACGCTGATTACTGAAGGTGACGCGACCAGATCCTGGGGAGGAGGAAATTCATTTAACACTATAATTACAAAAATCACAACAACTATTTCAAACCATCACCAACAGACCAATTTACAACTCAAAGCACTGGGAAAAAAATTATAAAATAACAAGACTTGCATTACCAATGGGGTATTTGTGCTTGTCTGTGTCGATCCCCGCATACATAACTCCTCCAAACAGGTCATTCATGATACTGGCCAGAGCTTCAGCATTAAGCATGCCATGCAGAGCACCCACAAAAACAGTCTTACTGGGGTCCAGGCGTTGGGAGGGGCATCGCATGTAGTTACTGTCAGAAATCACCCATGGAATTACCTGAACCTATTAAGCAAGAAAAACAGGGATTGAATTTTAAAGCCACACTGGTCTCACACAAATGGCCAAATTAGGGCTGGGCAATATACAATTTTATTATACGGCAAAGATCCTTATTGCCCTACAGTGACGTCATCTTAAAAATAAGCAACAACATGTACCAAGTACTAAACATTACATCCTTAAAAATTAGCGATATTAATAGACATCGACAGCCATGAGCATGTAATGTTTAGTACTGATAGAATCAGGACTATTATTATGAAACTAGAAAATGCATTTCCTGAAGGAAATACCAGTGCATGAAATGCAAAGGTTAAGAAAGGAAGAAGAAAAGAAAGAAGAGTGAAAGAAGGAAAGAAGAAAGGAAAGAAGAGTGGAAGAAGGAAAGACAAAAGGAAAGAAGAGTGAAGAAAGGAGAGAAGAGTGGAAGAAGGAAAGAAGAAAGGAAAGAAGAAAAGAAAGAAGAGTGAAATAATGAAAGAAGAAAGGAAAGAAGAGTGAAGGAAGGAAAGAAGAGTGGAAGAAGGAAATAAGAAAAGAAAGAAGAGTGAAAGAAGGAAAGAAGAGTGTAAGAAGGAAAGAAGAGTGAAGAAAGGAAAGAAAGGTGGAAGAAGGAAAGAAGAGTGGATGAAGGAAAAAAGAAAGGCAAGAAGAGTGGCAGAAGGAAAGAAAAATGGAAGAAGAAAATAAGAAAGGAAAGAAGAGTGGAAGAAGGAAAGAAGAGTGAACCAGAGTGGCTCTGGATGAAGAGATAAAGAGAGAGTGAAAATATTGAAAAAAGGAGATCAAAATGGAGTGAAGAAGAGAGATTGAGTGTGAGAGAAAGTTGACAGAGAGAAAGATGGAGAGAAAAAAAATAGAGAATGGATGGTGTCTTAATGTTCCTAGTTACAGTTAAATTGAGAGGGACAGAGAGAGAAGAGGTTCTTTGGATTTGGCACAGGTGTCAGTAAAGCACAGGTGCAAGCCAGTTTAAAGACCCTATTATGATGTCATAATGGCCCAATGTAAGTCAATGGGAGAAATTTATATTCGTTTTTCTTTATTATCTTAAAAAGTATAAAGTTTAGAAAAGTGAAAAATACATAGCATAAGTGTCGTTTACAAGACCTACGCGACAAAGTTTGAATGAAGTTTCTACGTTAAGCGGTTCGGGCTGAATTAATCGCAGAAAAAGGTAACAAGAATAAGAAGAAGAAGAAGAAGAAGCCTAGGAATAACAATACAGGGCATTTCATGCACTGTAATTATCTTTGAACAGGAAACCAGTTGAATTTTCATGGCACCATGACAGTTAAAAAGTAAAGACTCAAGAACTCTGGGACATTTTGATATCGGTAATACTTTATAGGACTTAGTGCAGGTCAGTACAATTCAGAAGCAGCGAAAATGTGTTATTGAAATGATGATTAAGACTAGACTACTATGGTTTGAATCACTTGTGTTTAACTGTAAATTAAAGCCATTTAAGCGGAGCCCTGTTGTCCATTTTCTATTGATCATTGTAACTTGAAGTTAGCAAGTCATTGTTTGCTAGGCAACACCTGAAATACACTGTGTCGTGAGAATACTTGAGAGCTGAACAAAACGACATGTTTTCTATTTACAATTACCATTATTTTTCATTTATAAAATTAAATGAGTTAAAATGCCATACAATACTAACCTCGGCAGTTTGGTCATGCAGGGAAATATCAGACTTCAGCTTTGCCGTATCAACCTCGCTACCGCTCTGTAGATATGTTACAGCCTCAGTGTGATATTTCCCTGCATGACCTCTCGGTTAGTAAGTAGTTGTATTCATTTAAGTTTAACGACGTGAACAATAACCAAACTGCAAAATCAACATTAATGCTTCTTCCGCAGTCACTCAAACACCAGCGCTAGTGTCAGTACTGAGTCACCAATCAATTCTATTGGTCTGTTGAACGAGTCCTTAGGACAGGTTATAGCAGTTGCCTGTTTTATCAGGTTAATGCTGCTAGTAAACCATAGACATATAGGAAACAAATTACCCTTTTGGTTTAACATTGAGTATTTAAATCACTAGTGGTATATAACACATCAGAAATGTGCCATTGATCAATTTGTACCCATGATGACACATAACCTAGGGCTACCATCCATATCAACTGCTGTAAAACTGTAAACTGGGCATTTGTTGAACTGTTTTGCATGTTGTCCTGATGTGTTTTCCCTACTTGACTGCAAATAGATTTTCTTATTAACTGAGCTATGCATGATTAATCCATTAAACTGGTGACACTGAAAACAACAACAAATTTGGGATACTTTTCCATCTTCGCCATTACCATTATGACTTAAGAAATACAGAGATTATTGTTAAATCTTCACATGTTACAAGATAGTCAAAAACTATACTGATCCCATCTTTATGACATGTGATTGCACTGTGCCACCTACTGACCTTTCTTGGTATTGCTAGTTGCAAATATTAAAACCTCTCCTGGGCCTATGATGGGAAAATATGGCTCATATGCCACAAATGGCCCTAGTGACTGGGGATGTGGGGAATGGCATATAGTTTAAAAAAGAAACACATTTTTGAAACCATTTTATCTTGAGCTCATGTAAACAGAAAAAAGGGATACAAAAATTATCTAAAAATTATAATGTCTCTAAAAGGCCCCATTAGTAACCTATTATCTGACTATCACATTAACTGTTGCCTTACCAAACATTGCATTTTGCATTAAATACCACTTACTGGGGAAAGATCAAAGTAGATGTGTATATAAAATGAAATATAGATGTCTATACACCTTCAAATATAAAGTTATTAAACCGTCAGGTCTCCAACATATGAAATCTGTAACAATGCCAGATTAAAACAATCCATAATCTATAATGAGTTGCCATTCCCACATAGCAGTCAATCACAGCAAAGTATTGTGTCTTCATTCCCACAGAAAATAGAAGACATGTTCGAGTACAGAGAGTGAACCTCCACAAGATGCCAGCAGCAAAAATGTCCAGTGTAGTGGGTAAAAGAACACATTTATTCATGGCAGTCATAGCCAAGTCTGAAGCCAGTTAATGTAGGCTATCCAACTGTAGCTTAGGGAGTCATTTTAACAGTTGGCAGTTGCTAGGGTTTATTATGAACTAATTAGCTGCAAGATACACTTCATGTATTTGGGGGCCAAGCGGTGAAGCTAAACAGGCACCGTATGTTTCTACCTTTCTTAGTCTAGCCAGGTCACATTGCCTGGGAAGACTTTAAATCACATTATCCTCTGCTGCCACAGAAGAGTGCTCTCGCCTATATTGTTCCACTACAGTGTATGGTGTCCACCCAGACACTTCCATGTTTGGCTAGTTCAAAAATAAACAAAAGCATCAACTTCATCCTCTTACCTAAACTATCATTCTAAATTAAACTGAACCAGTACCACAGAGCCTTCTTGCAATCTTCGGGCTCGTACTTACATCCTTGCTGCGCATCCTTCGGCTGGACATTTTAAAGTAGTATTCACTTAGGTCATCGGGGTGGAGGAGGTCCTGGGTGCAGGCTTGAAGCAGGCTACGCACAGACCTCTCCGACTCGAACACCAGGTAGACATACCCTACAGAGACACAACTGTTAGTATCTGAAATCCTACCTTGAAATCAGTTTTGTAAATGAAAGTGAAAACCGATAATGTTCATTTAAAGAAATTCCACACCAATCAAAACATCATTTTTTTTAGCTCTATACAAAAGCTAAAAGGTCTCATTTAAAAGTAAAGTGTAGCACAGAGCTTAGAGATTTTAAGGCAAATTTCCAGTAGAGAAAGCTCCCAGAAATCAAGATGGTTGGTGGTACCATTTTCAGCTATGCAATTTAGTTCATTGCAAGACCATGGTCTAAAAACACAAGTACTATGCCCCATGAGATTAACCACACACCCACTAAAGACCAAGTAATGGTTTGGACTTGTAGGCCATAAGACTTCACATTATTCGCTAGTCATATTAATCTATGGCCATGTGTGATCCCTCTGGGACTATATTCATCTGACTGCATTATTCTGCAAAACTTCTTATCTTCTATTTCTTCTTGGCTTAACCACACTGAGAACTTAGGACGAGAGAATTCAGAAAGGCATTGCCTCTTCAGTGTTTTAAAGAAGTACTTTGCTGTAGGTCTAGAGGTATTAACAAAAGTAACATTTTAAGTAACAAGGTCATTCAGCCATTCTGGCAGTGGGTTGTGTTTCATCTTCACCTACCAGAACAGTGCCACACCACCAAGCCCATTCCAGATGCCCACCACCTCCACCAAGGTGCTCGAGAGAAATTAAAATACCCGACCGCTGCATTACCTTTTGGCATATTACCTTTGGGAGGGCAGCGTGGATGCTTGCCGTCCTTACCAGGCCATTCCACAGTCAGAGGGCCAAAGCTACTGAATGTGTTGTTCAGTCCAGCTGGAGCAAGACAATACAAAAACACTTTAAAGACAAAACATTCAAATCTGCCAGAGGTTGTCTGCTGCAACAGCTAGTTTGTTGACAGGTCTTGACAGAAAAATTATTTGTGTGCTACATCAGTGCTAAACAGTCGGCCATTTTATGAAGCTATAATACTGGTCCATAACCAATAGCCTTACCAATCCTGCTCATTTTAATGTCTGAAGGGGTCAAGTTTACCTCTCATACATAGACAACACCATAAGAGGTAGTGATTGTCTTCACTGAAATCAGATGTTGATTTGCATCGGAAGACTGCAGTGTGTAATGAAAGACCTCCCCTAATTGTTTTGCTATACATTGCCTTGATGCCCTAAGCCTAGAATATATATACCCTAGAAACCCCAAGTTGGGGAGTTTGCAGTCCCAAATTTAAATGCATGTTGCCTTTTGAATAATATGGGCTGGAAGAAAGGGAATGCAAGGTTCAACTTCCAGGTATGGCTGAACTGACCAACCTGAACAATAAGACAGTCATCCAGGTCTGAGGAACATGGCTAACCTTAGCAATAAGACAGTCATCCAGTTCTGAGGGACATGGTTCACCTTAGCATTAAGACAGTAATCCAGTTCTGAGGGACATGGTTCACCTTAGCAATAACAGTCATCCAGGTCTGAGGAACATGGCTAACCTTGCATCTAAAGTGTACATAGGACTCCAGGATCCATTACATAAATCCTGAACAAGTTCCTCTAACAGTTTAGCATCTATGCTCAGCTCTGCACTGTACTGTACTGAGATCTAGTGCAAGGGAGAGGTGGTAGAAAAAGCAAACTACTTCAGACAAGGCTTTGCAAGCCACTAGTGTCATTTTGCAGTGAGGGCCAAAACTAATGTAGGCACTCAATACTTTTGCTTTTGTTCAGGCTTTGTTCATTCACACCCTTTCAAAATGGATGGAAGCATACCGTTGCTGGTAATAATCTGAACCAAGATGCATGAAAACCGTGTGAACAAACCCTCAGTAATATCCCATGGTACACCTCCCAAAAAGACTTTGCAGGAATACATGGGATTCTTGTAGTTTCTAGGTGGCAGTTGTCCACTCCAGGTAAAAGTGGCCTCATTCACAGCTGTGTGAAAACAGATAAGAACAAAAGATGGAACCCTTTTGAAGCACCCAGACCAATAAGCAACACAGAGATGCTAAATGTCCTGTGCAAATCATGGCTTGGGGCTAAATCAAACAAATGTCAGCCATTTTGAAAGATACAAAAAAAGGACCACATACATACCAGCAGCTTGTCTATGGAGCCTGGCCTCCCTTTCAATACTAAATGTCTCATCTGGAGCATCCATGAGGTCCAAGTTAGGCCACACAGAGGCACCGGGCCAGCGTTTGGCCAGAGCATTGGCTGGCGTGGCACTGGGAGGCGGGGTGAGAGGAGAGTTGTCGTGGTCTAGCCTTTGACCCAGAGCCAGCTTCAGATGATCTTTTTGCATATTGGACATCACAAAGTTCAGCGGAGGAGAGATCCTCAGGGATGACTGCCAAACGAGAACACAAATGACGACCAACTAGTATCCTTACAAAACATGCATACATCCCAAAGACAAACTCCCAGATATCCCCAGGAAAATCAGGGAAAGCATTATATTTGCATCATATTTGATGGCAGTCACATGCAATAGAAATGAGTCGAACCAAATTGAACATAGAACCGATAGACCCACCAGGAGGTCAGAGAGGTGGTCAGAGCTGGAGCTGAAGCCGCTGGTCTCGGAGTCCACCGGGCTGCTGGAGCGAGAGTCCAGGTAGGAGCGGGAGTCCAGCCGTGGGCTCATTCGGACCATGCCGGGAAACTTTTCCAGGAAGTCAGGACCAGCCATTGCCTCATTGGAAGGAAAGCCCATGGGTTTGTGGCGGAGCTGGCTTAGGGGACTTCCAAGCATTCCTAACACTAATGAGAGGATCAAAACATGTATTGACAACAATGTAAACACCAATGTGGTCTTCCAAATGAAACATATAGGCAAAATGAGCCTTCAGTAGCACACAAGCTAAATGGTGGATTTGATCTGGTGCTGTTCACTTAACACTAAGCCCATAGACTCAGACTTCAAATAAGTGGGATTCCACATGCTACTGGTGGTGATATCAGCTGTGGACAATGTAACCCAGGGTTCAAAACACCAACAGGCTGCTCGTCATTGGATACAATTATAGCCAGTAACAATATTTCACCCTCCAGGTCATGGAAAGTATTGGTAATGCAATCAGATTGGCCTGACTTGTCATTAGAATTTAAATGACTAATAGATTTTCCTCAGCATGACTAAGGCGAAAAGTTTGAAAAGAGAGTGCTAATCTCATGTACAGTAGAGAAGAGGCAATTGGGTTTATTCATTACAGATCCCTTTTGAACATCAAGGCAGACCAGTAGCAAACATCCCCAATATCCTCTTAAAATCCCGAACCATAGCGCAGAGTAACGAACAAAACAAGGGATGCATTGTACGCAACATCAACAGAAGTCTTATAAGGACAATGCTGCTTGTTACATCATACTGGTCTCCTGACATGGCAATATCAGTACACAGCCAGAATACATCGACCAACTTCACAGAACAAAAACAGTACAGAACACTGTAGAAATATGTAGAACATTCTACCACATCAAAAATACAAGACACACCCACATAATGGACTCACCCAATACAATCTGGGAAAAAAAAACACACAAGTTGCAAGATAGCCATCAAGGACTGTACTCACTGGAGGAGGAGTTTGCTTGAGGCACCGGCTCGCTCTCCTGGTTGCTCCATGGGCGGTCCCACCCAGACAGGCTGAGAGACTGCAGGCCTAGGCCCAGGTCATTGATGTCGGGCAGCCCCCGCTGGGGTTCCTGCGTGGCGTTTGGGAAAAGCATCCTGCTCGCCGCAGCAGAGAAGTCAGAGTCCTGCCGGTCTGCGGAGGAAGAGGAGGAGGAAGAGAATGTGGAGATATGAGAGTTAGGGAGCTCTGCATCAGCTGCGGGCCATGAGAGAGATGGGGAAAGGGAGGGAGGGAGCAAGCTGGCTGCCTCCTGATAAAAATAAACCTCACAGCGTACACTCCCCCCCACTTCAGAGCTGCCGGAGAGTCAGCCGAGCCAAACCTGAGCCAGTGGCGAGTGCGGTGGCTGCCTCTGCCACGCATCTCCCTCTGCGTCTCAGACCCACCCAGCATGTGACCCAGGTGCTGATGCACTCACACACTCTTGCTAATGACATCACCTCGCTGCCCCTCCCCTCCCCGCCTCTCTGCTGGCAGCTGTGTGCGACACCAATGAAAATTCCTGTCAAATTCTCCGGCTGACAAAACAAGCGGAACGTCTGTCTCGGCAGGCACAGCTCCAGCACTTTCCTGTGCTCTGGACAAGAGAGAGAGCGCGAGAGAGCGCGAGCGAGAGAGAGAGAGAGAGAGAGAGAGAGCACGAGAGAGAGAGAGGGAGCACGAGAGAGAGAGAGGGAGCACGAGAGAGCGAGAGACAGTAAGAGCGAGCAGGAGGGAGGGAGACAGAGCGATAGAGACAGATTAGAATTCAAGATCAGAAAGAGGGTAAGGGAAAAAGTGCAGGAAAGAGCTAGAAAGGGAGAGAAACGGATTATACGACAGCCACAACAGCAAATAGAGGGGGCTGACCAAAGGCAGACACAGCCCTACACCAGGCCAGCCTCTGCCTACGCTCCAATGACGCCGGTTCAGACAGGAGCCGCTGACTGATCAGAAGCTGAGGGCTGTGCAAATCACACTGCCAGCCCACTCTCTGCACTCCCAAGCTGGAGAGCATCCAACTGCCACAGCCACGATTCAGCAACTTCAGCCTAAGCAGAGGGGTGGGCGGAGAGAGTGAGAGACCATCGCTGTAGCTTTGCATCTGGCTGCATGACACTGCCCTATTAAACTGAACCTCACTAATGCAGCATTGTTTACCATGCACCACAGACTCAAGTCACATGAGGGCACTTTAGCAACCATTACAATCTACTCATTTTACGATTGTGTAATATGGACAACTGTTCTGTTCTGAGTATTAAATAATGAAAAAAAAAATATGTAAGAACCAGAAACTGAGTCATAACCAATACGACACAGTTTCAAGAAGATTTAAGCTACATGGTAACCTATCAGTTTATAAATAGATGCCAGCGCGTAAAACTGAGTCAAAATGTTACAGAAAGAGGCAACGAGGTGGGAAAATGCAGACAGATTCAACCTTGCCAAGCTTCTGGCAAGTTTCCGGTTAGCCCTCATGTGCTGCATTGCTGGAGGCCTGCAGTGGTGCAGCATGAATCAGCTATTCTGAACTTGATGTACAAAGGCTGCTTACAAAAGAAGGTCAATTTAAAATCCATGACAACAGCACGTCTACAGTCAGCTTCCACTGCTAGTGACATTGGTATACAACCATGTTAACAGGTCTGTTCTGATACAAATACAATTAACCATACAATTAATCCTACCAAACAGAGGGTCTCGCCTTCCCCTGCCACCGGGTGAGTTGCACATGCCAGTGAGGTCCAAAGAGTTGCCCAGCATGCTATTCATTCTGCGGAAAATATTGGCATTGCTGCATGAAGACAAAGGGGCCTCAAACTCCCATCTGTTATGGATGCTAGGTTCGTCTCTCTGCAAATGAAAGAACAGAATTTCACCAGAAACATAATGTTAGCGTTATGGGTTAACTTGTGAAGTTTGACAATGGATGGACATTAAGTTAAACCGAAACTGGGTCAACAATAGCCTTGGCTTCTAATAACTCACTGAGGGGTCTATGGTAGACAAAGATGTGAAGTGATGAAAACGCTAATGGACTTCCCAATGTAAAACATGTAACATTTCACCTCAGCTTTCAAAAAACATTATCATAGACAGTGCCGTTGCTGGTTCTCACTCAGACCAGATAGAGGTGTGAAACTTTTCGCGTGTGCACCACTACTTACCATAGAAAATGCCATTGTAGAATTGTCAGACTTTTTCGAGCATAACCGTTAACGGCTAACTGAGGTTTACTTATGCCCTCTTCAGCCCTTTGAAATTAGCCTTCATGATTAGGAAAAGGTGCGCTCGCTCGTGTCGTCAGAGCTGTTGACAATTGGTAGGGGTTCAAACACAGGTCAACATGCTCGCATTCATAGTCATAGTAACATTTAAATAATTTACACGTCCTGGATTAAAGTTGGCAGTTGTAAAAAGTCTGTACATTAATGTGATGATTATTTTCTTTTTTGCTTTGTCATAGAATTGTCTATGCTGGAGTCTGGCTGGAGAGAGTCTTCTATTGTAGGCTAGCCTATTGGGATTGTTTCTCTCTGAATTCAGGAGCGAATAAGAAAGCAGATGAGCGACGTGACCACTGCATGCTCACCCATGTGGCGTTCAAAACACCTCGAGCCAGTGTAATTGATCAGCTTGCTTTTAACGGGGCATGGACCACGAGTGCCAGCTCCTGGACGGCCCTTGGTGTGACCTTTCCTGAATTATTATCTGCAAACTATATGAAATACGTTATGTAAATCTGCAACGATATTCAGCACCATGGATAGCGAGGAGATGCAAGTTAACATCGTTCAACCCGGCATTTGATAGAGTACTTGAATTGTAGTACAAACGACGTTTTTAGAGTTGTGGATTAAACTGTTTACTGGTGACCATGGGCAAGCATGTAGTGAGAACACTAAATGGGAAATCGTTGATTTAACTACAGAAGGCTATTACAAAATAATCTGCAGAGAAGTGACGACACACTTCCTGTAAAATTGCCCAAAGAGGTAGTTTGTGTGAATTGGTACAGTAAACATATACCTAGTTCTATCGCAATTGCGAACTGTCTATTGTAATTCCCAATATAACGATATTAATTACTTCAATTACAGCAATGTAAGTTATATCATTTGATTACTTTCGATTACTTATTGACTGGCAGGCGAGAGGCATGCAAATTCAAATAAGAGAAACAATCTAAAAAACAAATCTCAAAATGTGAGCGCATACTGCCAAATGAATGGAGCCTGTCTAGATGGCGAAAACATGCAATTTATAAATACAAGCAACGGAGTGAATGTTAGATTCTACATATAACATTTAAAGCCTAGAAAGGAGTACATCCAGATGTTACCCTTTTGTAATCACCAACATTTTGCTGAGAAATTGCACTTTTCAGTAACTGTGACAGATTACAATTACATTTATTTTGTAAATTAGTTGTGTCACTCTGCCAACTTTCCCTTTTCCATTCAAAGGTGGCAGTCTTTGGGCCCATGCTTGGAGTAGGGTTGCCCTCCACTCTGGAAACTCAAACCTTCAGGGAGGGAAGTTAGAATATCTGGCTTAAAGGCACAGTCCACGATCCAATAGACAATTTGTCAGATTCAGTCAATTGCTCCTCGCTGTCCTCTAGCTGACTGTTCTGGATGTGCGCTCAAAAACGAATGTTTGTACACAGTCCTGGATATGTTAGTAGGAAAAAAACAAGCAGCTCGGAGAAAGTCATACACTATTCCAGCCAATCAACACGTTGCTTCAGGAGCACAGAAGAGAGGGTATAAATTGATTGGTTGTTGTGTTCAAGTTATTGCCAGAATCGCAGACTGTATCTTTAATATGGGCCTGCACAATTGAATCACCACAATGCATGTGTAATAGAATTTTTTTTTTGCAGTCTTAACCTTTGCTGGTGCACAGGATGCTAATAATAATGTTAAAAGATAGCTGGTGTCAGTCAGAGTTACTTTTTGTAGTGGCTGCACACTTGGTTATAACAGGCTTTATCGGCTTAACACTGATGCATAACATTGTTCTTTTATTCTAAGATGTAACCACCTGTAAACTCATACATTTACAGAATCCACCTTTATGCTGTGAGTCTATAATGTAATGTACCACGACAGTAGGCATTCATTTTATTTAAAACAAACCCTTATTATGTACAAAAATACCATTTTATAAGGCATGGATCAGCCTAGCCCTAGTGTATGTTTGTCCCACCAGGATCTTCTGACGGGTTGTTGTGATTGTTGTCGCCAAAAGTGAGTGAATTTGCTGCTGGAATTGGGGTTTGTTTGTTGTTTTAGTCCCAAATAATGCAAAAATTCCACGACAACATTTTTTTTTTGTCTTAAATATTGCAGTAATAAGAGACAATTGTAACCCCAATTGCATAATTATTAATATTTAGAATTCATTATGAATGTGTAGTTTGTAAAGAATGTGATTCCATGCGATTGATAGCAACCAGCCGTATCAACTGTTGAAATTAGTCACAGCAGAACTTGAACAGCAGCCAGATCAATGCACAAGTCTGTCATCTGGTTTATGAGACTGGCTGTGATTAGGGGTTTTATTTATCCTCTGTCCTCTTCAATATCACGCTTTGACTGATGGACACAATTTAGTTTGGGTGCATTTTGCATGGGAAGTCAGTGAATACGTAAGTATATCTCTGTTTCTCTGTCAACACCGTCCATGTGACATTACCTTATCACCTGAAATGACGTGCTAATGTTTATACTAAACCCTAATCTTGTATAAGCGTTAATATAGTATAAAATGGAACTGACAGTTAGAAAATGCACAGAAATACTGGGAAACCTTATATTTACATGCTTGCTTCAAATCTTCAAGTTGTTTTTTAATAACAAAGCAGGCAAAACAATGTGTTGCAAAGTGTTACTGAAACCTATCTGTAGAGAGCAGCATTGTAGTCGTCAGTGGAGATTCCATGCATCTTCCTCTAGGCGGTGCTCCAGTGTCATAAAGGCTCAAAGCACAGTACGAAACCAGGCCTTGAGCTGCAAATCAGTGGTATAAAGAGACAGGCCTTTAGGATATCATTGGCCCTGGGCTGCACAAGCTTGTCATTTTCATGGTTAGTCTGCTCATGAAAGGCTCTCCCTTCCCCAACCTATGCACACCATCTTTTAAGCTTCAATTATCTACTAGCCATCAGAAACTTTGATTTTAAATATATTTAGGAATTTCACTAGGTATTGCATTCAAAGTTTGAGTGATTTGCACCATGAATAAGACCTATGAATGAAACAACTGGCAAACACAATTGTATTGTTTATAATTTATTAGTTGTTGGGCAACAAGGAAAAAAAATTACTTCTGCCAAATTCTTATCACAACATTCTCAGTGATCATGGATCCCATATCCCTTTCAAAAGTTCAGTCAATTTTTGTAGTAGTAAATAGAAGGCTCATCATAGATATACAGCATCACAATACATGGGTCTCTCAATGGAACAATAAAACAGTTCTCCCCATTTTGGGAGTTACCATAAGTTAATTCATACTGAAAACACAAACTTGACTTTTGATCTAATAATTCAAGCACTGAAAATACAATATTGTAATTGCTTACATAGCTTTAACATCGACACTACATTTTTTTCAGAACAAAATAATCTTCACTTTTTCCCCAAATATGCATCTAAAAAAAATATTCAGTGTATGTTTACACAATGGATCACAGGTTGATTACGCATGCAATTAAATAATAGAATAGGATCTAGCAGGTCAAGCCATGCATTTCCTCCTTATAGCAGAAAATCGTATCCTAGCTTTATTAGGACGAAACGATTAGGATGAAGATTCTAAACTTAAGTCAACTTCTCTTGCCAGCACTTGCATTTTTATATATATTAGTTATTGAATTAGGGATGTTTTGTCAGTCTATTGCGCATATTGTGCATCAGATTGCAGTTCTCACATTTCATATATAAATCAATTGAATAGCAAGCAGTAACAAATCTACTGTAGTTTGACTGGTGATGGAATGTCAGGACTCCGCTCCATTATTGCAACCCAGGTCTCCGTCGAATGATGCTAAATCATGGTCATCCATGGATGACTTCTAATCTGAATGACCCTGTTGCACCCAGTGAGTCATTTGGCAACAATTTGCCTGCAATCTAAACAGTACTGACTAGAGTATAACTTCAAGAAACTTCCCCAAAATGTGATTATTGCATTCATTTCTTTACTTAAATTCACAAGATGGACATTCTAGCTAGTTCTGCTAATAGAAACGGTACATTTCCCACCGGTAAATTAAAACATGGACTGCTAGCCCTCCAACCTTGAGGTTAGGGTTTCTTTTAATCCAGTTTCACATTCATAAAGATATTTTTAACCGCCATCTCACACTGGATCCAAAGTTGCAGTTCCAGACTAAAACAAAAAAAAAATGCCATTCAACATAAAGCAATTAAGGAAAACCTATTGCACCAGTAACCTATGTCAAACTGAATAAATGATCTCATTACACACACACACACACAAGCTCAAATGGAAAAGACCACTAGATATTACCTTGAACAGATCATTTAATTTCACACAAAAAATGCATAAATATACATTGCACAAAAGTACAAAAATACTTGTACTTATTTTGTTCAAATATACTCTTAGACATCAATAATTTGGCAAGCCAAGATTGTCCTACAGGGGTTGCAATAATGGTGACTCGTCAACTTTTATGCTCTACATATTGTCTCCTTTTTTGCAAAGGTGATGCTGAACTCATATAAACAAAAACAAAACAAAACAGAAAAGAAAATATCAAGGCATGCAAAACATCTTTTCCAGGAAAAGAAAATACCCAATACGTTTTAACACCACCTTGCATATATTACAAGTCATTTTTTTTTTTTTTTTTTTTTTTAACAGGAGCAAGACTAAAGATACAGAACATAGAGGGCAAATGAAAACAAAAGAAAAGAAATAATGGACAAAAGGCCATGGCAATGAGGCAACTGACTGTACTGTAAAACAAACACACGACCATATATTCTACATCATGCCAATATATTGAACATGCACTACGGCTGCCTCAGTGCCCCACAAAGCCCAGTCCCTCCCTATGAAAAAAAGCAGCTTCGTCACTTCATTAATTTCTATTTCCTCTTCAGAACACCCCCTCCCCTAAAGGATTTTCTAAGTGCTATGTCTGTACCGTTACAGCCACCACACAGCATCAGAATGTGATTGAAAGAGATTACTTCAAACTCCATCTGGCTGTTTCCAAATGAAACATCGTCTGCAATGTAAATTATCCATTAAATAAACCTGATTAAATTAACAAAGGGCTCTACACATCTCACTCCAGTGGGACCCTGACCCTGGTGTGAAGTGTCTGCAGAGAGAGGGAGACAAGAAAACGCACAAACCGTACTTTTAAGAAAATTACATTTGCATGAGTGCTCAGCCTTGCCTGGTACAGCATGTGTAAAATGCAATACAGCAACCATGTTCATGTTACAACATGCTTACAGTAGGGAAATCTTACATACAAGTAATGCTTAAATGAAATGACCAAATCTGGGAAGTTGTAGCAAAAAAAAAAAAAAAAAATGCATCAACCATAAAATTAGCAGCCTAGGATAATTCTGAACCTTTCAAACATAAAAAATAATTCACAATGCCCAGTCACTTACAAATGATTTAACAGAACTGACGTGACTTCCACCCTGGCTGGGAGGCCTCTGATGGAGAGGGATACCAGCGCATCTGAGGGAGAAATGGGACAAAGTGACAGTCAAATGTGGGAAGACTTAAAAACATTTGACAGTAACATTTAAGGAGTATTTCTTGATTATTAACATTTTGCTGATGCCACATTCATGTTCCATTTTCAAAAGCGTATCTCTTAGCAGCTGTATCAGTATATCAAACTGGCCATGTGTTATAAATGCTGATCGTTTGTGACAAATAGACTAGTAGGATGGATTCATCAAGTCATACATTATTGTAAATCCCCTCACTCTTCATTGTACTGTCCAACATACAGGCTTTTCACCATGATTGTGGTTCTGACTGGTGTGTAATGGTACTTTATGCAAGCCAACCTGAGGAGCTAACCAGTGTAAGGTCAAGAGACTGGCAGGTGGAAACACCACCCATTTCTGGGTTGCATCAATTCAGGGTCATGGAGAATTGTTTCACAGACCACACAATGCCCAAATAGCCCAATAACATAAGGTGGCCCAACTGTACAACAGGTTCAGGAGCTTCTTCTGGTACCCCTTCAAATAAAGTAATGACTAAAGTAAACATGTGACCATCACCACATCTGCCAGGACATCAAAATGTTTTCATTTGTTTTTTTACAAAATGTTTTACCTTTATGGTAACAAGGCTAGCTGACCTTTTACAGTACTGAGCCCGAAGCACCTGCACTTTCAACGCACACACGACTTGCATGTTTACATAATGAACATTCTGTGAAGTATGATCAATTGATCACACATGCTCCAAGAACCATTTTTTGACAATAAGGTCACCCAGACCGCCATTTTAAACAAATGTTTTCAGAATGCTGACGCACCTGCAGTAAAGACATGCTGAAAGAAAGAGTTAGTGCCCATCAATACTGCTCATGGCTCATCAAATTCCTCAGAAAACAGACTTTCATATGAGCACACTGATCTGGTCTACATGAGGGTGCACAGTGAAGTCATTCACAGTGTTCTCGTCACATCTCTCATCACACTCCAATTAAAAGGTCCTGGTATACAGGTTCTACGGAGAGGATGCAGTATTCGGACGGAGATCCTGGGAATTTTGAAAATAAGTTGGCACTTCAAGACTAGACCTGAATGACTTGACAGTTTCTATCAGTATTCAAGTCATACTTAACAATTTCTGCTATGTCTGGAACTCAAAGGAGTGAAAAACCCAATTTATACAATTTTCCTGGCTTCAAATGTTCTAGCTCATTCTAGCATGTTTAATGTCAAGTTTGCTTTAGACCAATTCCTTCAAAGTTGAGGTGACCCATTTCACCAATACTTGACCTTACATGTAAAACAAACAAAGCAATCAGTTTCAATGGAAACTATCCCTGAAGAACATATAAAAAAGGCAAAGATACTGAGTGAATGTCTGCACTTGATGCCAGCTAAAAATCTGAACCTCTCCAAACATCTTCAAAAGCAAAACAGCCTTTAGTCCACCGATAGGCATTCTTTGGATGTTGAGTTATTATGTCTATCTACCCACCATTCTTGTGTCAAAATGTTCCCCTAATGGGAATTTCTCTTTTTCAAATTAATTTGTGCAAGTCAACTTTACGCAAAAGCAAACAACCCATCAAACACAATATGTATGGCATAGGTCTAGAATTCCTCCCCCCTAGTTTCCTGAGCCAAAAGGTCTGCACTCACCTGGGCATGAAGGGCGGCGGCAGCAGCTGCAGCAGCAGGATAGGTGAAGGCTGTGTGGGGCAGACCAGGGGCCAGCTCAGTGGTGTACAGTGGGTAAGGAGACCAGGCCTCAGGTGAAGCAGGGATCAACGCTGCCCCCGTCAGGTCATCTGCAAAGGAACACCATGACCACAACCATCCAGGCAAACAGAGGAACTCAAACCACTTACACTGACAACGCATTGTCGAGAGTTGTCACTATGGTTACTTGAAAGGTAATGAACTCTTTTTGATCAGCGAAGACAGAATAAGACAAGTATAGGTGGAACATGACACTCTGGTTCAATAAATTGGCATGGCAATTGTATTGTTTAGGTGTTAAAAATATCCAGTGTGTCATTTGCTAAACCCAGTTCTGATGGGGCAACTATTGAAATGGATAATTTGATCTTAGTCGTTACAGGGCTCAGAATCTGGCCCATCAATTTGACCTTTTTCCATTAGCTCTGCAAGGGTAACAGCTAAAGGACAGCTAGTTCCATTCCCCGTCCAAGTGATAACTTTAACGTTTCACCACTGAACTTTGACAATAAAAACACATTGGGTCTCAAGAGCCCTGGCCAGCACACTTATTACAAGAGGTACTGTGCTGATCAACCTCCCAACCGGGAGAAGCTTGAATGACTTGACAAAACTGCAGCTTGCCCTGGACAGTTGTTTGTTTCTGTGAAAGAGTGACACTTATAGTTTTACAAAGCAAAAGGGCCCTCTGCTCTATAGGCATGCATGTGAGTGATTAGTTTGGTGGTGTGGAGAGTCACGTTTGACGCCCATCTCCCTGTCCGAGGGCGCGGTCACTGTTGTCAGTGCGGTGCAAGTGCTAGCTCTATGCGTGGCTGGAAAAGAACTTACATGGGTCCCGTGCTATGAAGTGTGCTCCTAGAGCAGGGTGGATATTTGTGGGGTTCGGTGTGGCCATCAGTTTACTCTTAGCCATCTTCGTGTTGGCTTTAGCAAACTCTAACCGTAGGGTCTGTGGACTTTCTGGGTCAAAACGTATCCCCTGAGAACAAAAGGGGGATACAATGAGGGCGGACGGACCCCAATGTGCAGTGTGCCTGAGCTTGTGTTCACATGCAGGTGGATGGTACTGCTTGATATTAAGTGATGTGTTTGCAGAAGAGAACTACTTGGAAAATGTGTACAGTGTACTAGTTCTAGTGTTGAGATGAAGCTACAATATATATCTGCAAAAGAACAGGTGCGCATCTACAGAATAAAATAGGCCTCCCAACATTAGTTGGACTTTATAAAACTGGCCTTGGATTTCATCTGTAAAATCAGAAGGAGCCCCACCAAGCTTATAAGAGTGAAGCAGGACCATGAAAGAAATTATAGTGTTCAAATTACAAGTGTATTACAAAGCTAAAGCAAATTTGAAGGGGACCATCCCTCTGTGAATCATCTAAAAAGCAGACAGTTCAATAATTCAGAGCTTCAGTTACAGTTGACTGAGTGCTTACGTTTAATGCATTTTTTGCCGCTTCAGCGCCAGACCGACTGTCAAAGGTAACAAACCCAACAGGCTGGAAAAGGGTAGAGAAGACGTTCACGATCTGTCTTGGTACATCATTGATCAATGGCAGGATACAACTCAATACATCCACGTTAAAAACAGACAATTTCATATGTATGCTTCACCTGCATGAAAATTACTCAATTGATCATATACCTAACCTTCAGGTAAAGTGAAAACGTTTTTTTTTTTTTTAAATGTAAATAAAATATATAAAAACTTTATTGTTGGCAATCTATAATTTAGCTTCCATAAATGTATGGTGAAAACTTTAAATAAATATTTATTGAACAAACATGTTGGCAATTTCAGAAACCTGGACTAGTTTTACAATCAAATGACTTGCATGCTTCAAGCCAATCACAGGGACAAGTGGATGTCAACAGTGATGTGCCAGTTTGAGGGAAAAGGGTTAAAATACTGTAATTCCAAGCAATAACCAGCAGCAACATCTCACCTGCTTTGATGTTAATTTAATCAGTGAACCTTCATAACCCTGAAAAGGAAAATAAATCCAATTAACAGCCATGAAGTCACATGCTTGGTGAGGTAGGAATTCCACTGCTCCTCCCCACATGAAGCGGACTACTAATATGGTCCTTGCCCAGCCTCAGCCACAAACAGTGGGGGGGAGAAAAAAAAGTAACTCCAATTGTTTTCACAAGCCTGGTTAAACAACCAAAAGAGGTAGTGAATGGTTTGTTGGTTGGAGCATAAAGGATACAGCACTTACAAAATAGAATTATATAGAACAAAGCATTCTTAATACAAGAGATGGGGCAGTCTAACCTTAAATGGTCTGAACAGCAGATACAGTTCACGAGGTTTGATATCTGTTGGGAGGCCACTCACAAACAGAGTGCGCACCTAGGGAATGGAAAAGAAATTCAACCAAAGTTAATTTGTTGTTTGAATCTGAAAAAGTAAAGAATAATCTTATGGACAACACTACCAGCACCTCAGGCGCACACACACACACACACACACACCCCCCTTTAAACCTGTTCCACCCCAAACACACCCCTCATGCATCACTAAGGAGCATGTTGAGCCTGTGATCACCCAATTAGCGACTTTTTACAAGAAATGATGAATGTCTGGGAAATTGAAATCCTGTCAGGCCCTTAAGACGTGATCATGAATGTCCATTTGACTGGATTAGCCACAGCTCCTGTAGCTCTGAGGGAGGGCCTTATCAGCAGTGGTCTGCCAGCAGAACAGTGGAGGACAGTCATGCACAGCATGACCACATTTCCTTCCCTTAACCCGTTGCTTCAAAACCAACTGGGCACTATGGCACACGGCAACATTAAGTGGCAACAGCTTCAACCCACACCAAATCAGTTTTCAGCGACACCACAACAGAAAAAATAAATAAATAAATAAACCTTCCCTGTTCCTACGCAGTCTTTAAAAATAATGTTCTCCACAACACGGTGTTGAGCTTGTTCGCATTTACACCACTTTACACATGAAATGGCAACATATCAGTACAATGGATCAAGGACTATATGCTCAGGGATTCAATTTCATTTATAAAGGCATGTCCATATTGCTCGTCATCTGAGGATCAAGACAAGTTGACGTAATCAGTCAAGGTCATGAGTTCTAATGCTTCAAACAGCAACACACAGCAAGCGCTCTACAGATCTAGGTAGTCATAGCATGCCATTAAGACAAACATTTGGTTTGTGGAAATGCTCAGGTACTCAATCAAAATATTTGAAATGGTACTTTAAATCACAGAATCAGTCTGTCCAAGTCCCTGATACAGCTTGGTGAACCAGTCACTCAAAATGGGTCGTGTGAAAAACACTGCCTTTATTAGGCCAAATGGACACCAAATAAACAATTCTGCCAGATATTCCCTGACCTTCTGTAAGATCCTAATAAAACCTCTTAAATGTAATTAAAATGAACACAGAAAATGATTAGACATATGAAACCGTTAGGAGCTAGGGAAAACGCATGGCTGAATCCAGTGTGCTGGGTTATTGTTTGGGTTGAATAGATTCTTCATGTGCAAAACAGAATGCACCAACAGCCTAGGTGTCAGCTTTTGGCTATCAAGGATTTTTTTACCCCGAAAAAAAAAAAGATTTGGTTAAGGTGGCCAGAGGGAAAATGCAGGTATATGGTCAGGTTTTACCTGTGAAAATTACCCAAAGATTACTTCCGATTGTTATTGAAAACTTTCAAATCTTCTTATGAACTTAAGGTCTCAAGATAATACCTTGCTCAGTATTAAGCGGCTAATCTTGGATTTGAAATCCAGTCAGTGACAACTTTTGAAGCGTATTCAACTGAAAACTAAGTGAATAAGCTTGCCTTGTTATTGTTTGACCACCGCTTTTTCTTATAAAAACAGGAAAAAAAAAAAAAAAGTGTCATATTCGACTAATTATTGCATCTTAGGGAATCTATGCGGCCAACAACAATAACAACGAATGACCCAACACTATTGAAACCTGAGCATGTATTTATAACAACTTAAGGTCAATTTGAAAAGTACGGCAATCTGAAATGAAGTAGCCATTCACGCCTCCCACTTGGTAATTATAAGCATTTTCAATCAAATTATCATTGGAAGAGCGCGCCGTCTTTGATGAGTGGTTTGGCTGAGGAATTAAAGGCTTTCAGAGGATCACCACTGCTGATTGTCAATGTATACCTCCCAGTAACAGTAGGAAAAAAAGAAAACATCGGATTTGTGTCAAACACAAAATGTATCGTACTTTTCCAAATTGTTTGCCACACAAGACAAAGCCACTGACCATAAGCAGACAGTAACTTAACACATTTATACAGCAATTGTCCACGGAGTTGAAATAGCTATAACTTTCAGTTTACTCTAGTTTTCTAATTACGACAATTCGTTAAATATTCCCTTACCTCCTCTTCCAGTGATACGTTGTTTGTTTCGGTGTCAGACTTGAGACTCATGGTGTGACTTAATTCTTTTACACTACGGGGAGAAAAGTTCTGTTCCTCGTTGAAGCAGTTTCCTGCGCGTCGTTAGCTAGCAGTTTCTTCTGGTGTTCGAAAAAAAGTGCCCAAGTGAAGTTGCGATAAAGGCGAATATATCCCAAAAATACTTGGAAAAATAGAAAAGCTAAACTACGGTGGCAGAGTGGAAAGAAAGGTGGAAAGGTGCACTGTGAAGGTGAGAGAAGTGAGAAGTGGTGGCTGTGTATCCCTCCCGCTTACATGTATCCTGCTTTAGTAAATTCTGAAGCCAAGTGTTTAACTTGTTCAGAGGGGAGGTCTGTATCAGAGTTACCCTCTCCACCAATTAGGTCATCAACTAATTTAAAGGCCCAAAGAACTGTGTGGCAATCAGGCAGGAGATAGACCTCAGCTGGTGCAAAACCCAACCTCTCTATTATCGCACCATCGCTTTTTGGGGAGGAGCGAGTCTCCTTTCCCACTTTTTCACCTTTTAGTCGTTTTGGTCGCGCATGCTATAGGGTCCTACAAACGTATGGCCTCAGTTTTGATAGAACATTTAAATTCATTTTCTGATTAAATGGATGTAAGAGTACACTTGATGTCCAGTTTAACGATCCAAATCCTATGTAGGTATTATAATACAAATTATTATAGGCGAAGTATCTTTTGTGGTGTACTGGTATATCTATGTATGTTTTTGTTTACAATAACTCATTACTATATAACAGACATGGATTTGAAACACTGTAAATATCAGTAAGCCAAAACAGTAACCCATAACATAATCTTTCCGTAGTATAGCAATGCAATGTAAACATAGTCTTATGGAAATAATTTAATAATGATATGTGATCTTTATAATTATGCAAAGGGTGTTAGCTGCTAAATCGTCAGAATGATTGTCTGTAATGTGGATTATTTACATCACCCAATTAAAGCCAGTGTTCTTTTCACATTCTATTGCGCAGATTCTAACCTTTTTACTGCAACAACAACATAGAGGAGGGGAATCCCTAATACCACATATGAATAAAAGAGGCGATGTAAGGTACCCCTGAAAGAAATAACATTTGAATGTGTGTGAACATGTGTGTACACAGACACTTGTCTCTCTGTGTTTATCTATAGGCTGGTGTGTGTGAGAGTGTGTTTGTGCATTCATCTTGTAACTTCCATGGAAGGCGAGCTTCCTGACTTTGTGTTGGAGTACAATAAAGCAGCCTCTCAGCACAGGAGTAGAAAGGTCTGGAAATATTTAGCGCTTGAAGCAACTGACTAAATATTGTTTTGTACAATCCATCCAAAATTAGCCTTATTCTATTTGTAATTTCAAAGGATCTAGAGATACAAAGAACTAATGAAAATGACACCACTGGCCACATTGCACATTACACTGAACATGGTAATATCCCCAGCACATTAGATCAACATGTAGTTGGGAACAAAAGGTAATGGCACATTGATTTTGTCCTAGTAATGCCAGTTAATGTAAGAAATGTGTACGTATGGTGTGTTGTAAAAACAATATTATTAAAACTATGTTTAATACTAGGAGTAATGCTTATTGTGTTATCTCATTCTCAGAGGTTTATAAATAACATGCCTCTATTAACACCTACCCCAGTCATCTTACCCCAGGACAAGAACCAGTGACAGGCCCTCACAGAATGATAAGTGCCCAGATTAAGGCATTCTTATCATGTGTCTGTCACTCAGAAAGCCAAACACTACAATGAACCACAGCTGACCTGATGCCAACTGCCATGGTACTTTACATGGCATGTTAAAGATGGTTAAACCCGGCCTACACCAAACAATTAATATATTTGTTTTGAATGTATATCTCTTACTGAAGAAACTATCAACTCTCAATTATTTTTAAATGGAACTGTAGTGCCTTCTTTGTCTTTCTGACAACGTTTTCAATATGTTGGAAGCTATTCAGCTACCATATTTGTTTGTAAGGGTCATACAGTATTTACTATTATTTAGCATTTGTCATTTTAAAGACAGATAGGGAATTCTTGCCTTGATAATACATTATAATGTAAATGAGCCAAAGACAGATGGGAAAGTGACAGAGGCTCCCCCATATGTATGCATGCATGAACAATCTATGTGAACGGGCAAGGTATGATTACACTCTTAATGCAAATAAACCAATGATGTTGTCCATATGAGAGGCCACACATGTGTATGTGGTGATTATAAGATTACCATTTATTAAAAGACTATGAATTAAAAGACTATTTTGTTTGATTAGCAGTAACAAACCTAGACATAGAACAGTGTGTTCATCTATATTTAAACGTGTTATTATTTATATTAGAGATTACTTACATCACTATACTTAATCACTATTAAATGTGGCATCTTTTATGAATAACCCTGGGGCAATTCTTAAGTTTAGCTATTGATTTGGGCACAAATGTTATAACTGTTTTCTGCAAATATGGACCATTTATAGTCCAGCACAAAACAAAGGCCCTCTCATCCAGTAAATCATGAGAAAGGCATTCCTCTGCGTAGTTAATTAGACTGCAGCCACATCATGGAAAATGGGAGGTTACCAAAACTAAATAGCTGAAAGCATGTCCATACACTCAGGCATTACATGAGGTCCAGGCCAGAGAGGCCTGCGAGAGACAGCGACCATATAAGGATTAGACTGTCACTGAAGTGTTTATCTGAAGTTCTAGCGAGGCCAGGAGATTAGGGCTCGCTGCTTGAACAGAGCGAGAGCGAGCTATAGCTGAAGTACACAGGTGTACAGATGTCACAGAGAGTCGAGAGATTGAGCAGAGGCCAAACTGCAGTAAATTCTTGATTTTTATGGTTGCAAGATGCATTACATCAACTTTGTTTTGTCAGGGTATCACTTCCCAGAGGAATGAGTTGGATCTAAGGAGATAAAGTACAGAGGCCGAAGGTGGAAACTATCTATGTATTCATAGCGTTTCCTCTCCTGTGTCTCTTGAGTGTTCATGTGTCCTTCACAAGTCCAACAACAGCGATTCATGATGTTTGCTTGCAGTCAAATCTGTGTCAGTGAACAATGGCTCTGTTTGTGGCATTCAATGAATATGTGTCACAGATTGGGATGAAACAACCATGAACAGACTCAGAAGTGCATACAGGAAGAGTTTGCTTAAAACCTTTATAACCCCACCTTGAAATAATGTTTGTGAGCTAGGTTTTAGCTACTAGCTCTCCAAAAATGTAGCATGTCTAAAGAGCTGATCCTTTGCTGTAGAAGGCTAAGACTGCCATGCAGGCTATAATGTTAAATGTACTTACTGCAGACAACAGACATGCTTCACAACACAGATTGTTTTTATTTCATTAGACATCCTCAAAACGAGTTTAAGACTCAAGCAAAAACAGAAATGTATTGTAAATGAGTTTCCACACAGACAGATAGATGTATGTCCTGACTGGCCTTAACCATTTGACAGTGAATTCTGATTGGAAAGTGAGGTTTCCATACCCGTCTGAAACTGATTCCGATGGATGATACTGCCCATCCTGAGAGAGAGAGGAGCTGCAAGGTGAGATGAAGATTGGCTTTTAGCAGCCCTCCAAGGAGCTCCGATCGCACCACCCCCCTCTTCCACACTGTCGATTCTTCAGCTTCATTACTTCTGCACAAGCTGAAAAAATACTTTCTTTGCATGTTCAGCCGCTGCTAGGTAAGGAAATATAAAAATGGAGGACTTATTCTGAAGAACTTCATTGCCACAGACACAATGAGCAGATCAAAGACGATGAATAGCGAGCACTGCTAATAAATTAACTGGGAATAGGATGGTCATTGTTTATTTTGTTACTTTTATAACCCATGAATGCTTTCCAACTGTATATTTTCCTTATGACAAGATCTTTAAATCTTTGTTTCTTCATCCTCTTTTTGCTGTTAATATAGACATGTTAGTGTGATTCCTCATCACACCTTGTCCTAGTCTAAATGAAACAGTCAATGACAATTACTTTTTCTTAAATTTTATTTTTACTTAAAACAAATATTTCAACCTTCACAAGAATGTGGTTGAATTTACTACTGCCTTAAATGTGTATGGAAAAACAAAAACAGTGACATTGATTTCCATTATTATTTTCTCTGAAACAAGCCATCAAACATCAGTATCTGAAAATAAAATCATCACTGAAGTCACTGAAATATCTGTAGATATTTTGAGACTGAAAGAGAAGCCATTGCACATTTAATATAAATCCGAGAAGAAGCAAGCGAGTTCCACTAGAGACATCATGGCCAAAGATAGTGGTGAGATGCTGCAATCCAATGATTTATTTACACTCCTCTCCTTCCGCATTTAATGGAGGGATGAAAAAAACCACAAAAGCTGGCTGACATGAGCAAAAAGAAAAAAACCTGTCCAAAAAGGGATGCTAGAGATAGATAGCTATTAAACATAGAAAAGGGAGGTACATCCACTGAACTAAACCCAGTCAAATTATAGACCCTCAATTGCTACTGACAACCAATGAAAGCAGAGCAGTCATAATCGGATAATTCTTCTTCTTTACCCATTAATAACTCTGTAATCATTTGTATCAGTTTTGTTTTTACTGTGTCTAAGCCTCACGCCTGGTGCAGCAACTGTGACACAAAGCCCAAGCCTACCAGTCCGCGGCCCCTGATGAGCTTCATGTTTTATTATAGAGAAAAAGCGGCCCCATTGTCCCAGAAGCCACCTCGTAGTGCACTCCTCCTCCTCGCGCCTCACTGCAACTGTCCCATCGAGTTAGCGTCTCCTGCCGCCAAAGCACTTAGCTGCTGCTCCCAGTGCCCTCTGTGGCGCAGCGAAACTCCGCTCGGAAAGTCCAAGAAAACTTTCAAGAGCGCAGCCCCCTACAAACAAGGGCAGCTTCCGTTTTTGCATGTGTGTGTTTGTGTGTGAGGGTAAACACTTCCTGGTCTGCGCCATGAAGGAGCACTTGAGTGACGGCGTGTATTGCGAGTGGTGCTTATTAGGGAATTATACGTTGTGCGAAGCTTGGATTTAAATGGTAGTTTTGAGGGGGCAGCAGTGTGTCATTGTTCAGGGGAGAGAGAGGTGACATGCCAACCCACTGAGTGGATGGAGTGCTTGCGTGGATCTGTGGCACAAGCTGCTGGTAGTGTCAGGATAATTCATGCACAGACACAAGTGCAGCACTATATACTGTATATACCCAGAGAAGAACTCTCCAGATCTCTATGAGGCATGTGCTGTGTGGCCCCTGGCTGTGCATACCCTGTGTAAGACAAGCTGCCTCCATTAGGTGTTACCATTGCTTCAGTTCCTGTTTTCCACTTAAAGACAATCACACGTGAGCATGCATGCAGGCAAGCAAACACTCTCAGGCAGCACACCCGCCCACCTCACGCACACAAATAAACACGCGCCGGTAACCCAATCTCTGGGCTCCAACATCTGCATGATCCTCAGCTGGGGCTCTTGCCCCCCCATCATTGAGGTGCCGCTCCTTCTCAGCCGCTGCCCCCCCCCATCCCCCCATTCATGGCCAGGGAAACACAAACACTCACAAACGCCAGAGTCACCAGAGTTCATTGCTTTAGTCCCAGGGACAGAAATCCAGTGCAAACAAAGGCAATTGCCAGAGATAGACCGTGTTTATTGTTTGGTGGGAGCAAACATAACAAACACTAGCTGAAATATGATGAGCAAGGCTTGCAGCAATGCCACCTTTTCTGCTCTATGTCCTAGTTCTATCATCTGAAGTTTTGCAAAGGGTCTTTCCAGCATATGGACAAATTTAAAACGTTTATCAAAGTATTCCGTATGATGTCCGTAGTACTGAAGAAGACACTGCGTTGTACAAGTGCGGAGTGCAGCTGCCAAGACCACAGAAGTTGAGTATTTGAGTATTTTTTCCCACTTTCACAAGTTACATTCCACAAGCCTAACACAGACGTAAACACTGACCCCATAAGATACACAGCACACACTTTATGGAGAGACTGGCAGATCATAACATAACCATAGTCATGTTCTTCTTCAAACATGACAGGTCACTGCAACATTGCGGCATTTTAGCTGGCTTCCGTCTAAGAATAACATAATGTAGTGAGATGTAGTATGAGGGGCAAAGAAAGAAATGTTGATGTTTTGCTCTATCCATTTAATTGCACTTCTAGAGGAGAGTATTATTTCAAGGTTCCACTTGAGACGAGTTGGATGACCAGCACTTACGTTACTGTTTTTCCACTGGAAGGTCCAATACTCCCCCTAATCACTAGGAATTCCAGAGCTAGCAGTGCGTTTCACTGGATTTTCTGGGAGTGGAGGAACTCTCAAATGACGTAGGACCCTCACTAGCAAGAATTCATGATTGACTTCCATCTATATGAAAACAAAAAGGTAAAAAGAAAAATGAACACAATTCAAACCATTCCTCTCTTGCACACACATTCACACGCATACTTGTATGTCTTCTCTCAAACACACACGCACACACACACACACACACACACACACACACACACACACACACACACACACACAGACATACACCTAGGGATGTTCTGGAATGTCACCATGAACTACAAATCAAACTTGATAGAAGACAGAGAGAAAGAAGCTTCTTCCTCTCCTTTTCCTCAACACGCCAAAGTGGCCAACTTCCTGTTTGAGTCTGGACAGCCGACTTGAAAGGTTATGCTATTAAATCAAAAGGGCAACAAATTCCCAGGAAGAAGGGCTTGGATCAGATAAACTGGGCTGCCAGTTTCTCAGGAAGGGACACACACACACACGTGGGAGAAAATGAAGGAGGAAGGAAGAGGAGAGGCAATTACTCTCAAAAATATGCAATCAAATTGCTTGGAGAACCTTTTTTTTCCCTGTGTTTTAATTTCAGTCTCAAACCAAGATGGAGTAAACAGGTTTGTTAAATACATCTCAGCTAAGTATATTAAATGAACATATAAAATATTTAAACAGTGTAAGAGAATGCTTATGCAAACATTGGATAACTCTTTCAGGAAGATTTCTGTATAACAAATATCCATGTATCCATTTACTATGAGAGCAGTCAATAGATATACAATGTCAGCACTTGTGTTGTGTTTCTATTGTGTGATTAAAAGACAAATCCCTTCCATCTCCACCAGTTACTTTCCATGGTAAAAAAGTAGGGTTTTTGTTTGGCTTTGTCGCAACAGCAAACCTCCAGGGAGTGCGAAGGCTCCAATCTAATCTCAGAGCTATCCATTGGTGGTCAGACCATATATGGAGGTAGGCATTTTTGGCTGTTGTGGATTACAGTTAACGCTGTAAATAAGATATGAACTGTTCATCTAAAAATGATTAATTAATACCAGGTTCATTTTTAAAGAGTAGTCAGATTTTTCTTTTAGTTTTGATGCATATGAAAGGTCAAACCATCTTCCTCTGTGTACACACAAAACCCTCTGGCATAAATACAATTTACTTGAAGACCAAGAATTCCTCTACTGCATGTCCATGCTTATGATCTTGACCTCTACTAAGAGGACTTTCACATCGCTAAATAATATTTTGCTTCTGGTAACCTTGTGAATTTTATGGGTAGCACAACTTCAAAGACATCCCATCACATCTGCTGAACACTGTTTGGTGCTCTTGCAAATCTTAAGCTATTAAGGACATTCCTTTTCATGACCTCATCTCAGCATAAATCAAGAGGATTGAAGACAAGGATATTAAACGTCTGATTTATTTTGCCTTTTCAGGTACTCAGATAACAGACTATTTGACTTACAGGCTACAGAGCTAACGCAGTGGCTAGGGCGAGGACAGCAAGTGGACAAATCTCCCATAGCCACATATATTGCCAAATGTGGGGGTCTGTGTGTGTGTGTGTGTGAGTGTGTGTGTGTGTGTGTGTGTGTGTGTGTGTGTGTGTGTGTGTGTGTGTGTGTGTGTGTGTGTGTGTGTGTGTGTGTGTGTGTGTGTCTACACTAATTGAACCGTTATTTTGAGAAACCATTCACCTGGCCATGGATTTCAACAAACTTCAAACTACAAATCTCAAATGTGTATTTATGTGATCTAGAAAGAAGAATCACATAGTCGAGAGAGTCTACTTTTTACCAGTGCTAAGAACCTCAGTGACGTCAATGATGTATATTCCCAAAGTGTGTCCTCTTTTCTTTTTAATGATATAAAAAAGCAAATGGTTTCTGAATGTGGCACTCTAGACCATTCAACACAGCGCAGCGCTGTAAAATCAGCAAGCAGAAATAATGTTATTAAATATTGAACGTATGTTGAGAGGCCATCTCTGAGGTGCTCGAGATTTCTGGAGCCCAAACAAAGGAAGGCAGATTGCAAACTAAGACATGTAGAGAAACTATAGCTAACCAGCAACGCACCAGTCACTGCAGCCATTTTGATTTAGAGGAACGATAGCATATTAAATAAAGGAAAATAAATGTTTTCAACTAATATGCTGTAAAGGGTGAAGACAGGGTGATTTCTGTTTTAAAAGCAAATAATATTGTCTCTCCATTAGCATAATAGCAATTAATATAAATTTGGTGAAGATCTTAGCAAGCTCTCTCTAAAAAAAGATCAGGAGGCAGCTCAGAGACTCAACTGAAACTCTTATATATGAGAAAAACTGTAGTAACACTTAACATTTCACAAGAGTTAAAGGTTCATAAGTTCAGTTGAGAATAAGGGTGAACTGTAACACAAAGCAGCCCAGCTTCAGTTTGTAGTGTAAACTGTATGGCACATATTTGTGGTATGCATAAAATCTTATCATACACTTTAGCAGGGTTACATTGTTATCAGAATGAATGAGGCAGACCCAGTGAGGATGGGGGAGGAAGTGGAAGGGGTGGGGGCAGGGCAGGGCTGGGGCTTACCAGCTGCATGCGGCGTATAAACTATTAGAGTGAGGCTGTCGCAGCTCCTTCCACAAGACAAAAATAAATATGACAGCAGAAAAGTCCCAACCATTAAAAACAGGATGATGTATCCCAAACACACACAAACATGGATGCACACAGGCACTGACACACACACACCTACGCACAAACACACACATGGCAGTTTAGAGGAAAAGAACCTTCCCTTTGAGGCACTCTGCCGCTCTATTACATTAGAAAGCACATTTTTGTCTGTTGTTTCAATAGTAAGCCTCAGAGCCGAACAGGTGGACTTGTGGGGAAGGCACAGTTAAAGTCAAGGGGAGTGGGAGCAGAACATTCCGGAGTCAAAGCAAAGTGTAATACCCGGGGGATGCGGTGGGGCAGGAGCGGCACACAGCTGTCTATCATCTCCAGTCAGTTCCAGTGCGGCTGAGAGGCTACTTAGCTGGATGAATATTTTATGGCGGCCCTCCCCTCGCGTGGGCCTGTCGTTTCCCCTTTCTCTCTACAACTGCGCCCTGCTCTCATGTGCTCTTATGAGCGCACCAAACTTTGCATTATTCAGATGCCTCACGCTGTGAGTCGCTCCCCTCATCTGGAAGAATATTGCAAAACCCCAAGTCTCCAGGATCGTTCTTTTTTTTTTTTTTTTTTTTTTTTGAGGGGGCGGAGGACCAAAAGGAGGCCAAGATGGATGTCAGCCAGAAACGAGGTCTCTCAAAATCTCAATTTGTTAATTTTTGTAGACGTCTCACTTGTTTGAGATCTTCATTCTGAGCCTGACTAACACACATGAGTAGAACGGTGTTTCCTGGAATTTCAACTGTGAAAAAAAGTTTCCTTTGATTTTGATAACCTTTCCAAGTTAGGAGCTGGATGTTATACATAGTTCTAAAACTATTTCCAGGAGTAGATATGGTTACATTCTTTCCCAGGCAAACAATAGCCAAACAACTTATCTGCAGAGAGATTGCAGATTCTACAGAACCAAAAGGGTGACTTAGAATAATGTTTAAAAATATCTTCTCCTGCTGCATCAAAAGTGGATGTATGTGTGACCTTTTAAAATATTTCTGGGGTACCCTTGTGCTTCAGACACGTAAATCTGGGCATTACTAATCCTAATGCTGTCTCTTGAGTCAGGTCACTCCAATGGTCTCCACTTGTTCCATTCTGTTGACATAATAAGTGCTAATGTTATGCCCAAAATCCTCTCTTTTTTGCAGTATAAAGATTGACCACAGTGAACAAAAGCTCCATTGATATCAGTGGGCCAAGAGCCAGACAGGACAGCTGCAGTTAGACAGGTCAAGGCAAAATCATTGGACGAGGGGGGAGGTGGTGAATAGGGATAGGTGTGCTTTGATTTGTGAAACATGTGATTATCAGTGGGACCCAGAGTGTTACTGAATCAAAAGGGATTGCAATATACTAGTTCAAGGTTTTCATGGTCCATAATTAACTGTCCAGTCTTGTCGAATGCTCTTAGATGTGGACGGCAGTGGGCAACAAGAGATGTCAATCCTTTCTAATGGCTGTTTTGTAGTTCACAACAATAAATCAGAAATGTTATCTGTCATGCACTTTTAACCTTCAGAGCAGCCACCTCTTTTAGTAACTTCTAATTGCAGTACCATAGCTGAAAGTGACGTGGAATGGAAGACTCAAATTAAGCTTTAAAGACCTGCCAAGAGATCACAAACAGTGGCTGCCGAGACGCAGCCATGACTGTGCATGTTTTTAGACATTTCTTCCTTTTTTCTCCTGGAGATAAAAACTTGTAGAGTGGGAGAGGGGGACGACGTGGGGCTCCTCCAGACTTGGAGGGCCTGGTTGTCTTTCTCCTCCTCCTGCTCCTCTCCCTCGGAGGGCAGCCTGTCTCCTGTTTGGATAAGTGAGTGGGGAGATGTCAGCCAGTGTGCTGATGTATACCACCTGCCTTGGCCTCCCCCTGACCCGAGACGCAGCCCCCACAGCTGAGGCATTCCGATACCTTCCAGGGCCCTGTTTACACTGCAGCAGATTATACACTGCTCCCCTCAGATACATCCCTGCAAATTACCAATGGCTCCGCTCCACTCATTCATCTGGCCCGGGAGGGGGGCTAGTCCTCTGCCCCTGCTGCCAAGAAACTCCCCCCTGGTCGCCTCCACTAAGGGGCTTTTAAACAATGAGAACTCACAGGCCGATAGCTGTTGTTCGGGCTCGGGGCAAGCGCACTGTACTTACGGAAGAATTCCACTTATTTTTCCATTGACAACATTGACAACTGAACAGGCTGTGTTTGCTGTTCAGTTAGATGTAAAGTGAAGTAGGCAACGGTGGGACCGACTGACCTCATTACAGGGAAAACATGCAACTTTATTTCAGACACCGTGACAGACAAGTTTGTAATTATCATTAAGAACCCTGTGTGTTCTGTCAACATTATTGACCTAGGCTATGGAAGTGTTTTGGTTTCGGGGCTGGTCGCGTGATTTAGATGTCATCAGATGACACTATCACGCTGGTGGCCTGGGCTTCATGTGTGGCGTAACAGCTGGTAACACCTGTGACAGCAGATGCTGATGATGGCCTTTAACTCACAGTCACTGACTGAAGGCCTGACACAGGTTTGATCATCACTGAGATGGAGCACTGCTGTCCTGCTCCCCGACTTGACAAGCAGCGACTCCTCCATGACATTGTCAGCTTTGGGAATGGGGGATTTCATATTTTGAACATGCATTTCATATTTGTGTGGCTGGTGTATGTGTTTGTGTGCTAGCCTCTCAACACACTACCTTATAAAGTAGGAGGAACTTGAAAGGATGCATTTGGTGTACAAGTTAGTGTTTTTTCATAGCAAGTTAAAGCTCTCAAAATCAATTTTTTCACAAGAGTTTCCATGTAACAAAAAAATTACGTTGGCCAATGGTTTATAAAAAAGTGATGTCACTTTCATCAACTGCACAACCACATAGCTTTGAATACAGATCTGTAACTCCATCTGCTGTGCAGGCATAGGTACTACAACCACACTTGCACTAACCAGATACTGTCTCTGATATTGCTGTACTGAGGCAACACAGCTTACAAGTGTGATGTTTTTTTTGCCAAAAGCTACATTTCCTCCAAAATGTTGAGTTCACAGAGAGCTAGAAATCATATTGGAGGGTGAGTGTTTATTGTAAATAAGTATAGTTTTGGGGCTAGCATAATGTGAGGGGATCATCGGATAAAGAATACCCTTGCACTTTGGCCCCCACCCTACAATCCACCTTGATAAAGCTACCTTATCATTAAAATTATTATTATTATTATTATTATTATTATTATTATTATTATTATTATTATTATTATTATTATTATTATTATTATTATTATTATAGTGTTGAATTGTGGCCCTCTTTATTTGGAAATATCATTCCATATGGGGTAATTTTCCAAATGTGAGTAATTATGTTTTATGTCTTATGACCTATGCGATCTGTAAAACAACCAGCATTTCTGATGTACTGTAGATGTACTGTGTGGCTGGACACAGCACTCTGTTACAGTATGTCCCTAAGTCATGGGGAGGGTTGATTACTTCAGGGGGAGGGCACAGTAAATCAGGAACGGGAACACGAGAATGGATCTTAGAACATCTTAGCACAAGGTGAGTGTCAAATGGCTTGGCTTCGTGCCAATATCTTGTTCTGACAAATAAACAGGAACTGTTATAGATCTGTTTGTAACCTCCGTGATCAATGTCATAATGCTGGAATGAATGATAGATGTGCAATAATAGCCGTTGCCATATCTATATATATATATACAGTATATGTGTGTGTGTTTGTGCGTGTGTGTGTGTGTGTGTGTGTGTGTGTGTGTGTGTGTGTGTGTGTGTGTGTGTGTGTGTGTGTGTGTGTGTGTGTGTGTGTGTGTGTGTGTGTGTGTGTGTGCAACAATAAACACACTTTGACTTTTTTGACTTTTGTGTGTGTGTGTGTGTGTGTGTGTGTATATATATAGTTCAAGTGCTTTATTTGTCACATACACGAATCAGGTGAAATGTAAAAGGATCTACGCTCCACAATATCCAAATTAAAATAAAATAAATAAAAATATCTCTCCCTAAAGAGAGAGAGAGAGAGAGAGAGATAATACGAAAACAGCCATTTGACAATCTGTGTTCAACCTTATTCATTCTCTCATAATGGCAAACCGAATGTCTAGAACTCCAACAGACATTTATTGTATACAAGAAATGATTTTACATGACACTACAAAAGACAGTTTTCCCTTTCCATTAAACCTCGTGCAAGTCCGAGTGCATGACGGTCTTTGTACCAAGTGCCAGAGGAGGAGGGAGGGGCGACGGGAAGGAGGAGCAAGCGCAGTCCACTGAATCCTCTCGTTGACTGCGATGTATGTGAGAGTTGGTGAGGATGTCGGAGAGGATGCAATGATCAGCGACTGAACCTGGTAGAACGTTTCCATAAGTGCACTTTACCCACGCCCTTCAACTTTAACAGTCAATTTTTCAAGAGTCGATTTTTAGCCATGTTGGACACAGAAGAAAGGTAAGTTAATTGTGGGAAAGGTTTGTCATATTTTGGAACCTTTTTGTCATGTTGTGATCTGCACCCCAGCATTTGGACTTTTTGTGTTGTGTTGGGCTACTTCGTATTCCATAAACGAAAGTCTCTCGATTCCATCAAAAACTGATGGCAGGATTTACCACAGGCAGCTGCGTATAACCTATTGTTATCTCTAGTCATATTGCGGTGTCTTTTGCACCGCGTGTGTACGCTTCATTATTGTTTACAGAGATGAGACATGGGGGATGACTCAGCGATAAACAAACAGTAAAAACTCCGTTAAAAATATATATCCTCAGACATATAGGCTATAATGTAATGAACAGTGGGTCTATATTTACCATGTGATCTTGACGCCTCTCTTAATTATTCAGCTCTGCCAAGAGTGGGAACTGCTCCTTTTATGTAAGCCCATCCAGGGGCGAATGTCTGATCAGCACATATCTCTCCTCAGTTTCCTCCAGTTACACAACCGCTGCCTGTCCCGATGCTCCCAAGGGGCCATTATGCAAGACACTCATGGAGACTCCTGCAAGACCTAATAATGACTCCTTTATGACTGCTTAGAGAGCTGTCTTAATGGACTTGTCCCCAGAGGATGGTTTCTATAATTGTTTTAATCTGGACTGTCAGACCATCATTATCGTGTGTGTGTGTAACATGGTATGTAGGCTATGTGTGATATAATGATTCTTGAAAGCTGCAGTAACTGTATTAAAGACCAGAGACACCTCTTTTGTAGTTGAAACTTGTATTCAGACTGGGTGGTATACTTAAAATGATCCATTCTGCAGGTTTCCCAGGATTCTTAACAGTGTTTTGTGCAGCTGTGTATGTCACTGGAGAACTGCTGACGTAAAAAGGAACACCATGGTGTGACAGGGATAGGACCAGAGGAGGGTAGAGCCAGAGAAAGCTATTTCTGGGTCGTGGATTAACACTTGATTTGAGTTTCGGTGCCAGGACCAAACGGAATCCTCTTAAGTACTTTAAAAGTGACCTGCATTCCTCTGCTTGGATGTTGTGTATCCAAATTTATCTTTTGGCTGTTGTGGTAAGAAGAAAAACAAGCGGTCGTCACGTGTATCGGCTGATGTATGGGGTTTCTTCTCTCTCTTACCCATCCAGTCCTGTGCTGCGGGGATCCAGTCAAGCGCTGTGCTGCAGTAGGCGCCAGACCCCTGGGCCTCTGTGGTGCTCCTGATGCCCCTCACCCACAGGTGAAGATCCCGAGTGGGCGAGGGAATGGCAGGGATCACTCGATCAATGTTATCCTTTATAAGGTGGGCCACTGTCTTCTGCGCTCCCCCTGACGAGCACTCCCTAGCCATTTCTGACTTGAGGAGGCTTTTAAAGGGTAACAACTGATCAAAGGGTGCTTCAGATCCAATATGCTTGTCAGTGATGTCAGCTGTCATATTTTAGCAAGTAAAGTTGGAGTGAATGGAACTTCCCCAGGGCCAAAGGATGACTTGTTTTGAGGGCTGGCCTCAATGAGTGCTTTATGCTCTGGTTAGTAATCTACCCTGAGCAAGACTGGGGGGAATAAATATAAATATTATTTGGGTATCTGTGTGTGGCAAATCTCTCTTCACTGACCTATTCTTATGAAAATTCCTCAGCAGTTGCAGATAGTAGACTCACCTTGACCAATGTACATCTCATAAGATGCTGTTATTCATGGAATAAAACAGGGATGTGAAGATTAAGACAGATATTTAAGACTACACTGAAACTACTGACTCCGCAATGTATAAGCTTGTGCCTCCTATACAGTATATAAGGGTTACTGTTTACATTCACTTACTTTGACAGAACATCTCTTATTGTCACATAAATGTACTGGCAGCAACACAAATACAATTCTGATTAGTTTAGAGGAAGAGTAGAGCAAAGAGACTGCAGATTACTGAATCTTCATGAAGCAAACACTTTGCTCTTCTTTCCTATGCTGCTGCTCCAGGATGCTAAGCTGACCGTGACGCAGGTGACCTCTGCGAGCAGCACGTCCTGCGTCCTGCTCTTCCAGTACCAGTTGAGCGAGCAGGCACACTGGTGCTGGGAAACGGTCCTCTCCTCATGCAGTCTCTTCCTGGGCATCTCAGAGGGGGCCCTCCCGGAGGGCAGTAAAGAAGGGTATGTTTCCACCATCTGTCCCCCCGTCCCCTGGAGCCACAGCTCTCCTTGCAGCCTCTCCTTAGTTACATAACTAGGCTGCGCATGAGTCGCTCTCCATAAACCAGTCTCTGAGTCATTGTCGTCATAACAACAAGACCTGATGTCCATATCAAACACCAGGCTAAGCCATGCATCTTTAATTCAGGACACATCTGTGCCAAGTGGACGGGCTATGCAGGGACTTAGGATCTCTGGCTCTTTCACTGCTGATTGCACCGAATTCACCATTAGTCTCACCTGATTGCATTCTCCTCATCCTCTGTTTTGCAGTCTCACTCGTCTCCTAGAGTTTGCCGAAGACAAGCTGAATGTTCACCAAGTGTTTGTGCGCTTTAATAAAAACAGGGAGGACCGAAGTAAGTGATTTCATGGAATTGTTGATGTATTGTGTTGTAATCCTGTAGGCAGGTTTGGAATCATAAGGCTCCAACATATACTGTAAGTCGTTGTGCTGACATTAAAAGGTTTTTAGGCATGGCCTCTCTTTGCAATGATGATGATTACTATACTTTGTTTTTCCATGTCTTTCAGTGTGTCTAACCAAAACCTTCGACTACATGGGCTTTGAGATGGTAAAACCAGACCATCCGCTAGTCCCCTCTCAGCCCGATCTCCTCTACATGGTGTATCACCTGGAGCCAAGCCACTGTGGGGAAGAGTGATGTGAACAGGTTACGTACACATCAGCTCTCCAAGTCTGACATGCTCCTCGTGTCCTCTAATGACCAGCACTTAGCTCTGTTGGACTTAAGTTCCACTCAAAGGAGGTCTTTAGTGATCTAACCTGTTGGACGGACATTGCAGTAAGAATTAAGTCATCATCCTATTAGGTGTGTATGTTGACCTGTACTTCTTAGAACACCTTGCCACGGCACTTCTAGTAACAGGGTCACTTGGTGCTAAAGATAAAATTCTACTCCTTTGCAGTCAAAAGCATCTATGAAAATGTATGTGTTTTGTCTCTCTAGTATATTGTGTGTTTACACTTTTTCACCAGTCCATCATGTGTAAACCGGTTCCATGCTAAGGACATACAACAGGTGGAAGTTTGGTGTATGGTTGTCAGATAGGAGAATGGAAAGCATACTTGCTGCAGATAAAGGATATCAAGACAGTGAGTGTATACAGGGGAAAACATTAAAGTAGCACTTTATTACAGATAGTTTTATTTTCATCCAAAGCATTCTACTTTTTTACTTTCACTGCCTCTTAAGTATAAGTAAGCTCTTCAATGTATGTGGTCAACATTATGTCCTGCCTGAGCAATTGACCTATATAATGCACCTTTATTTAGGGACCTGCATGCACTTTCCTTTGCCTCAGTTAACTTAGATGTGAAGTCAATGAGTGATCTATGTTGATAATAAATGTACAGTTTTCTTGTACACGTCAAAATGATAATATCTAAAGTTATAGTTATGTTCTATTCCAGATGTCGAATAAAATAATATGTTTTAGCGAGATGGACTCTGTTATTAAAAAAAAATGATTTACCCACACATTCACTACTGTGCTAATCTCGCAACAGGACACATCAGTCTAATGAGTCTGTTGTTCAACAAACTGATGCAATACCTCTGGGAAAAGAAGAAAAACACAATTAGCTAGGGCACAGTAGGCTACATGGTCTCTTACATTGCGGTAGGACGGTTTTCAAATAACTGTAAGATGTTAAATACGTGTAAAATATTAGATGTAGGCCTATTATAAAAATAAAGCACATTTATGAAAGAGGATACACAGCATGCCCACAATGTGATTGTACACCACCGATTCGGTTACTGATATAGCACATAATAACCCTCTTTTCCTAATCATAATGACATTGATTTTACAGTAAGCCTTGGCCCCATTAATGTCCGATTATTTCTCTCTGGGGTCTCTAAAGAAGTTGTTTAACTGCCAGGGGCGCTATATCGTCTATTTTCCATAACCCCATTTAATCTCTAATGAGGCGTTTGTTTTCAACAGGAACTCTCAAACATTCTAATCCGCAAAGTGACGACGGTTACTTGCACAGTCTATATGTAAATATTAACATACTTCAGCAACTGTCAATTGTTAAAATGGTTCCCTAAAATATAAATCGTTAGGATAGTTCATAGCCAGGTAAACTGGCATGAGACCCTCGCATGATTTAGACCGCTCACGGAGGGTTCGCGGTCTGTAGTATCCCGTTAAAAACAGCCACACACACGTGACTTAACTGTAACGGAAGACCCGAGTAGGAATGTGAATTTGTTATCTATCCAGTGTTGTTTTTACCTGATACATTAATGGGTTTCGTATGTGAAAGAGGTTCACGATTATAAACATTGGGATAAAGCGCCATCTAGTGAAAGAGATGGTTAACTAACAGTCAAGGGAGGACCCACAAGGAATCCATCTTGCTGGGCAGCCTGTGCAATAGGACAGTGAAGGAGAGAATTTATAATTGTTCCTTTGAAACGACAGGAGTTATACAAAGGGCACCCAAAGACACATGGGCGCTGTCTTAATGAGATACATCAGTGTAAAATAAATACTGACACTGGGGGATTAAATACACTGTTGGTCAGACCCACCAGTCCCAAACTACCTTAAATTGAATTGATGCAAACGCTCTGAAGACTGTTCCGTTTACACAGAGCACATCTTGCCCACCTATAGTGGTCCCCATAAATATATATATAAAAAAGGTGGCATTACTTGAGAGTTGAAGAACATTTTATTCAAATTCATAAACTTTTTTCACAGAAGTTATATACCTACAGCTGCTTGCCTTTTGTTTCTCTCCCCCTACATATTGGACTCGTGTCTCTTGCTTAAACTGGATGTCTGAAGGGACTGAAGCGCTTAACATGCACCTGGGGTGAAGATGGATACAGGCGATTCAATTTTATTTCTAGTTTATAAATCACATTGTTCTGAATGACAGCAGCTGATACAAAGCTTAATGACAATCACTTCAATTTTATACACATTGTCTTCGGTTTCCAATTTTTTAAAATATAATAGAAAGAAAAACAAAAAAGTAAAAATCTACAAAGAAAATAAAGTGGTAAAAATCAAAACACAGATACATACAAACAAACCTAAAAATGTGATGGTGCGAGTCCCATGATGTTTTTTGAAGGACGTCTTTCTTTAAGTCTTCCAGGTTTCTCTTTTGCCACGGAATCTCTTGTAGAGGTCAAAAAATGTCCCAGGTCAAAACTGCATTGGTGGTTAGTTTAAATGAACTTGTGTAAATACTATCACAACAAAGGATGCGAGTTATACATCGCAACAGAGAAATGACCTTCTTATCCATTGTGTGTGTGTGTGTGGGGAGGCTGCCTCTAGATGTGTTGGAGTACATGTGGAAGATGTCGTCTGGGGCATTGGGACTGCGGATTTTTGGGCTGTGCGTTTACTACAGGTTGGTGTTTGAGTGGGGAAGGGGGACGGGACAGAAGGATGAGTCATTTCATGTTTAAGGCAGACCCCAGATCAGATCAGAACCACGCCCTTTCAATTTGTTGTGCAACTGGTACATTGTTTCCCCCCGCCTTCCCCTCTCCTGGTGCCTCGCCGGGCCGAGTTGTGCCGGGACAGGTGACCCTACTGGTGGGCGCACTGCACCCCGGGGCCGTGGTGGCCGCCCTCCTCGTCTGAGCTGTCGTTGTAGGCCTCGCGGCGGTGGCCTCCAGAGGAGCCCTGGCTGTTGTCGTAGTCCTGCAGGTCCACCTCCTCTGCGTCGGCAGAGATGACCGGCGCCTCAGCTCTGGTGGGTAACAGGTCCTCAAGCTCCTGCACAGATTCATACAAATCAAAAAGGTTTACCCAGGTCAAGATGGGAAAACTAGGTCTGTGCTTCACAAGTACCACAAACCAATACCACCTATTACAAGACATAAATCAATACGTGTGCATTGTACATTTACATTACATTTAGCAGACGCTTTTATACAAAGCGACTTACAATGTATACTCATTTTAGATTTACACTGATGGCACACTGCACATCAGGAGCAATTAGGGGTTCAGTGTCTTGCTCATTGTTCTTAAATTCTCATATTTCAAGCACAGGATTAGAATATTGACGGATTCTATAGAGCTGGTCTGAGCTTCATGTTTCACTACTAGACTGCTAAATGGACCCTGGAGAACTTTCTGGATTCCCAATTTGCACAACACACTGAACTACGCAGTCATACAACTTAACTAGGCCAACCAACTGCGCTGTTCAGTGTGTATGTTAATTACCCAGCTGGACATCAGCCAGTACCATATTTGTTTCAGTTATACATTAATGTAGAGTGGCAAATTAAGTAAGTATGGAGAAATGCATTTCTCTTGGTCAATTCCAATTACAGATTTTCTGGTTTCATCTAGGCCATGGCACAGTGTAAACTAACAGTTTTTAAACATTCTTCAATGACTACGGCCAATCTCGCTGTACACCTTTATCATTTTCATGGCCTGCCAGGTATTCTGTAGACAAAAAGTGCACACTGAGAAATAGATTTTTTCTAACCTAGAATAAAATTCTGTGAAATCATGGCATTTGAAGTCACATTTTCCAGGCTTTAATCTTAACCAAAACATGGTCAGAATAACTATAGCGTTACCCATATATTGAGATTCAAATGAAGATCCTTACTTCTGATATTGAAAAATATATAAATCTAAAGGGTCGATTTCCCCCCCTTATAGCTGCAGTTGTATGGATGGCTCACTGTTGCTTAAAGCTAATCCAACATACAAACACACATTACCTCAGATTTAGTCACTTCCACAGCCAAAACATGCAGGTAGGTTTGCCCTAGTACTAAAGACATCATGCCCCATCCAAGCCAACTTACCGTCAGCTTCTCTGGGCTGATCCAGTTGTTCTCGGGGAACTGGACATCAAACTTGATGTACAGATCTCCTTTCTCAAAGGGGTTCCGGTACTGTGGCATGCCCTCTCCTCTTACCACCCTGATGGAGCCTGAAGAGCACACAACACATCATCACCACCCAACCAAGGCACTGCCACAGAGGGCAAGATCACCCCACCATCAGAGAATCCCTCCCCCCCTCAAACCAGAGATACACAATGGCATAACACTCACCTGGCTCAATGACTTTTCCAGCGGGGTACTTCACCACAATCTGTCTGCCATCTAGGTGTTTCAGTGTAAACTGGAATCCGCAAAGTGCTTCAACTAAACCAATTTTGTGAACCATGTGTAGGTCGCTGCCATCTCTCTTGTAAGTCTGAAATAATAAGACATTTGATGAGTGAGAGTGTTGAGTGCATGCAAGGAAGAAAATAAATTCCCATCACGCACCTGGTCCAATGGGCAAGTGATCATGCATTTTAATAATTGATACAAGTTTATATTGGGGATTATATTGGGGGCAACATTTCCAAATACTGGACAGTGTTCAAGAACAATTACTGAGGTCTATACTGCAAGTGATCCCACTGATTAGGCAGTGCCCTATCCAATACTAGCCGTGCTGACAACAGGCACTTAAGCTGGGTGTCATCAGCATGTGTCTGCTAGCCTGGCTATTCCGAGAGGCCATCATCTCATCTCAAGAGGGAGTGTAGTGCTGGAGGTGACATAGCTGGCCAGGGAGAGCAGCAGACGCAGGGGCCTGGGCGTGAGTCACTGGAGCCGAGTGGCCAGGTGGTGGCCGCCACACTGAGAGCGAATCAGCGGCCAGGCTGGAGTGCTCTACAGGGTGCTCATGGCATGCCGTCATGGCAAGCTGCTGCACTGGCCCTTCAGGGATCGCAATTAAAGTATTTATCACCGGGATGGCAAACTCAGTCGACTATGTTAATATGAAAAGTGTTGCCAATAGCCAACACCACCACCACAATAACAATTCAATTAAATGGGCCTGATTTACCACTGGTGTAACTCCGAAACACAGAATAGTTACCTCATGTTCTTTCTCCTGCAGGACAAGGACGATGTCCCCTGGCTCCACGGCGGGGGCCTGGTCTGCCTCCCCTCCGAAGGTGATCTTCTGGCCGTGCTTCATGCCCTTGTCCACGTGGACCTCCAGGATCTTCACCTCCTTCACCACCTTCTTGCCTTCACATTTTTTACAGCGGTCCTTCTCACTGATCACCTCCCCTGCAGGCAAACAGGCCATCAAACACCTGGGTACCACAACATCCTTTACATTTATCAAGCACATCATTGGGGATCACTTCTGAGGTGTGACGCCACAAACACCTCGGTACCATAACATCCTTTACATTTATCAAGCACATCATTGGAGAGATCACTTCTGAGGTGTGACGCCGCAAACCATGGAGGTATTATAAAGACCCGGAATAAGTAAGAATAACCACTCCCAATCATTTCAATGGCTGCTGCTATGCCTGTTAATTCAGGCCAGGAGGGATGAAATTGACCCCTGACATATTGTCATAATGGTGTCCTATGGCTGATCACTTCAGGCACCATTTATACTAAAAGCCAATTAGGCACAGCATAACAGATGACCACAGGCGCTACAGAATAGTGTCATCTATGCATGATGATGGGTGTTCCCGGCTTGAAAACTGCCCACGATGACAGTCATAAAGCCATTCGGGAATGTGCAAAGTTGGCTACAAGCAGCGCCAAGTTTATATCTGTGACTGCTGTAGTTAATTGCAGTCACAGTAACACATGACTGCATTTGAACCATTATAGGACAGAATTTCTACTGTAAAATCACTGTCCTGAAATCATCCCGAACTCACAGAAAACTGCTTAAGTGCTACTGGTTCCATTTATAGCCCACATGGGTTGCTGCATAGGTCTTCCACATACAATAATAAGAAACGACTAAATTGTTTACATCAAGACTTATTATTATTATTGTGTTCTTTACTATATAAATTACAAGTGGTAATGTCTGATGTTTATCTTCCACATGGAGATATGCTTAAAAACATTTCTTCATTCGTGTCATAAACATGTCACCTACCTATAAGCCTACATGACCTCATTTAATTAGGTTTTTTATTGTTTCCCATACATCCAATACATGGGGCTAATATAATAGTATGGGCCATAAGGCATTAGCTTTGACACATCTCAGCAGCCAGACTCCTTTAACACCATCCTGAAATAAGGAGGGGAACCGTTGTCAAAATGCACGCGTGAGGAGGCCTGCCCTACACTAAACGCATGCATGAGCCCTGCATATCAGTTGCAGAAATGGCAGACTAAAGCATCTGTTCTAATTTAATGAACCCACTTGAAAACATTTCATATCTGCGACAGAGAAAATGCATTATAATGAAGGATTACTAAATGAATTGTTTTCCAATTGCTTATTTAGCAAGTCACTTTTCAGTTGCAGTCTATCAAGGCACCGTCTTAATTGCCTCCAGTGGTTCAAAGCAGGGGTAGGTCTACCTGATGCCAACTGGCTGAAGCTAGCCCTCCAAATCCTGACCCCTGTTACAAATCTGTAAGTACAATCTTAACTAAATGTTCAAGAGTCCACATACATTTCTCACAGAAATAGTCCTTTGGTTTAGGAACATGGTGCCTTACCTTCCCCATTACAGTCAGTGCAAACAGACTGCATCTGTTGGACCATCCCAGGAGCCAGCTGTCTGATCATAATGCGCATACCGCGCCCTCTGCAGGCCGTACACTTCTGGACTGCACCCGTCTTCCCGCCCTGGCTGCAGTGGGAAACATGAGGTCAGCCACACACCAAAACAGTCCCATAGCGCTCTCATCAGTGCTACAAGGAGCAACACTGAGAGCTGCACTAATTGGGCAGATGGAGGAACTTAGAAAAACTGGGTTTGTCGGATCATTTCAAAGTGGATTTTCAAAGCTGCACTGTACACCAAAGAAGGAACTGACTGGCTTATATTAACACGTACTTGGCTGTCATCTCACATTTGGACTGCAGTCATTACAAAAACCTACTGCTTTTAGAACACAAGCAGCCAGAAATTGTGACAAGAAAAACAACCTGGGGGCCGTTTGGTCTAATCAAGGCAAGTTTCCCAAAAACACACTTCCAAAAATGCAGGGGCACACACTTCCGTAGAATTAACCAATTAATTGCATGCAAATGATGCTTTCTTTGGAGCGGGTTCTGTACTGGTGGAAGTCTTTAAGATGGACAACCCCTGGTGTGTTCTTAAGCAGCATTAGACCACCAAAAGCATGAACTGAAATGTCATAAAACATCCAGGGACCCCTGAACATGTATGGTAGAGACGAGGCCTAGTAGACACAGTAGTCACAAAGGTTATGGCAGCGCTGTCAAAGCATCACTTCTTAAAAACAGTGCACTGTGCTGACATCACAAGGATAACTTTCTCCCAAAGCTGGTATATTTTCATTTTCTTATTTTGCCTTAACATCATAGCAAATTATGATTGAACACTAAGAACACAACACAAACCGGTTTGCCCACGTTTACACTGTATTCTCAGAAACATTCCAAAACTCTCCTACCTACCAATTAAAATCACAAGCCATCAGTCACAATCACATGTTCTTTGAAGTTGCTTTGTCATTTGACAGTTAATCATTAACAACAGGGGGGTTTTCAGAGAACACTACTGCATGTGGAAGAGGACTACATGCAGGCAGCTGAAACTTTAATCACCATTGTTTAAGCTGATCTGAGCCGGTCTTAGGATAAAAGCCTGACCCAACACTGAGCCGCTTTCATTCACACCACACCGCAGATTCAGGCGAGAGGAGAAAGTGGAACTATGCCACACTAAACAACAGCATACTCAGTGTCAAACGTGGAGAGGTGGCTAATTAACCACGGGGCGGCTGATACGTTTTGATTCAATATTCAATCATTCCATGGCAGTGTCATACATTCCAAGCATGAGGGATGTGTGCAGAGCGAATACCAAAAGCGATGAGTCACCGAGGTACAGAGCAAAGAGAAGTTTTGAAGACATAAAAACCTCACTTATGGACATTTCCTCCTACAACACTGAAGGTCGAGTATATAGGTCCTGAGTACTAGGGATGGACAGGATTTTGGCATTATAGTTGTCTACGGTATTACGTCACTTCACGGCATGAACTTCGCAAAACCAGGATATTTTTTTAAAGCATGGAATCAAGCATATGAATCCCCCAGAATTTCAGCGGTCAGAGAATTCCATATCAGTTACCAGAAGTCAGCTTAAATCTCCTGTCTACAATTACCAAATGAGATAACTAGGTACCCGCAAACTGAAACTGATTTTCACAAGATTAACGATAATAGAATAGATGTAACATATTTTTGACCACTGGTGAAGATTTTCCTGCGGTTGTTTTCTTGTAATCAATAGAAAGCACGACAAGATACCTAGCAAACACTGGCAGATGACAAACCTACACAGTAGCCTAAAAAGATGTCAGTCAATCGATATTTTTTTTGTAATTAAGCAGATGTCTTGACAAGTACCTGCACATCCCTCAAGCCAGAAAGTGTCAACAGGCTGATGTCCCCGGCTAAGAACTTTGAACACTAAAGGCAATGTTGATGACTTCACTGAAGTTTAAGCTTCCTGTTTGTCTTCAGTCGTCTAGAGCAGTGGTCCCCAACCACCGGGCCGTGGCCCGGTACCGGTCCGTGAGGCATGTCACCGGGCCGCACAGAAAGAATAAATAATTTATATAATTTCCGCTGTTTTCATTATTAGCGTCTGAGAGGTGTTTTATTTTGAAAAATTACCGGATTTTCTAGGACGTATCATTCGCCTGTGCCTCTTGTCACGTCAAGACGCTTGTCTCGTTCAAGTGATACGTCACTCAAAAAGAATCCCGCAAATTAGCGAAAATGAGTACAAAACTAAAATCTTTGGAGAGCTTATTTGAAAAGGCCCACTAAGGAGCCTACGGCCTCCAAAACATAAAGCTTCTTTTAACAGACAATACCAGAAGTCATACTTAAAATACGAGTTTATCGCAACAGGTGATTCTCACGCAACAAGTCTGCTCTGTATAATATGTGGCGACAAGCTAGCAAATAAGCCAATGAAGCCTTCCAAACTGCTTCGGCACAGGGAGACCAAGCACTGATTCAGCGTTATGGTGAGTTGTATTTTTCATGCACTTAACATTCGTAATACAATGGCATGGTCCCAAGTTAACGCCACTTCACGTTAATGTTAGCTTTTATAGACTCCATTCTATCAAACTCGCGCTTGCCTCACGGGTGCAATTGATTGATTCACATCAATATGAATGGATGACATGATTTACAAATGGTGAAAAATTACACCTTGAAGCCGGTCCGTGAAAAAATTTGCCTCGTTAAACCGGTCCGTGGTGCAAAAAAGGTTGGGGACCCCTGGTCTAGAGTACATTGTGTACCAATATCATCTATACTGTGGAAAATACAGTGATTATTTTAGTCTATATCCCCTCCCCCCCCCCCCCCCCCCCTTACTGGGTACGGTGGAATCTGTACAGACCTTTTCACTCTGGCGAGCATTCTCCCATAACTCTTATTTCATAACATTTAAAGGAAACACTGCAAATGAGGAGGTCAAATAAAAGGAGGCTTTTGCAAACATACTTACCCATGGCAAGATGCACACAGGACATTCTTGCTTAGCTGTAATTTGGTTGCCTTCCCATTGTATAGGTCCTCAAGAGACACCCTGTAATGAGATGTTCATTTCTCACTTTAGAGACTTCATTAAAACACAACTGTGTCATGCTAAGAATGTGCACAGACCCTCTCCTTCTGGGATACTTTATTCATATTTTAATTCCTCCTTTGAGGAACTCTTAGCATAAATATCTGTTCTGAATATAAATGCACCCAACAACTTTTGGATCCATGGTTTTCAAACATTTCTATAATTCTAGATAATCTTACCATTACACTATTTGCTACTGATGCCACAGTCTCAAGGTAAGAGTGTTTATGAGCGGGTATAGAACGGTACATTCAATGTTAAGATGGCCACAAAGTAAATGTCAATGACACAGCTTGGTTTTCCATCTACTCACTTCAGGGGGTGTACCATGTCCTCTCCTCTTCTCCGGCCACCATTACGGCGACCCTGCCCACCCATGAAACCAAAAAGGCCACCTCCAAAGATGTGGGAGAAGATGTCGTCCATGCCACCACCCCCTCCACCGCCTTCCCGCAGGCCTTGTTCCCCATAACGGTCGTACAGTTCCTTCTTCTCTGGGTTGGTCAACACTTCATAGGCAAAACTGATCTCTTTGAACTGAATTAACAAAGAAGAGGCAGCTGTTAATTTAAAACAAGGCAACAGTAATAGTTTAACTGAAAACAAAAATGTTCTCAGTTGTCAGATAAAGTGGAGCTTTATAGAAATAGGCTAATAATTTAAAAAAAACAATCTATGTAACTTCTCAACTAGTTTTGACATCCTCTCCATATATTGTGATGTGAACAACAGAAACACACCTGTTGGTCCCACTAGCCATCCAGGATATGCACTATGTAGTTATGTGTTCCAGGATGGAACATCCCATGATGATGTAAGAAAAGCTTTCACAGTACCACATTACTAACTACACAGCCAAGCATACCAGTGCCAACCGGGCTGTTGGTAGCGTTATATACAGTTAGCTTGCTTATTTTAAACCAAAACTACTGCCATTTTAGGCTTCATAATTTGTGAAACTTTGGCAGTCATCACAATATATTTCATAGCATTTACACCTTGGTGTATCAATTTTATAAAAACAATTTACAGGCATTGTACATCTTATAAAGCCCAATGTGGAAATTGATGTGCTACTGAAATGCAACCAGGTTAACTTGACATGTCTATACCTTGTCTCCAGCATTGGGGTTCTTGTCAGGATGATATTCTTTTGCCAATTTCCGGTATGCCTGAAAAGGATGCATAGAGCGATTAAGTAACCTTTGAAATAGTAGGTGAGAGTAGCTACCTAGCCTTAGCAATAACGAATTAGTGTCTTGTAACGTTACCGGGCAGCAGTGAGACAGCAATGAGCGATTCAATCAGAATCTGACTGCTGAACATCAATTTACGAGTTAGTAAGGCAACGTTAATTTACCAATTTACAGTGCGCTAGGAAACATAGGTTGGTCGGGTTGCTGGCTAGCTACAGGCCTTGCTAACTTTACACGGAAGGACCAAGTTTTTTTTTTTTTACTAAATTGTCTCGTGAACAAACCTGCACAGCAAACATTAGCTGACAAGTTAATGCTACATGATATTTGGGTCAGATAATTATGAAGCCACTGTCCATGCCAGATATATATTTATATAATGTTAAGTTACAAGTAACGTTACAACCTTAGCTATATGTTTAGCAAATTTACCGCAGAATATTCGACAATTTTAACAAAGGAAATGACTTCAAGTTCAACTTGCAACGACTGGGCTGATGCTGGCGGCATGGTAACATTTGACTGTCTAAATCATCAAGTTAGGCATCATTGTGTATACATTTCATCTAGATAATGTGAACCCAAAACGACAACTCTAACTACAAACATAGCACGTGAATTAACGTTAATCTCCATTTGACTTGCCGGTGTTACGCTGACATTATTAGGACAAATAATTAGAACAACCAGCTAACATTGCTTTGTAATCAACGAACGTTAACTTGAGATCTAGATCATGTTACCTGACGCTAACTGACGGAATACTACTGTGTACCTAAAACTCAGTTAATAATTTCATAAGCATGTCCACTGGCTAACCACTTTAGCTAGCAATGTAGCTTAGCGAGATGTAAACAAGTAACGTTAGCTTTTTCAGCAGCTATCCGGCCAGCTTGTTGCTAACCGCTGAGTAGCACATTCACATTTTGCAAGCTAGTCAAGCCATTTTATGCGGGTTGCGTTAGCAACGATCCAAAGCCAAATCTCCAATCAAGAGAATCGTGTAACTAGCTTTGTCTGGCCGTGGAAGATAACGATTCCCAGCACTTCTATATGTCATAACTAACGCCCAATGCTTAAAATGCGGAATTTTCACCAGCTAGCAACAGCGATAAAATTAGCCAATAATTACAAACTAACAGCATTTTCATAGCAGATAAGTATGCCATGTCCCACATCTCGCTAAGTGTTAGCTATCCATCCTAGTTGGCTAAAAGTGGCTAATGTTAACTCAAGGATATGTGACATGGTCGATAACTTTAACCATGCCAAACCGTGAAACAAAATGTCGTAGGGAAACAAAAGGTATGTGTAGCTCGTCTACGTTTATATAAAATGACAAAGAAAATTGTCAACTAACTAATGGCTAACAAAGTATTCATCAGCATTTAATCCACATGACGCGATTAGCTTAGCTAGCCAATTTATAATATCTCATCCGTGAGGCCCAGCACAAACACAAACGTTTCCTGGCTCGATACATTCAAAGTAGCAACCTGGCTGACGTTAGTTAACTTTAAAATGACTGCTAACCTAGCAAACGCTAGCTAGCCAGCCAGCTATCGCTACATAACGACGGCTAAAGTGAACTTCTACAACAAGGCCTCTTTAGTTGGCCAATAGACAGGCTGACTACCTTAGCTAACGTTAGCAATCTTTCGCTAGCTAGCTAATCTGACTTTTCTCAATAAGACCTCATCGTTCTACAATCTAAACATAAGAAATGAAAGATGTAAATACCTTTTTCAATTCATTTTCTGTGGACGTGGGAGACACTCCAAGAATGTCGTATAATTTAGTATCAACAACGTTCGCCATGGTGAGGCTTTACGAAGGACCTTCTGTGGGGTAAGCGGCGAAGAGAAAGAGGAACCGGTAGAAAACGTCATACGCATGTATCAATTTTAACCGCTTCCGCTACTTTACTAAACGCTTTCGCGCTGTTTGCGAATCGTAGTTGAAGGGCCACAAACATTGGTTTGCTGAATTCTAAGTCAAGTTTTCTACCTTTAAGCAGTAATAATAGTTGGGTTTCTATGAAAGACAGGCCTTTATAGAAATTCACGAAATAAATAGACAAAGTATTCCCAGGGATCCATCCTTGCATCTCTGCATTGCCTCTGAAAATATTAAACTAGGATATATTCTTAGATGAAGCAGAGATTTGTCATGCAGAATGAAATGACTTGTTGTCTAGAGCCCTTTGCTAAATCTGCCTCACTGACAAACACCCATTTTATTGTTCTTTCTTGTAGTTGTGCCTTCCTTTGGCTGCTAACAAAAGATTTAGACTACTTATTATCTCAAATCAGGTCAGCTAACAACAAGGATACATACAGTTTATCAATTATGTTTGGCATCCATTGACTTTCAACTTTGTATTTTTGTATAAAAAGATATGTACTATATATAAAATATACTATAGTATTGTGGGATAATGTTTTCCTCCAAAAGAAGATCCTTAAAATCCTACAACATGCAGAAAGTGGTGCAGCTGTCACCAGCCAGTTGTACGTTGTTGTTGTTGTTGTTGTAATATATTTGACTGTGTATAACAACAACAACAAAATGTATGTGCTTTACATGTCACTAGAATAAATACTGGTTCTGCTTCAGTGGGAGCTCACTGCAACCGTGAAGCATTGCTTTATTGCAGTTTCCTACCTCAACAACAAAAAAAGAGAGATTTAACAGGTGATGTTGACAAGTCCAGCATGCTCATCAGCTATCACATGTTCAGGAAAAAAACAGGTTTTAATAATTTCACTGAGTAATAATAAATGATACTGCTCATATTTACAATACAGTTTTAGCCTATCTATAATGTAACTATTCAATCATTATCATCAATGTAGTTTTAGCCTATCTATAATGTAACTATTTAATCATTATCATCAAGGTAGTTTTAGCCTATCTATAATGTAACTATTCAATCATTATCATCAATGTAGTTTTAGCCTATCTATAATGTAACTATTCAATCATTATCATCAATGTAGTTTTAGCCTATCTATAATGTAACTATTCAATCATTATCATCAATGTAGTTTTAGCCATAATGTAACTATTTAATCATTCTCATGTGCAAGCCCATTGTGGTGCTGATAACTTTGTGCTGGATAGCAGTCTGATGAAGTTACAATCTCTAATTCTTCACAGCAATGCCCTGACAAAACCCTACACAGAAAAGCAGCTTTAAGTCTATGTCCTTACTAAGAGGAATGGACTATTAAAACTGAACAAAAACTAAATGAATTGCATGGCTCTATCAGATATTTTATTAATCAAATTATTTTGTAATTGGAAAGATGTTATTTGACAGTCTCATGGGTCTATGCTGTATGGATTAAAAAATATGGCTGTCATTGAATGTGAATACCTTTTAGTCATTACATAATTGTTCACATTTGTGCATAATAAACCATAACAATCTTAATCCATGGGCCTAATGAATGTAATAACAATTTCCAGACGTTATGTGATCTCTAATGTGGAATGATTCTGGTAAACATTCTGATGACTCTGGACCACTGATCTCAAAAAGAAACTCTTTAGAAACTTTCTTTTTGAGATCAGTGCTCTGGACCCTTTAATGAACAAATATCAGTGTAGTGTCTCCATGACGATACATACAACATCAACTATTGTCCTATATGAATGCAGAACTATTGTCTAGGGAGCATGTATTTTACAAAAGAGAAATACAATGTTATGATTGTCCACTAAACAGAACCCTGCTGGCTACCTGGCTCTTTAAAGGACTTTGCCTTTAAACTATTTGCGTTACTATTAATATTTGTGTTTTTAATATAATTGTACAGCCCCACTATTATTTTTTGTTGCCAATTTATATGTGTTTTCACAGATGAAGGTTTTAACTTTTTTTTCTATTCTACCTGCAGATGTGTGAATTCAGTGGTTTGACCTGAAATTAACAGGGGTGTGAATTGGTGCAAAATAAAAAAAAATTTAGTCCAAGTCCAGTTGAACAGATGCATAGGCCTGAGGGTGGCGATAAAGTCAACATTTTGTTTGAGGGATGTATGCATACCACCTGCTAAAGATAATGTTCGTTGAGATTTTGCAATATCTGGTAGGCTGATATTTTATGATATGTTATCTTTTATTGCCTAACTTGTACGTTATGACCATTTGTTTAGTGCTTTAATGAATTGATAATTGTCATTTCTAAAACATTTTCACATTATATTAACACTGCAACATCATAGATCACGCACACAACACCTCTTATAAAGTTGTCTTTTATAGAGTATGGTTATGTTTGGTTTGAAGACCAAATAATATAATAACATAATGAATGTCAATTAATATCTCTTAGATCCACCATCATTTTTCATTTACTAAATTGTTTTCTGAACGTGCAGAAATAATGAACCAACTTTTTTTATCATACTATTAATAATAAACTGATTTCTGTGTCTATGAGTAGTTAAGCATAGTATGAGACTAAACCTCAAAATGCCTTATTTAGGCCAATTGGATGTTGTCCAGTAACTCATGATAGATAGACAAGTAGTAGGCTGTGTTTAAAAAGTGATCTCTCGGAACATGTCTCTCTAAAAAAGTACTTGTCTGATGTGAAAGACACACAATTACTTATTGTGTAAAGTAAACAAATTTACCAATATTCTAACAACTCCATAAATGATACACTGTTTATCCAGAGCACATATCCTTCTTCTCAGCAGCCTTCTCCACGATTTACATACTGTACATACATGCGTGCACCCACAAGTATATATACACACATACATACGCACACACACATCCATCCAGGGGGGGATTACTTGTACGTGGTTTAGTGTTTAACCTGATAAAGTTAACTCAGAGTAAGTGGTAAACCTCCTAATAGAAGAGCCCAATGGCTTTGTTTTTGGAGGCGAATGAAGCCATAGGACGCTTCTGTTAGAGGTTACCACTTACTTTGGGTTAACTTCATCAGGTTAAACACTAAACCACGTATGAGGAATACCCCCCCCCCCCCCCCCCCCTCCTTGTGTGTCCTTGTGTGTCCTTTGAGAATATTATTTTAATAAAAATATGTTTTGTACTCAAATTTGTGTGTTTTTATAATTAATTGTTAAGTGAAAACAACACATTATTTTAGATAATCTTAACTTGATATGATAATTCAAAGACATTATTTAATTTAAATTACAAGGTTGAACCCACTAATGGGGATAAGTGAACAGAATGCTCATTAATGAGTTCACTTTATTTTGAACTTGAATAGCAAAGTTGAAACAACACTAATTGTACAGTCATGTTGACTCGCAGAAGGCAATTCAAAGCTTAACACAACTCAAAATAATGAGTTAAAACAATTGATTAATCCATTTCATTTCAACTTAAAATTTTGAGGCAGCTGGTGATTTTAAGTAGAACCAAGTACATATTTTTTACAGTGTACCCTTCTTCTCAGTAGCCTTCACATTGAATCGCCAATACATACTACTATTTTTTGACCAGTAATACTTTTAACCTGACGATTGTAAGATGTGGTTTCACTGTACACAGGGGTTTAGGTGGTGAATAAGGTGAAAATGTCAATTAGCCTATTACAAATGGAAAGTCATTCTGTGAGCGTGTAACGTGTAATTCCACTAGGTGGCGTAATTTCTAATGGAATAGGCCTGCATGTGGCACTAACTCAGTGAATATGAAAAATAAAACTTCACGAACAACTCAGTTGGAACGGAATTTGAAATGGCCTGTGGATAATATAATTAAGTAGTCATTATAACCAGATAATCATTATTCAGTTCGTGTAAGATGGTTCGTCAAAATATACTTCTTGCTTCTTGTAGCCTAACCTGTGCGATTCTCGGCATAATTAACCCTATTATAAAATAAATCCCGACCTTTTCATTGCTCTCTGGGCAATCTTCTCTCAAAGCCCTTTGCACATTGGTGTGCAGTATGATCTTGGTGCTTGCTGCAACTGACTTATCCACTGTCACATTCTATGATGCTAAACTGCTGCAGCTGTAGCCTATATGCATGGAACTAGCACAAAATGGTTCCCAGTCATCCACCCTGCAGCCTGGTCAATTTGAGATTCATTTTCACTTTCACACATAACAGGGCTTTTACCCTCAGATGGTGTTAGTGTCAGACTACGAAAAAGCTCCGTGACACCCGAGCAGGGTACCTTCAATGGCCTGTGTCTATAAGCGAACCTAAGGCGACACGCTCAGGACTGGCCCAAACACGAGCAATTTTGTCTAGGGATGACACTGAATAAACGATCTAAATGTTTCACAGAGATTGTTTTGCCACTGTATCCCCTCAGTGATGACACGGAGGGAAATCGACCCCCGTGGCCCATGGTTGCAGAGCCAGGATGCATTGGGGGAAATGAGGCAGACAGCCAGTAAATAATTGTTGCCATTGTGCCCCTCAGCCACGGCAGGGCCGGGGGACGGCTCCACACGAACTGCCAGGGCTTGACATGGCACCCGGACCCCGAGCTGTCACCCCTACGGAAACATCACACGCGCCTCGACAATTTGTGCACTTAACACTTCACTTGGCACATGACAGGTGCTTATTTCCTTATACTAGTTCACTTTTTTAAAAGAGGGCGGGGGTGAGTAGAATGTGGACATATACCATGGGTCTCTGAGTGCCCTGCAGCGTCTGTATGCGATTATGTCAGTGATATGCCCATGTGGACATTTCGAAGATTAACACCTTACAGTATTATTGTAATGATTATTATTTTTGTTTACTATTATTATTATTTATGTATTTACTACAACAATGATTGCGCTTTTGGATTCGAGATGAATCGCTCATTTTATAATAATGCTCAAACTTAAATATTTTGGATAAATATCAAAGCGGCATGTAGCCTATCACAGTCAGGGAATATTACAGAAGCATTATGTGTTCTATTGTCTTATCACATTCATTGAACACAGGACTGTGCCATGCATTCGTTCCTATATTTTATGTATTCTTAATCAGAGAATAGCCCTTAAAAGGGTTGTCCTGTGGTAAACATGGCAGCCACCTGCAGGACCAATTTGGGGGAAAAGTAGCCATTTTTACACTCTAGCCTTTTTATACTCTGTAACAGACTAAGCTGAAAGAGTATGAGTTAAAGTCGCATGGCTTGCTCAGACATCAATAATCCAATGCTACTTGAACCTGGGAGGTCAGCTGAAAGAGAAACATGTTTTTGTTTAGTGTGGCAAACCACACTGAGACAGTGCAGGGGATTTGTCGAGAGTGTGCACCTGGGCACCTCCTGCCGCCTGCACAGAATTGTGAGAGGGGGAGGGCAGTGCCACGCTCACATGCCGCACATCTCTCGGTTAATTGATGTCGGACATTTCCACTGCTGTTGCATTCAAGGAAGCCTTAAACAATTTCACCCAAGGCCTTGGTGCAGGCCTCTGGTATAACCTTGCCTTCTGCAAATTGGTCCCATCTGGAGGTGTGGGGGAGCTGCCAAGGGCTCGAGCAGCGGAGGCCTTCATGTAACCAGAAGGTTCTAGAAGCCCTGACGTCCCCGTGTACATGGAGATCTACGTGACCTCGATGCTGCTGATGTCTAGATAACATAATCTGACTTCAGAAGTCCTGGTTTTGGTGTAACAGCCACAGATCCCATCAGAGTAGCAGACTTTGTGTTTGGATAAGCAGAGGAGCGCTAGCTATGATACCGCTAAGGGACCTGGAGAGCTCTCTTTCAGAAGCTACCAGCTCTCTGTGACACCTGCCTGCAGTACTCCACTTGGTATTCCGCATAATCTATTATCCATCAGCTGTCCATGCCTATTCAAGTTACTGCTTCAGAAGTCCTCAAAGCAGAAATATTTTAATACTTTTTATTATGCCATTGTAAATAAAACAGAAACATGAGGTTTTTGTTGGGGCCTGTTTTGGTGAATTTCTCAAATGCATTTTTTTTTTTCATGTATAACTAGCCATTGATTGGTTGTATTGGTGTGTGGCAGGTGGTGTAGTGTGTTCATGCGTCAGAGATGTTGAATTGTTTTTTCAATGATTATTTTTTGTATGTTTACCAAGATTTTTATGACAAAAAGAAACTTAAGTAAAAAACACAACACCAGCACATGTGGCCTTGAAATAGGACAAAGCCCCCAAAGTTATAAATAATTGAAAGTTTAACTTACTAAGAGCATCTCTTACCTTGACACTTTAAGTGACTTTCATGGATATTCTAATAGCACTTGTCATGTTTTAGTCCTTACCCCTTGCATTCAAAGTCATGGTCTCACCCTTAGTTTTCAAATCCCATTGCTGTGGTTGACAATTCAAAAACATGAATGGGATCACACCTCTTTTTGTCCTTGTCAATCACTGGCACCTCGCGCTCATCTTGAAGTCACACCAGAGACTGCAGGGAGAGACTGTCAGGTGGCATTAGTGTCCCACTGCCACAGCTAAAAGCCAACTTTTTAACATAACAAAAAACCCACTGATGCATTATTAAACGTGCAGATCAGGCACAATTTTCGGTGAAAGATCTTGGATCTTCCAGCGTTCGGGCTCGCGGTCAAGTCTCGCTCGTGAGCCCTGCAGTGAGCCACAAGGCCACGGCACAATCCCGCCCGCGTCGCTCACCATGAATAAACCATCACAGAAGCCCGAGAAGCTCAGCGGCGGCACACCACAGAGATCCACAGCCTCGCCCAGACTGGGGGCTGGAACCTGACAGATGTGAGGTGGAGTGAAGGGGAGGTGGGCAGATGCAGACTGGGTCCAGGTGGTCCCAGGCCCTTCCGCCTGGCCAGCAGTGGCTCATCGCAGCATTCACCTGATTGGCACTAATTGGCAGGCTCTGCTCGCTGAGACGTGGGGAGAGAAGAGGCAGGAGACGCGTCCCCTGTGCTGCCTGCCAGTGATTTTTTTTTCCCTCTGGTGGACTCACTCTCCCTGACCTTGGGAACTTGCTACCACTGTCCTCAGATCAAAGCAAAGGCAGCAAGCTGAAGAAAGATGTTGAGAAGTGAAGCGAATGGTAGACAGAGCTTTCACCGTGCGGCGGCCTTGTGTGAGTGTGTCATTGCTCCAGCCTGCCCGCTGACAGGTAGTACCAAACTATTGTCTTTTTTTAAGCTCTCACAGGTGCCTACACAAGTGCATGTCAAATCTAGACATAAAACAAGCTAACCACACAACTCACCTCTCTTGCTGTTCTTTATGAGAGTGATTTACTGATGTACAATTTTCAGCCAATTTTATTCAATTATTTACTTTCTATCAGTACCAGGAAATTAACTGTTTTGATTTTGCTCTAAACGAACAACTAATAACGCACATACTAAAATAACAGTTTTAAGAGCATCTCCAAGGCTATCAATTATTTCTGGGGTCCTCAAGCAGGGAAAAAAAAGCCTCTTGATCATAAACCAACAGAGAGGACAGAGATGGTAGATTGAGGTGTATGAGGTGCCTACAATTTCACAAAACCCTTGTTTCGCAAAGCCCTTGTTTGATACAAAGGCACTTGGAGGAAAATTGGCAAGGTGTTTTCGGGCTACTCTGAAAGGAGTGTGTCAGTCCACCAACCGGCTAATTGTATCTCCACAGGGAATTCAGACATTACCTGTAAAGCCAGCCAAACCACACCGAAAAAGAAAGTCACTCAAGCAGTGGAGTCATGCTGACCACTTACACATGCATGACATGGATCAATAAACAAGCTTGAGAATTATGAGACTGTAGCGGAAGTTTGTCAGATGCGAGCAGCACTTAAGTTGAACAAGTTTATATTTTTTGAGAAAAAAAGACAAAAGAGCAGACCTTGAGGTGTTCTCCACACGATGCAACAAGCCGCTCTCATTTCAGTGACATTACAGCAGTCACTCAAAAAGCCTGTTTTTCTCCTGGTCTTCTCTGCTTGTTTTCTCTTTTATGAACATGGGTGACTTGGCCTTTTTCTTCCCTTTCAGCCAAATTGATCTCGTTGCTGGAAAGCTAATTGTTCAGGCATGTGTTCGGCTTCCTGGTGGAGAGTGGATGTGAGCCAGCCGAGGTCAAAGGTGGCCGTGACATGTTTTTCTCTTATTCTGAAATGGGGAGAGGCATGGGAGAGTGTCGAACACACAGATGAATGGGGCCTTCGTTGAGGCACTTAAATGTGGATGGGTACAAGCACCAACAAAGGCAAAAATAACCTGAGTGGCTTGTGGTAGCTCCTGTAAAGGCGATAGATGTCAGTACATCTGTCACAGTGAAAAGAGGCTGAAACTACAGCCATCACCATGGCAAGCAATAATGTCTCAGAGAAAATAATATCTCAGAGAAAAACCAATGTCACAATATTATTATCCATTACTATTTATGTTTTGACAACTGTGATTTAAAGTTATATCCCCGTTGACAGCCTTTATGAGATTGTTAGAGGTGGCTTTTGAAATTGGTGCTTAAATTTGTATGAATTTAGGACATCAGATCCCAAAATTGTCCCAAAGACAAATTGGTTATACTGAGAAAAAAATACAATGTTCAAAATAAAATATGAATTTCAAAGTCTTGCACTACTTAATTTTAAAAAGGTTTTTGAAAAATAAATGTTGCTGCCAAACAGCATATTCAAACATTTATAATATACCTCAAGTTAACTTAATAAAAGTTTTGTTATGAAAACTATTAAATGACAGATATCGTGATATGTATGGACTGCAAAAAAAAAATGCAATGGAGAAAAAGAAAAACTGTAAAAACACACTCTGGAAAATGAATAAATGAACCGGGAGCATGACCATTGATTTTTATCCTTAACGTAAACACCAAAAATGAGTGAGCCAATAAAATGACCCGAGGCTAGACCTGGCCACTGACAAAGCCATAGGATGAAAGCAGACACCCCGCTGAGATACTAGCCCAGCGCTGTGGTTGCTCCATAGGTATGCAGTCATGCATTATATAGATGCCCCTAATCACAGAATCCTTCACCGTAGCACTCAAGCAGATAAAACACCCTTCTTTTGCGCATTTGCTGTACAGGGAAGTACCTTTAGAAATGTGGCATTCTATTTGATACATATATGTTTTATGTGTTGTCATAAAAAATGAATATAAATAAAATACAAGACTTGAGTGTGTGCTTTTTTTCGGACAGTTTCAAGTTCTGGCAGCAAGAAAGCAAGGGCCCATTTAACAAAGCTTGTGTAATAGATTCTGGCATATCCCGCCAAGCACCAGCGGGGCCACAGACCTTCGGTAAGCCCAGCAGAGGGTCTTTAATTGATGTGGATAAGGAAATTATCTATACTCTGGTGGTTCCGAGTGGAGGATGCTGAAAATTCAATTAAACCAATCTATTTTCTTAAAATATAAAGTGTGACCATGGGACTCACCTGCAAGGTCAAGACAGAATTATCTACATTTCTGCATCATGGAAAATGTTTGCTTTAAAATACTATGATAGACTTCTGATACATATGCTTATTGTTCAGATCAAATCCAAGGATATCACTAATACTGTATCTTTAATGGACCAACTCTCAATACCCTTTGTATTATTTTATTTTTTTTAAATGAAAATGCACTTTTTTGATCAGCAATGTCGCAATATTTGCACTTTTGTAACTTGTTGAAAATGACTGATTTCTTGACACAGCATTCAACTAGTTAATCTCCCAAAGAATAGGGTCTGATAATACCCTGAAATTGTATATATGGTACTATAGCAATTTAGACACACACACACACACACACACACACACACACACACACACACAGGCACAGATGGTGCTATAGAGCAGACAAACAAATCCAAGAAATATCAGTTGATCTGTGCTGTGCGGTAGTGGTAGTAGGGGGAGTCGAGGGATAAAAGCAAGGTCTGAATGGTCACAAACACCTCTGAAAGCCATCAGTGTTTTGGTTTTAGCTGGCTGAGGGAGAACCAAAGGGCAAGGTGATTCTCTTTTTTTTCCCATGAAAGGACCTTTGCAAGTTTGCTATCAAAACTAAAAAAAGAGACCAATCAGCTTCTTCACAAAGTGTGAATAATACAGAGGCTTTCACCCGAACAAAGACAGTGAAAGCCACATTGGTTTAAGAGGAAGAAAAATGACTCATGAGTCTGATTCAGTTTTCAAGGACAGAGACCCAGACCAACCACAGGCCCATTTGCCACCATTCAGACAAAAATAAAATGGATACTCTAAATAACCTCTGATAGTGGGATGACATGCCAACAATGACAGTTCTGTTTGATGTTTGTATACATCTGTACAGTGTCTGGTATTGATTTTCAGGTACGTTTACTTGGACTTTCTGGCACCCGTAGCACTTCCTTGAATATAACAGTTGTCCAACAGAGCAAACTGAAATGCTGAGAACTTTTGTTTGTTGACAGCTCAGATTGATCATGCAGCAACACATTATTTAGTTAAACAAAATCAATAACTACAAGGTTCCCTGTCCTGAAAGTGATAATCAGATTCTCTTATGTCTATGAATGTCACTAACTCAATATGCATTGGACCTGTATCAATTTATCATTGCCAGTTATGCCACTTGCTTGTTACTTGCTTGATACTGCATGCATCTAACATTAAACATCTCAATAAGTGTCACAAGCACTGTGACCAGTCCTATGTTTCTTGTAAACTCATTTAAAAGCTGTAGTGGTCATTTAAAAACAATGAAGTGACATGACACACATTCCCAGGTGGTGGCTGAGAGGTCCATCTTCACACTGACCCGTACTCCTCCCTGCCTCCTCCACAGACCTCCAATCTTGGTGGGAGGGTGAGTGGTCAGGTCTGTTTGAGGGAAGTGAAACAGCAGATGGTCTGTGTAGCCACCAGACAGGGCCTGACTGAGGAGGAATGATGAAACCTTACAGAGCAACACCATGAGGGAGAGACGACTCCTGCCTGGAAGGGAGCGCTGACCTCTTCGCGAGACCTCCTCCCAGCCGCACCGGGCGTCTCCCTGAGTGACTGAGTACAAAAACACCCAGTGATTTGTCATTGGAATAAACGTGGGTGACACGTCTGAGCCAGTGCGTACCCAGGGTAGAGAAAGACCCCTACTGTCAGTATCATGGGGCACTCTGATTGCATACTTAATCAGCGATCAACCCACGAAAAGATCAGACGTGCTGGAGACATACAAACAGCGCTAACCACCACCGCCTCCCTCCTTGCTCCTTTCTCCACTCTGATACGTTTGGGTGTAATGGATTTTTATCAGGCAAAAGTATCAGGGCTGATTTGACGAGTCCCCAGGCTGCTCTTGTATTCCTTTTGAAATCCTGTTCTTTAGTAGTCTTGCTCAAGCAGCCTGGGGCCATGGCCTTCAGAGATCACAATGTTATTAATATAAACATGTCAAACCGCATGCTGAAATTCAAAAACAGAGGTGCCAAAGATGTCAAGGTGTCAAACTCCTGAAATATAAATTATGTTTTAGTATTCCTAACCACTACACAAAATATGGTTTAATGCAAAAAAGAAGAAAAAAAAACAGCTGTACGTGAATGCTTAATTTCAAATGGCTGCCTAATTTGAAATGGAATGTCACCAAGTGCAGGGCCCAAAAGGACTCTCCGATATCCCTAGATAAAGTAGGGTTGTCAAATAAACTGGAACACCACGAAATATAATGACCTATTCGAAAGAGAGGGAAGGGAAAAAAGAATACCAACTGTTGATGAGAACTTTTGATATAATTGAGAAAAGCAAGAAAATTAGCAGCAGTTTGAAATGTAGCTGCATGCGATTCAGTTTCTCAGTATAACTGCTTGCCGTGTTGCAACAATTTGTCTTTTAATGGGTTCCCAATTCCATCACAGTGTGTTAAATATAATAGACAAGCACAAATAGTGGATAACAGTTTATGTAGTTAGTCAGCATCAACTGTATATTCAATTATTTGTCCTCCATTCTGTCCAAAGCATGAGATATTTCAGAATCTTTGTGTTCCGTGCACCTACAACAGAACCAGCCTGCATATAAAAAGCCCAGGAGAGCCTCATCAAGAGCCTTGAAAGGCATGCTGTGCCATTTTGCATGGAAATATTATCATTTTGATTGCCTCCTTTTTTTGCTGCATGAAAAAAATGTCACGAAGAGCCTCTTTACTTCTCGGAACTGCAAGTGGAGGATGGACACATATTCTCTGCCCCGCCAGCTAATTTGGGGAAGGAGAAACACAGCTCAGAAAATGATAGAGCAAGGTTTTTGAAAAATAAATAACTGGCATCACCCCACTAAATGTTTTCACCGTATGCCACAAGCACTTCCAGGTGCCTGTCACCCCCGATGAGTGTTAACATTTGACATAATGCTATGATACATCTGTGACAAAAAGGCCTGAGAACAGGCCGGCTGGGCAGAATTACCTGATGTGATGTGTCACCTCTTCCGGTTTTCTGAACAGGCATTCGCTTGGGTGTGCTTGCTGCAGGCCCCTGAGTGTCAATGCACATCTGCCATTGCACCGAGCCACGGAGCACCAGCATGACATCTGAAACTAACCAGATATTCAGCAGTTTACACTTCAAATGTATTTTAGCCACTGAGCCCTGTTAGAGCAAACTGTCCGTCAACAAAGTGGAGAACCTTCAAGCACTTACCTGCCTACTACAATTAAGTGAACACCCAAGCTCTTTCACTGTGTATAAATACAATCCGTTAGGGAATGCAGTGTGTTATGAAAAGGCTTTTCATCTAAATTGACATGGTGAGTGGTATAGAAACATTATATAGTTCTCTGTAGCACTCCTGGTGGTATATAGAATATATCCTTTTACAACAACAGAAAGATTGAAATCTAAGAGTCTATATAAAATACATTCACTATATTTAGCACAAAGAATGAAGAAACGGTCTGTTAAGAGAAGTCGAACTTAGGAGCCTAATTAACCTACCTGTGTACTCCACGGAGTACAGTATGTTGATATTAGGTTCGAAAGGAGACACACATTTGGATGCGTCTTGAGATGAGAGGAAAACAATCTTTGCTCATGAACTCTTCAGCCGGTTCATTGTTCTTATCCACTGGCCTGGAATCTGCCAGGAGGCGAGGAGGAGGATGGTGGCTGGGCAGACCTAGGTCTTGGGTTCTGTATGTCCCAGTGGTTAGATGAACCAAACACACACACACACACACACACACACACACACACACACACACACACACACACACACACACACACACACACACACACACACACACACACACACCCGCCTGCCCTGATTGCCCCGAACCGCTGAACCGCACCTTCCCCCCGCCACACTTATCTTCACAAATGCTTGGCTGTCAAGGGTCAACGTCGGGGTGGGAGAGAACCTTGAGCCCCACAAGCCCCTCACCCCACCTCCAACACACAGCCTGGAAGGGTAGCAGAGACCCTTGCAATGAGAGGTACTGCTGTTTTAGTCATGAGCTGCACAACCACAATATTGCTTAATGACTCACCGTGGCACAGATTCACCAGCGAGCACAGGAGACGCTGGGGTCTGTAATCCCGTTACGATTTTGGCCCCGAGCTCAACAGCCGGCTAGTTAACAGTTCACTGAACCTCCCCCTGTCCATGTAGATTACCGACAGGCAATATTTACCAAGAACCAGAGGTCACCCACCAAAAAACACAAGAACCCCAAACAAATGCTACCGCACCGGTCCAGATTAGGTCGCTTCTGGACTTGTGGTACTGAGGAGCACTGGAAGTGCTCTGATCCAGAAGCTGGAAGCAATACATAGGCATGACTTTAAGGATTCAGATCCTGTGATATCTACAGGGATGCAGGCTGTTGACAGCCCAGGCATGGCACAGGAAGGGGAAAGCAGGGCAGATATAGATGCAAGCACATCTTCAGCTTACCCTTCCAATCTTGTTAAAGCTTTAAAAAGCTGTTAATGTGAAATTTTAAAAATTATTCCCCCATGCAAGGGTGTACTTCAAAAGTGACATCAAAATACTTTGACACAAAACATATATATTTCAAGTTGGAAATATTTGATATAAGTGCCTTTAGCATGCATGTAAACAACACCGATGTGACCAAAGCTGCATGATACTGGTCTTTGATCTTAGCTCCTAGCCTTTGATCTAGCTCTAAGAGTAAAAAATGTATTTTCCAAGGGGGGTATCAAGCAGCACGGTGGAATGACCCTGGCAGCATTAGGCAAACAGCAGATTAAGCAGCTCCCCTGAACCTGCAGCAGCAAACTGGACAAATAAAGTAAACATACTTACCAATCTGCCACATGTAGGAAAAAAGGATGCCCAAACGATCTTCAAAACATTCTTTTAATTAGTGTACCATTTATGAACGAACACATGAAAGTTAATCAATTTCAGGCTAGTAGAAAAACAATTCAAAGACATTTATTGCAGCACTAAATTAGGACTGCCTTGGAATCACACCTCAGTTGCACGCATTTAGTTCTCTGCTACCACCAGAATAGTCGCAAATAACTTGCACTAATTGACTTTGAAGGCAATTACTCTGATGGAAAAAAAAAATGGGAGAGCGGAATGTTTAAAACCTAGTAGTGCTGGACGAAATGCATATTGATGGCTAGCATCAAAAGGGCGGCCTTTGAAGTGGTGTGGTGTCAGTGTGTGTGATGGGAGTGCAGATAGGGAGCCCCAGATACTAAACAGGTTCTCCTCAAGCATCATTCTGTGGGCAAGAAAGGGGAGGGGAGTGTATTCATCCAACTTCAACCTTCACAATAAAGATAAAGCCTACGAGCCTTCTATCACCCATCATTCAAGGATGGAATAATGGGAGGCAGGAGGATAACTCTAAGTGTGGTATTACCCCCCCCCAAAAAAACACAGAAGCCCTCGGAGGTAAAAGTTCCATGTTGTGACTCTGTGGTTGGCTCGTAAATGCCGTCCACTTGGAAGGATAATAATTATGACCAGAAGTGTCACTGGAATGCAACGCACAACTGCCATGTAGATGTTCTCTCGCCTGCTGTGGTTTCCAAATTGCTCACTCAGGACCCTCCTCAGAGGGCCAACTATGCCAGCTTCACAGCCGCGGTAGCTGGGCACTCGCATGTCGCCATCTCATGGGCAGTAGCCAAAGGCCTGGCTGGTCATCAATGTCTGACACTCTTGTTCAGTAGCTAAGCTCTGATGTTGCTTGTAATTTTGCTCCTCTTGTGCCTTAAGGGCTATGACAAGCCCATACCCACACTGAGCAAATCCCCTGGCGACATACTGGGGAGAGATGTGAATTTGCCGCTCCTCAGGGGCAAACATGTGCGCTGCAGCTTGACAGCCAAACACTATAATTCCCCACCAAGACCCCACAGTGCAAGGGGTCAACACAATATCACCATCATACAATGTGCTACTGGGTAAGCCTGCAAAAAAAAAATTCATTTATTTTTTTATTTTTTTTGTCTTGTAAGTTTACAGGGTTAGGCATACCAGGGCTTAAATATTCATGTATGATTCCATTTTGTCAAGCTGTAGAAATCCTACAACTCTCTCATTTCATCTACTGCCACACTCAGAGAAATCTTGGTATATCCACAAATAATGTCTAAAGAAAATAGGACCTTCTTATTCATATTTGAGACACATATTTGATTTCACCTTATTTAACCCATTGACAAAAAGATGCTCTTAAAACTGATGTAATTTTCTAGACAAATCAAGCACCTTTTCAATAGGATAACAAGGATGATAAATATAAGAGGCTGTGTGTTCTCTGGTTCATACTATTGATTTTTCCCCTTTTGAAAAATACATTTAAAAAAGGCTTGAAGCCATCTGACACCATGATCTGGCTAGACATACATGGGCAGCGCTGTGCCCTGAGGGTGTTGTGGCCCTGGAGAGAACATGGGGGCAAAGGTTCTTTTTCACAAGACAATGTCCTGCAGGTTCCTCTCTCCACCATCCATATGAATCTCTGACCTCGGAGTCTACATGAAAGGCGCCACCACAGTTAGCAGCGGTCAGGATCTTTGGGGGCAAAATGCAATCTTTACACAGCCCTTACATACACCATTCAGTCATACCGCTCCACCATCCCTGTGCAAGGGCCTCCAGAGTTAAAGGTCTACTGACCTTCAACTTTATTCACCCAAAGAGAAATGAAAAAAATTGTAGACGATACCATCAGCTCAGGTTAATGCGCTATTAGAGTGGTTACAGCCTCAGCAACCTATTGTGATCCCTTTTCAAAGGCCCTTCCCCCCTGTATTAATGAGAGCACTGCAAGGTACATGTCTCTTTGTGACCATCATTCATCAAGATGTTACTCCAAAGAAACAAGAACAAGGCACACACTCACTATGTAATTAAGACATTTTGTACAACACATGCATATTAAAATGGCAAAAAGTGAAAGCAACATGGCTGGGGGGGGGGGGAGTGATGTACTCATTTCATGTCAGTGCTTAAGGGAAATAACAGTAGCTATTGTGACATTGCTTTAAGAGTGAACGATTCAAAACTTTCCAAAACTTCCCATCATCCTAACCTGAAAATATTAGTTAACCACAGTTGCATCGATTTCTACCCAACAGGTGGTGAATTAATATATTCGACTGACCTTACATAAAGGACTGAACAGCTTGACACTCTGTCCAAAGTCATTAGGATGTTTTGTGCATGACTGTGCCAAGGTTGTCTATTGATGTCTTCATGGCTGGTGCAGTGTGGCTATGACAAAGACATTGATTGCAACTTGGTTGTGCTTAAATCGTACTGTTGTGATTTTTTTCAAGCAATTCTTTTATTTGCAGTGACTGTTGAGCATTAAGGATGTTTTTGCTGCATGAGATCAATTTGATAGGTGACTCTCTATTTGGAAAAACAACAAAGAAGGCCTTTCAGTTAGGGGCCACAACAACACAGCAAAGAAAACACATATGGTCCACCTCCTACCATTTCTGAGCTGTTTCTTTTAGTGCTAGAAAAACAGCGGTCAGTGTTGGTGCATGGTATCATTCAGCAGGCATCTCCAACCCATAAGTCACATTTATGTCTGACCTATGGGAGGCAAGACTGATGGCTTCAGGAACCGGGACTTCCTCAGTGCCCAGTGGGGCCGTGGATGCCGGAAGCGCGGTGTGAGGGAGGCCACGCTATACTGTGTGACATGTGCATTCCCTCTGAGTTCCATCCCCCCGAGGGAATCAAGGGGGAAAGTCAGGAGGGAGGGACACTAAGAAACCCCTGTAATTTATGGGCAAATAGGCCAAAAGTGTCTCCCCAAGCTGTGGCTCTAAGCCTTTGTGCTAGACCTCTAGGTGTCACATGAGAATAAAACAAGCTTTGATGGGAGACTGACGTGTTTTCTGCTTTTTCACAGATAAATCAAGGTCCCTGTTAAATAAATTGCATTGAATCTTACTCACACAGAATCTTTAACTTATCTGATGTACCTTAGTTACACCACAGACTAAATATCTGAGCTGAGTTTCCTGACAGATCCACAGTTGCTCCTTTTTTAACAGAGAAATCAAAGCCCATGAAGCCTAAACAATTCACAGGTTCCTCAGACAGGAGGTTATTTTCCTCCTGTCTACTTTTTGAGATTGCACCCATTCCCCCTATTTGTCTGTCTTGTTAGCCGCCGCCTCTCCCCTTCTCGAGCCCTCTGTTGTTATGGGTAGTGCTCTCACCGGGGAGGAGTGAGTGCGCCATGCATGTGCTCAGTGTCATCTGACTTTTCGGGCTGGCTCGCTGATCTCCTCTGATGTACAGTACGTGACATGCCGGTGAGAGCCATCCTCTAATCAGAGCGATGAGGCGCGGGGGGAGCTGGGTGGGGGAGCGAGTGCAGCCCTGCCAGCGAGGGGGCCAGGGGAAGTCAACAAAGAGGCAGCTGTGTGCGCGGCACTCAGGTGGAATGAAGGGATTGGTGCGGAGGGTGGAAGCTGAGCAGAAGGTTAGCCGAGCAAAAAAGCCGGAGATGTTTGCATGCCTCCGCGGCCTCCAAAGCCCCCAATTACCTCCGTGGTCCCGCCGGCTGCGGGCGGCTTGCGTTCGGTGACTGGGCCAGTGGTGGCATTCCTCTCATCTGGGAGATTAGCTTTGCTCCTCCACCTGTCACTCTGCTGTCACTTAGAGCCTCTGATGACCCCTCACCAGCAAACTATGGAGGCTTCACCATCAGCAACATGTCTAGGGACCTCTTTACAACCTATAGCCTACACAGTCTAAAGATATTTGACACATTTTCAGTCTGTGTTTTATACCACTTAGGTTCCCACAACTGTAAAATGTGTTTTTTAAATGATCCATTGTTAACGGTAGGTAGAAAAGATTTAACAAGCCTTTCATCATTCTTCTTTTCTAGGAAGTCCATTTAATCACCTCAATGACATTTCTCTGTGCCTGAGGTAAGGAGGGGCCTACTTGGCTTTTAATTACGACTGTCTGGCTCATTGGATGGATTACAGGAACAGGTTTGGTGGAAGTGTTTGTTCTTGAACGTGCGCTTTCTTATGTCTCGGGTGTGTGTGTGTGTGTGTTATAAGTTTACGTCAGCAAACCACAACTGTAGAAAAGTCCACAATCTTCTGAAGGACTACAAGAGCACACCCCTCTGCATGAGGACATGGTGGAGTTGGGGGAAAAGTAATAACTCTGGAGAGAGGAGAGAGCAAACACTACTGTGGCGGAAGAGAGGGCTGCCTGAGGGGGAAGAAATCACCGCGCAGGGAGTGGAGGCAGGAACTACAGATAGAAATTACAGTGTCTATGGCTGAGCAATCAATACTGTCACTGAGGAATGGCACTGGTGCAAGACCTAACAGCACCTCCGTTATTGGGTACGTTTTCTGTGTGCTGACAACAAAGGAGGGCGAGAGGCAAGAAGACACAGGTGAAAAGACAGAGAAAGTGTATGAAATCAAGAGAGCGCAAAGTGTCGTAAGCCACAACAAAGAGTGGTAATTACATGCTCCAACATGAAAAGTGTTACTGGAGGGCACTGAATAGTTACTTCTGTGATGAACAAACCTGCATATGTGTATTTTATTTGGTATGGAAAAACACACAGACAATACGACATTTACATATGATATAACAACCTTGTTGCAGTGAAAAACACCTCTGAAGAATTCCACAATAAATGTCCTTTCTCATATCTCATAGAATTATCCAGTCTTGTAAATAGTTTAGAATAATAATATGGTTTTATGTGATTCTTGTAATTTTAAAGGAAATAGAGGAAAAGTTATGGAGCTACTTTGATTTAAAAGTTGTGACTAACACAGATGCCTCACTAAATGCATATGGATACTGCTGAACACAAGCAGAACAAAACAGCTCTTTCCTTACATGGTAGGTATATTCTGGGGTTAGGCCTGTTTGTGTTACCATCTCATTATCACACTATCTAAAAGAAGGCTGCAAATAAAACCAAAATAATACATGTGACTTAAGGATCTCTCAGGTCCTACTGATGATTACATGATTCAAATTAATGATAATGTTGACATTTTATCAATTATGAAACAGGTAGCTCTGGATATCTGTCAGTGACCATTAGGGCCTAGCCATTGATTCGACAGGTTTTTTTTCCCAGGTCCAGTAAATCCAATAAATGTCAGTTCACTAACTCCTTGCTTACTAAATTAATCGAATCTGGCCAAAGTGAACTTGACCTGGTTACTAAAATCTCTGCTCTTAACTGCCTGCCTGCTTGATTATTATAAAAGAGTAGACATAGGCTAGCTATCTGCAGTTTTCACATCTAAACATTTCAGAGTGCAGAAGATTTCGTTGTCGTTAACCTACCTGTAAAATGGACTGGAAGCAGAAAACTTGCAAATTGATATGCTGGCTATGACCCTTGTCGCATTGTGCGCGCTCACCCAATAGGCCGAAAGATCACAGGTGTAGCCTACTTGTGACAAATCGTCACAGCTCAACGCTGTTCCTCAGAAGTGACATATAGCGACGACAACCATTGAGTGTGTTCTAGCTGTTTGAACAAAATGCAGGCTTCGTGAAATTAGAGCAATTGCATAGGACATGAGCAGAAGTGGCACTCTTGTCATTGAAAGTTGCAGAACGTTGAAAATCCTATCGGCACCAAGATGATCAAAATCATTAACATGGCGTCGGTAAGACTGTTTACACTGTAAAAAGGATTTACATGTAGGCTACATTTTACCTATATATGTTATTCTTACCAAAATCTCTGCTCTCTTGATTATTACAAAAGAGTAGACATAGGCTAGCCTATATCTGCAGTTTTCACATCTAAACGTTTCAAAGTGCAGAAGTTTTCGTTGTCGTTACCTGTAAAAATGGACTGGAAGCAGAAAACTTGTAAATTGATAGGCTGGCTATGACCCTTGTCGCATTGTGCGCGCTCACCCAATAGGCCGAATAAGATCACAGGTGTAACCTACTTAGTTGTGACAAATCGTCACAGCTCAACACTGTTCCTCAGAAGTGACATATAGCGACGACAACCACCGTTCTAGCTGTTTGAACAAAATTCAGGCCTCATGAAATTAGAGCAATTGCATAGGACATGAGCAGAAGTGGCACTCTTGTCATTGAAAGTTGCAGAAATTGAAAATCCTATCGGGACCAAGATGATCAAAATCATTAACATGGCGTCGGTAAGACTGTTTACATTGTAAAAAGGATTTACATGTAGCCTACATTTTACTTATATAGCCTACTATATATTAGTCAGAAAGTGAAATGTGTATTAACTGACAAACTAACCTATTCGACTTCCTATTACATCAGACTGCGATATAAAACAATGCATAAAATTAACTAAAATGTGCCCTGCACCGCAATTTGCGCGTGCCTTGACGCTGATTGTCACGGGGCAAGTGGATCCATCAGTTTGGCGGGAGTGCTAGAGTGTGCTGAATTGAGGGTAAGATTAATTCATGTTTATTATGTTTATTTATGTCATATTACATCAAACATGCAAATATAGGCCTACGCATTTTAATAGTAAGGTTTGACACAGCCTATAGTCTGCGTGTTCCTTTATTAGAGCTGAAATGTAAGGTTGCTAGCTGTAGGCAGATGGCTAACGTTGACTTCACTTACTCCCTACTAGTCTGTCATGGGTTAATTAACGTGAATGACGGCTGGAGGCAAGAACGTGTAGGGCCTATCTTCTGCTGTTTTAGGCCTATTTGTTGGGTATGATTTGAACAAATTAAAATGTTTTGCCTTATAGGTTAAACGTAGCCTACCCTCCAATACTACATTAATGTATAGGCCTACTAACGTTAATGTTAGCTCGTAGACTCAGACGTTATATCGTAACCGCACCTATTAACTCCCCAGCTAGCCTATTTAAAAATTAACAAACAGTTATAAACCTTTATAGATAGAAATATCTTGAATCAATCAATATTACATATTTCAGTTGAGGTGGGTGTCTAGATTAGGACTGACAACTGAAACGTGTTTTCCGGTTTTTTTGGTGTTTAAAATCAGGTATCCTGGTTGACACGGAAATCAATATTGTAACATGTATCAGCGTGAGGCTGTCAAAAGGTCTGGGTCGTTAATATGTGTCGGATAGCTACCTGAGGAATGGGCTAACATCAGTCTACTGTAAGTTTGGCGCTTCAAGAGCATCATTTGGATCGCTGACGCGTGTGTGTGACACATAGGAGTGACAAAGTAACTAGCCATTTAAAGAAGCCCAGTTCAGCTTAACGGTTAATAGCTAAATCTATTTTAAGGGTTTTCATGGACGCAAACGTATTGTTAATATTTCATTAACATAATGGAAACCTGTTAGCTCACGTAAGATTGAATTTGGTTGATATGCTTTAATAATTTGGTGGGAATGCTTTAACTTCGCTAGCTAGCTATCCTAGCTAACGTAGAGTTGCTGGTGAATGTTAGTTAACCATCTCCCTTAGCTGAGTCATTTAGCAGAGACCGAGATGTAATGTTCGTTCGTTCATTAACGTTTTTTTATTCAGTTGTCAGTGAGCCATGGTACATAAGTAGTGGTTTGTTTTGGAGGATAGACTCGTGTACCAGTAAAATGTACCTTTTAGCTAACATTGAAATACTGATGGTATGGTGGTAGATATAATTTTTGTAAGTAAATGTTAGCTAATGAGTTACCTTGCCATATACAATACTGTCATATTGATGGCCCAACTTAAATGCAGGACTCCTCATGTAATTATCCATCCTCTGTGCCATGTAACTGCTGTTTGTTGTATCAAGGTACAGCCACCATTTTCCCCAAAATGTAATTATTTGATTGTCCTTAGACTGATGAGTCAAGAATTTTAGTTGAACTGTTTTTATTTATTTATTTATTTTTTTATCTAATGGCTTGAACATAATTTTTAATTTAACATTTAATTAAAAAAAAAAAAAAATCAGTCTTGGGTGCCCCTCAAAATTCAAAAACACCTACATAGAGATGATGTATGTTTTTTTTTTTTTTGTACTTTTTGAACATTGGTCAATACAATTGTCAATATTGTCTCCTGTGTATGACGTATTTTTATGGTGAAGCTTTTGCGTAAAATAAATCTAATTTCAATAACTAAAAGTTAATTATTTATATTGATATTGAATGTCAGGTTTTTTAATTGTTAATGTAATTATGAAGTAAATAAACAATTAACTACTTGACATTTGAGCTCATATGAGGGCCCACTCACCTTTTCCAAGTACATAGAGGGAAAAGTGAAATATAAAGAGGTAGGTCTACAATTGAACCATTTTTTTTAAAAACAGATACACAATACCTTATCTTTAACACAGCCACTTTCTTGTGTTAGCGTTTTGTCTTTTTATGTCAATGTTGATCAACAGTCATTTGATTGAGAATCATTCTAATTTGCTCTCGTAGTCCAAACAAAAATGTGATTGTCTCCATCTTAACCTCTTGACAAGGTATGTATTATCCTAATATAGAGTAGGAATGTACCTCCTATCCAAATGCAGCTACTGCCTTGAGTATGGCCTTCCCTGCCTTGAGTATAGTGTGTAAGTCTATGTGAGTGTGTCTGCTCATTCTAATATGGGGCTTTGTACATGTGCATGCAGATCTATATAACAAGTTTTTGTGCCTGTGTTGTGTTTGATTTGAAACCCTCATTATGTTCCTAAGATAATTAACACATGGCTGTCTAATTATATTCAAGCCATATGACACTGGTGCATGATTGTCCTCCTTTTGTAACTTGCCACCAATTCACTCGCACTGGAAAAACACATGTCTTCACAGGAGGTAGGGTGAATATTTTAGCATCAACAAAGGCATTAGCAGTGTCAGGGTAGTTGATGCTGTTGGGGCTTTAGAGTGCACATCTGGCAGAAGCTGTGGGCGTAGCCAGTGGCAGCTCCCTCTCCCCCGTACCAGTCTCTACAAGGGAGCTGTCGTCCAGCTGATTTATGCTTTCCTAATGTCACGGGATAGCAATGTGGAAACTGTGGCATAAACACCCAAATGCCTCCAAAAGTTCTGTGAATATGATTCAGAGAGTAGGGAGGAGTGTTCCGAACCTCACTCCACCACTCCGTCCTCGGCACTCCCCATGGGCCAGTGAGATAGCCCAAATCTGGCTGTGCCTCGCCGTTACAGACACAAAGAGGTGATCATTACCAAGGGGGTTGGTGTTATCTCAAAGTGACATACAGCTTGCATTTTTAAGCCAATTTTCCCCTTTTTTTGTAAAAAGCAGGGCAGCTTCAGGTAATTGTCCTTGACTGAAACCACCAACCCGTCTCTCTTATCAGTTGTTATTTAACAAGTGCATTTGAAGCTTGACTCAAACCCTTTCCAGAGAAAGCTAGGTAATGGGTTGCTGATAAATGGGTTGTGGCCTTCAAGAAAGGCTCAGAAATACAAAAACTCTGGGAACTCTTGTCAGTGTAAAAATCTGTGCATTGTGTTCACAATCCCATCAGGCACCATGGGGGGGAATTCTAATCCTACAGAGCACACCTCATATTATACATTTTTCAAAGAACATTTTAAGGAGGGCTTTTGCAGATATATTGTTCCACTCTAGGTAATGTTATGATAAATTAAACAAAAATCATTTGGCTAATAACAACGTTTGCTTGTTCCAAGCAGGCCCATGCTTGTGTATTCTGTTTTGGAGGCGAACCAAAGGCGGTGGAGTCCTCTAAGGAGTCCCGGCACCAGGGCAGGGTAGGCAGCTCTCTGAGGCTCTGAAACATTAATGCTGAAGCTGGATTACCAATGCCATCACAGGCATTGCGCTTGAGTTTATTGATTTTCTTTCTCCACATCCAAAAAAAAAGGCAGTGGGGGTAGCAAGGAGGCATGTCTGTTATGAGATTTCCAACTTCTGCTTTACTTTGAGACTTCTTGTCTATGGTTGTTGGTCAATTCCACTGTCGTGGATTTCCTCTGAGATTTTCCGAGGGCTTCGCTCAACTGACAATCACCTGGGGCGTTTGGGAAACCAGTGAAATACTCAGATAGTCACTTAAGCATTCAGAGGAGCACATCTGTTCTCATGCTTTGCAACGATTAGGTTATATGATATACGTCTTGACTTTGTTTGTTGCAGGGCAGAGTACACAAACTGAAGACATGGTTTCAGGGTCAACCATATCTGACCAGTTGACAGTGTCAAAGTGATGGCAGAATGCCTCAGTAGGTGCTCATGAAAACAGAGCATGGAATGCAGTGGTGAAGTGTATTCAGGGCCCAACAGCTCATTGTGGTGAGTTAAATAAAATTCACCACTGTTACTGTCTCATGAATATACACACTGTGTAGGAGGACACAAGTGGCTTAGTTTGCGATCTGATCATAGTACAATCCAGAGAGCACTTCAGCTCCCATACAGTGGCTTCACTACATCCTGTGAGCTGCGCAGATATCGGTGTATGCCTCAGCAATGCATCACGCCAGAGCCTCTCCACCGAGTATTAATGATGGTAGGGAATAGCTCAGACCTTCGCAACAATACATTGCCTAAGGGCTCTACAGCAACCAAGTATTGTTGACAAAAGGCACGGCCTCATTTTTGAGGGAGTACCTAATTACAGTAATCATGTGTGCATAGGTGACAAAGTCTAGACGAGAAGATGGGAGGAAGTAATCTGTTAAGACAGAATACGAATGTTGAACTCAAATAGTGGTTTTCTAATTGGTGGGACTGCACTAATGGAAAGGAGATTTTTTTTTTTGTGGATGGCCACACTAGTAGGGACTTTGACAAGTCAGAGGAGGTGCTTACTGAACTAGCCTGGAGTGCTATTCCTCACCCCTCTCACTGGGTCATTAGTCATTTAAAAGAGACACTATTTGGAATTCAAATGCTTATGTTGCCACAACAAGCATAAGTAGACATTATTGAAGTGAAAAACTGAGTGTTTACACAGAGATACGTTTGAAATATCCACCGGTGCAGCAGTGCAATCCACCGGTCCAGCAGTGCAGTGTTTCTGCTGTACAGAGACAGGAGGGAGGGAGGGAGAAAGAGAGAGAGCGAGAGAGAGAGAGAGGAGGAGGAGGCTGAAGAGTATTGATGATGTGCTGGCAGCGTTGTGAGGGCCAGCCTGGCTCTCATCATCTGCGCTGTGAACTGTAGGCGTGCACCGAGCCCCTCTGCTCCTGCTCCTGCTCCTGCTCATGTCAGGTAGCGTGAAACCTGATCAAGAGATAAAACTGGCATTACACTCTGGACAACCAGCCCTCGCCGTTTGAGGCATTATTTATAATTTAAGACCATATTTTCTATCCCAAGCCCAAACGGCAGCTTGTCGGGATCATTTGAGAACTTTAATTGCTGTGTACGTTTTCTACGAGGTAACTTCAGGTCCTGCATATTAACAAGGGGTGGTTCCACCATTAATGACATTTAATCTTTGGTCTCTGCCCAGAGTTTTTTTTAATTTATTCTCTCCTTTATAAGATGAGGTGAAATATGAGAAACTCATAACAGCAGAGAATTTTATCTGGTGTTTTTGGCTGGAAACCAGTTGCTCCTGAGACTGAGGGGAGGACGAAGCCTGAGAACTTGGCTGTTCTCCGCTGGCATGTTCCAGGAGTGTGGGGGTCGACATAAGTCTATCTGAGCAACTCGGCATTCTTTTCAGTTTGATAGAATTGGAGAGCTTTGGCACTCCTTCTCCGTCCTCTCTGCCAGTTGAGTGCGCTGCCATACAAAGCCCTAGCCTATGAGTCTGGGAAGCTAAAATGATATGTTTTTAGGTAATGTTAAGAATAGTACGTCTATTTTCTGAAAATGTGTGTTGAAGATGTGTACGGACTACGGAATGTGTTGTGAGCTACTGGAAAGGCATTTGAAAATGTTTAACAGTTTTATACAGCTACTGTATCTCCATGCAAGATTGTGAGATCATTTTTGAACTGAGTTGAACTGAGCCTGAATTCATAGGTGGAGATTCTTCCGCACAGATGATTAAACTCTAGTCACGAAGCACCCATTTATGGGCGTCAGGGACGGGAGACAGAAAGCCACAGTAGGTGCCTGCCTTGAAATGCTGATTGATGTAACTTTGGCTTTTGCAGCCCTTTGGCATAGGTGGAACAGGTGTGACTCTGCCACAGAGTGGAGCTCAGACAAGCTCCATCACAGCACAATGAGGTCATTGTGTAACACCAACATTCTTGCAAAAGGCCTCAGCTTTTTTACAGGCTGCGTTGCTTAAAAGGTAGCCATCTGGGAGCTGGGAGATCCAGGTGAGGAGGATTTGAGCAAGATTTGCCATATAAAAAAACGCTGTGTGCAAACCAGCTGTGTGGACACTCAAACCCCCTAGCCGAAATCTGTGAGGTCTGGTAATGTGTTGGCAAACTGAGGTTCCCCCCCCACACCAATGTTTAAAAATAGATACAGGGAATTTATGCCCCCGAGTTGTTTCCTCCTTAGTCACTGTAATGACATCAAAACCTGGAAATCATAACTCGAGGGGGTAGTTTTCCCCCTCACTCAGATGCACTTCTAAGAAATCACTGCCTGCCTGTTCAGACCTCGCAGATCAGCACTCAGGTTTGAGGGCCTTTGTCAATGTTTTGATCCAGCTTGAGCCAGTTTTACCTTTTTCTCTCCTTTCTCCTTTTCAGTTGTTTTTGTTTTTTTAACAAAGAGACACGTATCTCTTTTCCTTCTGTCGTGTTTTGCCCAGGAGACCGTCGGAGAACTAGGACTAGGCGAGTGTCGAAAAAGTGACAGAGATGTGGTGTATTTTTGTTAGCACAGGGTTGGGTGTCTGGACGAGGTCCCTTAGCTGTTTTATAGTTTAACCAGCCTTGACTTGCTCTGTGGTGACATGCATCTGCTGACTCGGAGGATCAGTGCGTTAAGCTCGGGGCTGACTGGTGGGCCATGCTTGAAAGACTTTTGGCATGTGCTGGTGCCTGCATTTTTCACCCTTGACTGAAAGCATATGCCGCGCACAATCGAGACAGTGTTAGCGTGTGGGTCCCAGGCAGCTTCCTACACATCTGGCAGCGCTTGGCCCCCCTTCCAGGTGAATCATCTCCCCCGGGAGGGTGGCTCGCAGTGCTGTGGCATCTGCAGAGTGGCAGGAAGTGTCTGAATCTGTCGGAGAGTGATTTCTATCTCCACATGCTTTTCCAATTTCATCAGAGCTCCCTTCCCCCATCCACCCCTCCTTGAAACCTCCATCCCACTCCGTCCCCTATTCCCCCCCCCACCCCTGTACCCCCAACCCCATCACACCCCACCTTCCTGCACTTGGCTCCCGGTTATATGATGAAGCCAGCCTCAGATGAAGGAACGGATGGCTGAGTTGAGGAGAAGAAAAGGGAGAGAAAGAGAGAGAAAATTATGTGTGACCCTTAAACGGGTGTGTCACGGCCAAGATGGGTAATTATGTCCTGTAGCCTGATCTGCAACAGCAACCGCACAGGCTGTGCACCTTGTATCACGCTGATTATTTCTGACACAAACAGATGTACATGGTGTTGTCAGTGGCCATGTGGGAGTAGCATGGTGAGACCTTTAATGGAAATGAATATCTCCTCACATTACAACAACAAAAATGTCAAAATGTCTCAAATGTTAATTAGGTTTAACTCCGAGCTCTATTATTTTATTATTTTGGAAATGATTTATTCTTGATCAGTAAACATATTTTGAAGTTTTCTCACATTTTAATGAAGGTTTTGGTCACCAGGCACGGACGGTGTGGGTAATAAAAAATGAATTATAATATCTCTGTGGCTTGTAAACAGAGTCTTCAGTTCCATCGTTAACGCAGGCAGATTCCAGGAGTTTGGCACTGCACCCTTTCAGAGAGGAATTCTGTTTGGGTTTCAGATTTCACTTCTGAGGCTGGGGCCAGCGGGGGGGTGGGGGGCGGGGGCGGTGGGAGAGTGGGCACCCCAGTGGTCGAAGCTCTTTTGGTGTCAGAAGAGGCAGACGTGAGTGTCACCCTCTGCATTTGAGGAAACATTGAGCAGCTTTCCTGCTGCCGCGGCGCCCACAGTGGTGAGCCACAGCGGTGCTTAGCGGAATCATCTGGAAGCCTAATGAAGGCAGCACTTTGATTAGCCGTGAGTGTCAGATGGGCCAGTGCGCTCGCTCATGCTCGCAGAGGTCTGTGATTGGCAGCGGGTGATGTTTGTGCGCTGCTGCCGAGCAGGTTCACACCCCCATCCGACCCCCACCCCAACCCCGGGGGGATATTGGCAGAATGGGGGCCCTCCCGCCTGTGACCCGGTTTCCTGCTCCTTCGAGGGAGAGCGTTAGTGTCAATCTGGAACCTCCTCTGGCAGACAGGGACCTGCTGGTCATGGTCAAAACAATAACACCTCGCTGATAATTGCCATCCAGCGACGACCTTGCTGCATCTAAGCCCAGTCTGTTGTAAAGGGAATTAATTTTTTCTTCTGTTTATTCAATCTAAAGCTACTTTTGTGCCCTGCTCTGTACACAAAAGGTTGACAATGTATTCAATTGGGAATGTGTTTGGACACATATATTTCAAATTCAATTTGGATTGAGACAGAAAGTGGCTTTTCGCTTAATAAAGAAATGTGACCACAGAAGCTTGCTCCTCGTATTTGCTTGCCAACAGACCACAGTGTCATAGCCAAAGGTGCCGTTCAAACTATCACCAAGCTGCCTGTCAGTCCTGCAAGCCCAAACACGGACCTCTCGCCTCAGGCCACAGCGTTCCTCTCTACTCCCCCCCCCCCCCCCCCCTCCTCCACAAGCTGGGGACCTGATCAGGAGATAGTGCTCTCAAAACATTCTTCACAAAGCAGAGCTCGAACGACAAGGAGTGACAGTTGCTCAATGATCAATGGAACCCCAGGCGAGCTGAAGAGCAGTTTCCACGTGTATGTGTGTGTTTGTGGCTCCTCGTTTCAGAATCAAACTGCTCCTGTGGAGGTTTGGTTACGTGTGGAGAGAGATGGGTCTGCCTTTCATCTGATCTGATGGTTAATTGGTGCCTGGTGGGCTTTTTTTCTCAGGTCAGGAGCGAGGAGGGTGGAGACTGTGGTGAAGAGACGCAAACAAGACAGCGTGAGCCAAAGTCAAAACCCCACCAAACACACACTCGTCTCTCCCTCTCCCCTCTTAATGAGACCTAAACAATATGGAGGCACGCACATGCTGGAAAACAATCTTCTGTTCCTCTCACTGTCATGCACATCCCCAGTTATTCCCCATCGAGAGGCCAAGTTCACACCGCATCCGTCACTGACACCACTCATCATAGGGTCAGGGTATGAGGCACCAGTACCATCTGGGAAAATAAAATAAAACTTCTAACCTTGGTCAACAACCCAAAGCTCTTCTACCCTCAGATACCAAGCAGCTTCTTGATCATAGATTTCATTAGAAAATTCAGTCTGATTATTGGCTTTTCACACGGTGTGGCACCGTAACATAGGGGATTTCTCCTGAGTAGCGATGGCAGTCTCCTAAAGTGACACCCAAAGGCATGATGTGAAAAATGTATGAAAGGTGACATGTAAGAATGAAATTATTCTCTTTGTGCTTGGCAGGGACATTTCAGCAACGCTGGGGCTGGTTGTGCGTGTGGTTTGATTCAGTTTTCAACAAGAGATCACATGGCTGTCAGAGACTCTGCCCATGATGGATGTGCATGCATAGCTGGCTTCAAACAGACCTCAGAGAGTGTGGGGGCCTCGGTGCCTACTACTGGCTTTCTCTGGGTGGGAGATGGGAATCTGCACTCTGGCGCTCCCTCACTCTGAGAATGAACACGACTGCAGATGTCCCTCTGTGAGTCATTAGCCTCGGTGGCTGGGGGAGAGTTCACTGGAAAAATGTGTCTAGGTGGAAGGGGGAGTGCAAACAGGCGGACGGGGGTCCAGGGGTCAGATGCAGGCTGGAGCGGAGAGGTCTCCAGGCCTCCCCTCCTCTGTGGCTTTGACTCACTGCGTACAGCACATCCCAGCACAGGTCAAGCCCGGTTATTCATGTGCGGTTTTTACCCCGTGTGACTTGATTTCCATGAACCTATCTGAGCCATGTATGGTGTCAAGCTTGAAAGACTTCCAGGTCACACAGGGTGGGAATGTTACTGTCCGCTCTCCTTAGTCTTTCATGTGTTTGTAACCGAGGTGTTGATTTGAGACAAGAATTGTTACCTACTGTAAAGTGACACCTTCTCCCACCCCTGTCTGAAGTGAGGCAAAGAGGGATAAAGATGGTCATGTTTTTATTTAGTTTGTGAGCGCTGTGCTGTTCCACAACTTTGCAAGAGTATGATTTGAAAGGTCATTTGTGGTTTGCATATGAGGCTGTCCTTTTAGAGTTCCCCATTGCTCTGCGTCCACCCGTTCAGTGCTGGAAGTGACAAGCTCTGAGATTGTTCGCACCTGCAGAGGTGGAATCCTCTTTCGTTCCACTTGGTTCTTATCTCGGGTTGGTGAGGCCATGTGCATAGTCTGCATTCCATTCAAATGAAATATTGTCATTACATGCTCTAGATGTGTAACCTGCTTCCTACGGGAAAGAGCTTCTTTGGATGGAGTGATATGTTTCACTGCTTACACTGACACGACTCACACCAAACACTTCCCATTCTCACTACTTGGCTTGAGATTATTTATATCCTATCCACCCTGATGACTGAAAGTTTTTTTTTTTTGTATTACTTGATTCATGACTGACAGCTAACATTACGACAGCCCAGTGAATTGCAGATGTGCACACAAGGATAGCATCACTCTAATCCAAGCCTGGTGGTTGGGAACTGTTGAGTGATGTCGGGCAAGTCAGTAGTCGGAGAGTGACTGAGTGAAAGGCCACCGGGTAAGTGTGGCCCCCGGGGGCCTCAGGGGCCTGTTGGCCAGGAGAGGGCGTTCCCCATCACTGCAGCCCAGGTTAATGGTGGGCGGGCCTGTGGCCAAGGGCCACCGGTGTCAGCCCCTAGTAACGATCCCCCGCCCCCCGCTTTGAATGCTAAGCGTTGTCCCCCGTTGAAAGATTCCAGAAACTTCACTAGCGCTCAGGGCTCCTGGGTCACTCGTTTGTCATCATGACCTCTGACCTGTGCAGGCCAGCGTGCCGGGAGGAATGTCGGAGATGTTTACCTTGGGTGAGACTGATGGTGTCCAGGTGGCTTTTTCCCTCAGTAGTCTCTCACTCTCCAGCCAGGGGTTTTCAGGCTCAACCTTTAAACCTGCCAGTCGCAAATACGGCAATAAACCAAACCCAGCTCCTTTGTACTTGTAAACACGATCATCATATTCGCGTCTCTTAAAAAAAATATGTTGACCAGTGATAATTCAATCTAAAAATGAAAAAAAAAAACACTACACAACAAACTGCATCTAAGTTGCAACTTCTGTTTGTCTGTGATCCCCTCACATAGTGACACAGGAATTGGAATGCATCCAGCAGAGAGAGAGAGAGGGTATTGATTAGTCCTCTCAGGCTTCTTCTGCACAGCTGTGTGGATGCACTCCTCTGTTAACTGACCCTGCGGCCGCACAGCCCCCGTGCTTAACTGCAGGGCAAAGAGTGGCGTCCATTATGGACAAACCAAAACAGTGTCATCTATCACTCGATCATTGGCTCTCCCAGGATGGCTTTTTGAAGTGCTCTCTCTGGCTGGAACTTCTGGAAAGTTTTTCCACCACCTCCTCCCCCACCCTGGCCCCCACTAAAGGGGCCATTAAACACCGTTGTAATGCAAACAGTAATTCTAAAGAGACCAAACAGGTGTCAGATACTAGGGGATGGTGCCTCTAATGTAGCCATTACATGAAGCGAGGGCAGATTATCATAAAAGCATCGCTCTCCTAATGTGGACACGTCTGATCAATACCAGACAGGCGGAATGGTGCGGCCAGGAAGGGAGCAGGGTGGGGTGGGGGTGGGGGAGTGCTTGTATTCATCTTGCTCCATTCTCCAGTGACCTGATCATCACACTGTCCTCACCAAGAAAGCACAACACAAACAGAACTTACACACTTATAGAGGGTGCAGATACTGGTGGTAGCAACACTTAAGTTACCGTAAGACACACGCCCACGAAGTCGGAGAGGAGAACCACTCATCGAGTACAAGCTTGACTTGGGACTAGACACTGACAGCAGAGCAGTGCCACTAAAAGTGACTCATTTCCTGTCTCTTAGTCAACATTATCTCCTGCCCTGTTCAGCCGCATTGCAAAATCAATACTAATCCACTGCTGGATTTTGAAGTGTTAATCTTTAGCACGCTTCGGCTGCTCAGGAGATACCTGCTGTTACCCTGCATGGCCTTTATGTCCAGAGCCGTGTCGGAGGGATGTCACTCTTCCAGATGGATCTCGCTAATCATTCTAATTTAATCCCTTATTCCATCCGTAACTTGCGCATCGAAAGCCGGGTAGTATTTCCTCCAGTGTCTCCAAAGTGTGAGATCAAGTGAGACCTATGCGCCGCACATTAGAATACGCAGCACACCCTCACCCGCACACATTATTGTATTTGGTGTGTTTCGAAAAGCCCAGTCTCTCTGGGAATGTTCTGACCTGCGGGTCTGCGTGGTACCTCTCAGCACAGTTGATATTTTTAGAGCTCGGACTGTGAAATTCGCCACCCTTTTTACTTGCGTGTGGAGAGCACTCAGAGGACGCCCATGCTTTTACTCACTCCGTTTTGTATTAAACTGATCGTCATTAAAGCGCCATGAGCCCCCTCATCAGAGCTGAAGCGTGCGGGGAAGCCTTTTTAATACGCCTCGTGTCGGAGGAGTGCACTTGAAACAGAAATGCCATTTTCGTTTCCAACACACCACGTGAAACAATGACTATATAGCAACCAAGCACCCCTCGTGTTTTATGTCAACTTTTTAGTATCCAGCATATCAATGGCTGAAAATGTAACCAAGCCTGATCGCACTGGTCAATCTTAAACAACAGTGTTACAACATTCATGTAATTTGTTATCAGTGCTCCTCTGTATCAGATAACTGATTTCAAGGAATTTATCTCTACAATAACTCATTTGGGATTTTATGTTGTTCCTCCTCTGCAATATGATTTAGAATGACCTTGTACAGTTGCTTCCACTGAAGAATGAGCCCAAATCACCGGTAAATTCCAATCATTTTGAGGTGAGGCCAGTGCCTGGTACCACTGCTGACATTGGCCCCTGAGAAAAGGCAGTAACAGGTCCCCCCTTTGGCCTTTTTAGTGTCAGTTAAAAGTGAAGGCAGACACATGGATGACTTTACAATGTGCAGAGTGGCTTGAACGCCAGCCGGCCTTGTCTGGGCAGGTTTGCTGCATGCACCTCCAATGACATGTCTCTCCTTGCATTTCCAACACAAACCCAGAAAGAGTCCTCTCATAATTTGTGGCAGAAATGGTGCAATTGTGTAACTGGGGTCTTTGCAATAGTCCTTGTTTTAAAGGGTTGCATGCTGGTATAGCTACCAGTGTGGTTCCCTGACATTAACCTTGTTCATGTTTGTGCAGTGTGCTTGATCACTAATCAGACATTTTGTTCCACTACAACCAAACAGTCAACTTCTGTATTTGTATTTCATAAAACAGTGCTTTGCCATTTTTTTAATCGAACCAAACAGTCAACTTCTGTATTTGTAATTCATAAACAGTGCTTTGCCATTTTTTTAATCGAACCAAACAGTCAACTTCTGTATTTGTATTTCAAAAACAGTGCTTTGCCATTTTTTTTTAAATTGATTTGTTAAAACAAACCATACTTGCTATTCTTTCAAATGTGATCATCCGATGAATAGTAATTTGTATTTCTTTTCCCAAGACTTACATCATCTTTTGAAGAACATAGACAGGGAGTGCAGATGTGAACACGGCTGTTTCCCCAAGTGGGCACATAACAAACATTCAAATAGCCACCTAGACCTGTCGGGGATAAACATGCAGTGATGCATTACGCCCCGCCGTGAACACTGCCCTGGAGGGAGGCACCCATCTTGGAGTAATTCTGTTTAAAAACAGCAATTTTACATCCAGAAGCCTCTTAATCCCAGCAATTTCTTGGGATTGATTTTGTATGCATCCCTTGGGTGTGGAATAAATAAAATGTTTCTGGCATCTTTGCTCGACAGGACAACCACTTCAATCTTGTGCTACATGCCCGGTTGAAAAGCATCCCGAGTGTAACCTCATAAAAATTTTCTTCCGACAAAATAAAAGCTTTGATCTTCAGTAAGTAATGCAGTTTTAATTGAATATTTCAAGGTTTATTAGTTACACATTAAATAGGTATGGCCTGGTCTGGGCCTGTTGATAAAACTTGAAAAGAGATGAAGATTCGAGGCCCATTAGATTCCCTAACTGCCTCATGGTGGTGTTCCTCTCCCAATTACAGAGCCCCTGCAGTTAGTCAAAACATACCTGTTAAAACCTGCATTGTAATTTGTGGATTAAATGCCGCGCCTAATAGGTTGGAGCCATGGTGGAGGAGCCCTCCTCTCCTCTTCTCGCTCTCCTCCTCCGGGCTGCTTCGCTCTGGCCTTCTCTCCCTCCTCAGTGGTCGTGTCCTCCTTTTCTTCCACTTGGGAGAGGATGTTTTTACAGCTTCTCATATGGAGTTGAAGTAGTGGAATGGTCTGACCCCCACTACATTATCGTGCCAATCAGAATATCCCGTTTTAGGCGCAGAACCCATTTTACCATTGTTTTCAACTCCCATTTATCTTGGATATGTCTACTTAGGTCCAATTAGAGAGGAATTAGGATACACATTTTCTTTTTGTCATAAACTGAACACATTGATAGGTGGGCTTTGGTTTTTGATTCTGAGGGATTTATGTATCCTGTGCTTCTTCACAGTAAACTTATTTAAAAAAATATATTTTTTCCATATTTTTCCATCTCAGCCCTCACACCTCTTCTACTTGCTAAGTGTGTGTTTTGTGCAAGGTGTGATTTGGACAGTGAGCCTTTGAGCCTCATGATTTAAATAAGCACGTCCTTTTGTGATTGCTGATAGTGACACACTTAAGAAAAGAAAATCACCGGCAGCTGACCTGCACTTACATGTTTCGGGATTCTGGGTCCCGGCGGTGGTGAGTTCCAGTCAGCACAAGGTACAACTTGTTATCGGGACTGTTCACAGAGCGGTGTTGAGACACACACACACACACACACACACACACACATCCGTAGTCAGAGCTCAACTCTAGGGTGAGCTCTGTGCAGGGCTGCATTGATTTAATGCATTACTCAAGCTGCCTTGGAGAGCCGGGAGAAGGAGAGAGGGAGAGAAAGAGAGGGATAGAGAAGAGAGAGAGAGAGAGAGAGCAGAGAGGTAGAGTCTCTCCTGACTGCATTAGGAGAGCCTGGAGCCTTTGTGATTCCTTTTGATCAAATCTCTGTGAAAGATGAGTGTCATGCCCTCTTCCAGCCAGCTGTGAGGGGACTGCCCTGTGACTCGGCGGGGGAGGGTGTGTGTGTCTGTCTGTGTGTGTGTGTGCGTAAGTGTGTGTGTGTGTGTGTGTGTGTTGGGGGTGGTGGGGGTGAGCTGGAGGGGGGGCATGCTCCAACACACCACGCTGGGGCTCGCCGGGGAGAGAGAAGGCAGCTCCTGAGGTGAGAACGCCGAGTGGGAGGGTGGGAGGATCTCATTCCAATCCCCTGTGCCCAGTTTCAGCACACTGCACATCTTGAGCAGTTTAGAGCCAGACCACGGACAGAAAAAATAAGGAAGAGGGGGAGAGGAGTGGAGAGAGAGCTAGAGAGAGAGAGAGACCGAGAGATCGAAGGCATGTGTAAGAGTGGCACGTTTGTTGTTTTTAAAACGCGAGGTAGTGCTTGAGGAAGAATGTGTGTGTGTGTGTGTGAGGGCGAGAGAGTGTGAGTGAGTGTGTGTGTGTGTGTGTTTTGTGTGAGGCTTCAGTGTTCATGTGCGACAGCCTGAGAGAAGCGACGTGTGACGGCTCGGCAGCCTTACTACTTGTGCAGACAGGAGAGTTGGAGGCATTTCTTTTGTAGGGACTCGCAGGAGGGAATGGCAAACACACTCTGCCTGGGAACATCCATTTCATAAGAATGTCGCAGGTAAGGAAGATATCTTCATTACTCTCGCTTTCTCACTTTTCTTCTTCTTTTCTGTGTCCTCTTCAATGTCTTCACTTTACAGATGGGTTTGAAAACTTACCGGAGAGGAGCTGTAGGGCTGAGTGGCCAAGCAGAGTTTTGTTATCTTAATCTTTTTCAAAACTTTTGATGGATGTTTTTCATTTATTTAACATGCTCTCACAAGCTCACAGCAATTGAGTATCCTCTCAAGTACTAAAATAAAATAAGAGGAAAATGCAGAAACTTAAATATAATGAGATGTTTCATACCTCTTGAATGATTGACAATCTATAATCCTTCTGTACTGATACGGAAAGTGATAAATTCACACCTTTTTTGTAGAAAGAGAAGCATATCTAATGATTTGTAGACTGTTGCTGTTTAGCCTAAGCACTTACTTTCACTGTGGCTGAGTAGCTGTCCTTCTCTCTCTTTTTCTCTCATTCTCTCCCCTCCTCTCTTTCATACACTTACTCTCTCTCTCTTTTTCGCTTTTCACTCTCTCCCCTTTTCTCTTTTCACTCTTAAAAAATAAAACCCTACATTGCCATGTTTTCCTTTTAGTCCATCTCCGCTGGCTGCAAGCCAGGCACTATCGGAATGTAATTTAAGACCGGCGTAATGTTTTGTCGCAGCCTTAATGCAACAATTAGCCAAGCTGTCAGTGTGCTTGTTTGTGTAAGTGTCCATGGCAGACAGCTTTGTACTGTACTGTATTTGTACTGTGGACAACCACAGCTTGTCCAGCCTTGGGAGGGGGCCTTTAGTCATCAGCAAACTCATGCAAGACTCATCAGATATAGAGGAAGTAAAGTTTCATTCATTCAGCGCTTCTACGATTTTACCAAGTTTATCTGGAGGCAGCAGTGTTGTTTTGACAGTGTTCTTTTGATTTTTATGTTGACAAGTCTTTGATTTGGTTTTCCTTGTTATCATATGTAGTCATGTATGTAGGCTTGTAGTGTGAAACTTGAACAGGATCCCGGCCCGTTTTCTTCCCTCTTGTATGCCGTTTCAGAGATAAAATGTTTAAATAAGCGATTAACTCTGAGGACAGGAGTGATCAGGAGGAGGGCGAAACATAAGAGAGGGGAGTTCCCTGCCTCCGCTCACACCAAAGGATCTCAACAGGAGAAAAAAGAAAAGGAAAAGAAGGGTGTTTTTTTTTAAAGACAGTGCTGCACCTCTTCAAAGATTTTCCAGCCCTCTAAAGCCACTTGGGCAAAGCACTGACACTCACATTTCGCTGTAGCACCTTTCTAGAAAAGTCTATCAAGCATCAGCGGCAGCAGCAGCTCAACAGAGAGATTAGAGCTGTATTGTCTGTGCTGTTAGCTGTCTCTCCCTCCTCCGCAGGTGAACCTCTGGCCTCCCAGTCCCTATGAACTGTGTGGGCTGTCTGTGTGAATCTCTTCTCTCACCCCCCCCCCCTTCTCTCTCTCTCTCACTCTCTTTCCCTCCCTCCATCCCTCCCTCCCTCTGCTAACTGCGAGTCGTGTAGAGTAGGGCCCCAGGGCGTGCTGAGCTGAGCTGCCTGGTGCTGCGATCGGGCACCGCAGCCTCAGAGCCCCGCACTCGGCTTCATTAGTTTCATGATGGTCCATCAGCGCAGGGGCCCCTCCGCTGCAGGCCCTGTGCAGCCCCTCACTGCGCGCTCGCTCTCCAGCCACCAACACCACCACTGCTGCCGCTGCCGCCGCCACCGCCGCACCATTGTAGAGGGCGGCTTGCGAGGATTTGTCAGCCAGATGTGACAAGATTGTCAAGAGGCAGGGTGAGGAAAAAGAGTGTGAGAGGGAGGGAGGGGGAGTGAGAGAGAGAGAGGGAGAGTGAGAGGAAGGGAGAGAGAGAGGGAGAGGGAGAGGGAGAGGGAGGGGGAGAGACAGAGAGGCAGAGAGAGAGAGAGAGAGAGAGAGAGAGAGAGGCAGAGAGTTGGGGAGAATCTGATATTAATCAGTGCATAGCTCGAAGCCAAACTTTCTCAGACGCAGTGTACTAACATGTTCCTCTCATTTACTGCCTGTCTTTGTGGTCTGTGAGCTGCCACTGTCTCCACACTGCAAGCAGCAGAGGTGGTGGGTGGAAGCAGTTAGGGGCTTTTGTTTGTTTTTGTGCTTTCACGTCTGCTTTTGGGATCGGTTTTATGGTCATATGGTCAGCACAAGACTTCACATGGAGATCCAGGTAAAATCATCACTGCTTTAAATCTTTAGTATTTGTCATGAAGAGATCAATGCTTTTCTGTTTGTTTGTTTGTGTTTTGTTGACATGATGTAGTGTTGTAGGCTAAGAACACAGCTGGACATTGCTGTTGTGTCTTAAAGATTAGTACGTGTATGATGTATCCTTGCAGCACCTGTCTGTCTGGTGAATGGTGTACTTGTTTCTCTTCATATTCTTCTACATTTTTTAACTTTCACTAGTGTTTAGTGTTACATCGAAATTATATTTTTTTGTCGTTGTAGTAGATTTCCTGTAACTTATTATATCTAACATGTAATATAAACATGATTGAAATAAATATAGAAAACAATATCTGAGAAAAGAATAAGGCACTATATGGCTTCCTTATTCTGTCTCAGAAAATATTTATGGGCAATTATCTTTTAGGAGAGTTTGACGTTTTTAGTGTGAACTTAATACCTATTCAGCTCTATACACTACTACAGTACTGTATTTAGTCTTACTCTTACTTACTAAGATGTTAAGACAAAACCTCTTGTGGTTTAACATAAGAAAATACTTGAGGCGGATAGATAGATAGAGTTCTGATGTGTCTTGCCGGTTTACGATAGAGTAATTTGAGTATGAGGAGGCACATATTTCCGACTGATGTCACCAGGAAAACTTTGTGCTGCTGTGTGTTCTTGTGGGGTCTCTGACACTTGTATTAGCTCATCCCTTAAACATTCAGTGTGGTTGTTGTGTCTGGAAATTGTAGTTGTGTCACTTTGCTCTTGGTTATCGCCAACATCCATCGACTTTGCCACTATTTGTGCATCTGTACATACTATCATTGTCTTGGTCTACATCCATCTTAGAATCATATTTGATTTTTTTTATTCAAGCACCAACAAAGCTACAGGTTGTATGTTTTGTATCATAGTTTGTATTTAATAGTTTAATATCTCAGCAGACATCTTAGGAATATCTCTGTCATGATGCGTGTTCAGATCTGGTTAGGGAAACTTGTTTGTGGACAGTGGCAAAGAAACGAAACAAATCATTCCTAAATGAATCACACAGACTCCTGAAAATAATCTGCCCCCTCCTCCCCACACACACACACTTCCCCACCCTCCCCCTTAAATATTTAGAGACAGTTGTAGTTATTATCGAGGCTGTGTCTCTTTGGCACTGAATGCCAGCCGTGTAGCATTTAGCTTAATTGATTTGCTTTACAGTAAATTATTTCAACAAGGACACTCAATACTGTGAGCCCGCAGCTGTCCACACTTGTTATGAATATTGCTAAGCAATTGCTGTTGAGACTATAAACTTGCATGGCTATTATGTACATATGGCAGGATTTATTTTAAGAGCCAAAGAGAACCGTTTTCGTTTTTTTTTCTTCACGAAGGATGTTATGGCCCTGACCCAGAGGCGACTGGGAACGGAGTTCCCGAATTCCCAAAACACCAAATAACTAACATTCTAGACAATTGGACACACTCTGCCTCACTGTGAGTGTGAACGGTAGCCTTGTGCAGGAAGGGGCATAGACACTGGTGACGTGGTGGTGTTGTGGTGCTGCTACCATGTTCTACCGGAGCACCTCCTCGTACAGCACCAGTGGCCCAGACCAAATGGAGCATGTTTTTAAACCATCAGGAAGCTTGTGCGTGTTGCTGGCAGTGAAGAAATTGAGAGGCTTTGGGGTGAAAGACTGCTTATATAGTTATTTGGGCCTACACCACTTGTCAAGACTACCACAAAGGAGTATATCCAAGCGTGTCTGTGTGTGTGTGTGTGTGTGTGTGTGTGTGTGTGTGTGTGTGTGTGTGTGTGTCTGTGTGTGTGTGTCTGTTCGTGGCTGTGTGGAAAGGTATCAGGGGCATCTGCATCTGTGGTGCGCTGGCCTCAGCGGCCCTCTCTCTCTCCCTCCCTCCCTCCCTCCCTCCCACAGGCGAGTGTTATCACTTAGGGTCTGGGGCTTCATGGTACGCCGGCCCTCTTCCCCTCACTCCCCACCCGAGAGCTGGCCCGCGTCCCTGGAGAGGTCCCGCTTCATTTTAACTTTGACTAAGGAGCATTTCATTGGAACAAATGAATGCAGACGGTTGCGAACCCACAGATTTATGACTCTTGAAGAGAACATTAGTTGCAACATATTTAGTGGGAAGTCGTTCTTTTTTTCCCTGCCTAGTTCAGTGCTTGTATGAAGGGGGTGTGCTAAGTCTGGATTGAATTTAATTCAGCATTTAAATATTTTCTTTGGCAAGGGACTGTTTTTCGTGTTTTCGTGTTTGTTTGTTTTTTCGTGTCAGTTAAGAAAAAAAGTTGTGCTTCAATTATATGAAATGAAATGCAAAGAGCATGAATCATACAAAAAAAAATTGTATTTACTATATTTTTATTTTATATTACATTTTGCAATATTTTTGTTTATTACTCACTATTTGTTTTTTTTTTAATAGTTAATAGATATTCAGTTTTGTTTTAATATGGATGGTTTAATTGAGCTAGGCCCTTTGAAAATTGAGGTGGTATGTCATTTTCAACAAAATATTTAATTTCAAGGTCAAATTAAATAGCTGACTTCCATGAACCAAATAATCCTTTGTGACTGATCACTTTAAATCATGTAAAACAATTTTTAAAATTCAAATTAGAGTAGATGATTTTTTTTTTCAAGTTCACTCTTTCCAAAAACAAAAGAACAGCGATATCCATCTCCTTTTCTCAATGTGTGGTGCTGGAGTTGAGAGAGGGCATGTTGAGAGGGAGGCCATCTCAGCTCCTGCTGGGGAGAACACCTCTGTAGACATCTGCTTCACATTTCCCAGGCCAGGCAATACAACACCCAGGAGCTGAGAGGCAGCATCAACACTCAAACAAAGGAAAAAAGACATAGTTTTATTCTCTCTTCTACCCCAGAAAATGACCAAATGAACACATGGGCATTTGTTTTTTCAGAACAGGAGATAAGTAGCTAAGTGCCTGGATAGTTGAATAAATGTGGTGTATTCCTGGAAATTCTTTTACGACGAAATGCTAATATAATTAATGTTTTATGTGGGCTTTTAAAAAGAGACCATTTTACAGTTTTCTCATTTTATGTGTACACTTGTTATGGAAATGTCATTGCAAAAGAATATTTTACACATATACATGACATATAAAAAATCAATCCACGCTGACTGAAAACACTATTTAAAGACAGAAAACACTTTTTTTAAAGTGCTATTTTTCTTTGTATCTGTTGACAGTTAGCACCTTCACTTTGACCCTTTAAAATGGTTTACCCAACTCTTTTAACACTGGGGAATGTATGCGTCCCATGTCAAGATGACTTCACAGAGGTCCTCGTGTCATTTATTTCCTTTCATGAAATGAATAGCTAATTATGAAAAATCGCCTCAAATGTCGAACAATGGAATTTCCTCCTGTCATTCTCCAGCTTGACTGATTGAGATCTACATTAAACGTAACAGCAGAGGAACCGCATGCATGTAATGGGATTACATTAATTGGCCCGTGTTCACTCTGTGGCTGATAATGACGGGATTTTGCTGCTTTAAGACGCGGGGCTTTTTTTTTTGCCCCTCGCTTTTCTCCTTTGAAATGAAAATCAGGTGCCTCACAGGGTCCAGGGAAGCTCGCATTAAAGTGTTTCTGGTAATTATCCTCAAGCAGGAGTCATATTTGATTAACAAAGTGAAGGGCTCCTCCTCCCTGTTGACCAAATCAGCCTGCATACTTGCTCCGTTTTAAGGATTACAAAACACGCTGCCGATACATTATTTATCATGTTGGAAGAGGTACAGGAACAATCTCAAAGGGTTTGCTTTCAGTCTCACCAAGTAGTTCTTTGATGACAGTGATTTGAACAGGTCCTGTGTCAAAAGATTTATCTCTTCACTGCTCTTTAAATGAAAATGTACTGAATATAGCTATTTATTAGAGAGCTCTTGGGTTGGCTTGGCTTGAATATGTCTAAAATTGGGGATGGGTAACCAGAAGTGAGGCTATTGACCATATGAAGCTTAATCACACTGGCACTGCTAATAGTCTCAGTTAACAAAGGGCCCATCATTTGGACATTAAGGTAACACAATAGAAAAGCTACTTCTTCTCAGTCCTTTTTGTTTCTTTCTTTCTTCTCAGTCCTCACAGTCCTTTTCATTTACTTACGGAACATGGCTGGACTTGCATGGTGAGCTCCGTGCTCAACTCTTGCTGCTCCAGCTTAGGCAAGGCTGTCATCTCAGCATCCCCTCCACCTCAGCTGTGCCACGAGCTCCCCTGTGTCAGAGCAGCTCAAAGGGGGGGGACCTCACCCCCTGAGGCACATACATCTGTGGAGGCCAAGCTTCCCCACACTAATTAATGGCCCATTTGACTGGAGATGATTTAATGTGTTATAACATCAAATGTTCTTCATGTGCTGTCCTAAAACAGCGTATTTTTTTTCCATCATCCAGTTTTCCACCTGATGCCTTGAAATTTTTGGCTTTGATTTTTGTGTGGACTATAGAATGAAGCTGTGATGAGATGTCCCAGGGTCACACACACACACACACATACACACACACACACACACACACACACACACTATAGAATGAAGCTGTGATGAGATGTCCCAGGGTCAGCCCCAACCGTGAAGCAAACCCCTGACACGCTCTTGCCTCCCACCACTTTATACCTCTATTAACAGCAGGCAGGAAGCGCGCGGAGAATCAGCAGGCAACACGACGGACAAACCCAATATGGAGTGCACCGCCGGGGAGATAAGCCCCATTAGGTGAACCCAAGCCCTCCCGATGGACTATAAAACGTCATCTACCCGCCAGTGGCCCCGGAGCTTTGATTTTTTTTCTCTCTCTCTCTCCCCCCCCCCCCCCCTTCAAATGGCATGGCTGGTCCAGGTGTGGCCAAGTCCTCCTTTGTTAGAGAGGATGAGCGTGGCCGCTACTGCCCCGCAGCTGTGTTGGCTACTTCTCACCCCACTCTCCATCCCCCCAGCCCACCCCAGACACCCCCTCTCACTGGAGGAGAGCGTCTGGTGTGACATGCCCCACAGTGCAGCGGCTAACATAATCCCCTTTGGTTCCCTACAATGCTCTTTAGAGAATAGGCTTGAGTTATTCGCCGGGAAGGCCTTGCTGGCTGGCCCCAATCAATATTCTTTCCTGGGCACAGTGATCTTAGAAGAAGAAAAAAAGACACAGCGCCCAAACTCTGCCTTGTACCTTTTATTCATGGGACCGATTACTCTATTCTGCTGGAGAAAGGAGGGGTTCTCATTTTAAGGATGAGGTGGAAATCTTGAAATGAAATGCCCTGTGAAATGGAAAAGCAGATATATCTTGGGGTGGTTTAAGGTTGATGTGTTTCAAATGATCCTTCTCACGTGAGGGGGTAAAAAAAAAGAAAAAGAAAAAAAAAAAACGGAATGTTTGAATGTGATTCAGGGAATAGTGAGTTTGTGTCTGTATGTAGATTGAGATTTTAGCATACATATGACACCTGGCCAGCTCTTCAGTGAGAAATAATTAATAACGATGGGTAACTCTGTGGTGCAATGTCAAGATCATCATTTCCTTTTTCAGTGAGCAGCTCTGTAGTGAAAAAGAAAAGATGACAATGCACACTATTTTCTGCTGGGAGTGCCTGACTGACTCTTCCTCTATTTTCTTTCAACAGGCTATTTGCTGTACCTTGGTGAGCTGTAATTGTGATAGTTTCAAACCTGGGAAACTGAAGAGACGACAATGTGAAAATTGCAAGCATGGATGGGTAGCTCATGGTAAGGATGAATTTAAATAATCAAGTCTGTGTACTCTCGCATCGTGTGTGCAGTTTTTAATGTGAATAAAACAACCATTCATTTTATGTAGTCAGGTTGAGATTGACTTTAAAAAACAAATACATTGTCTAATGTTCTGACAGTAACAATGTGTTGTGATTTTTGTCTCCTTTCAGCACTGAGTAAATTGAAGGTTCACCACATGTATCAGGGCAGCCAAGTAGAGATTGTCCACTCCAATGTGGTGTTTGACATCTGCAGTCTGATGCTGTACGGGACACAGGCTATCCCAGTCCGCCTCAAGATCCTCCTGGACCGCCTCTTCAGCGTTCTCAAACAGGATGAGGTCATCCAGATCCTCAATGCACTAGACTGGACCCTCCAGGATTACATCCGTGGATACGTCCTCCAGGTTTGTACACAGAGCACCCACACAGGCTTATCCAACTGCCACTTTTGGAAGTCCAAGACTTAGATCTATTTATTGTTGGATTATTGCTGAAATCGTGCTGGAGTGTAAATATAATTGCATAAATGTGTAAATAGAATTTTTCACAAGGACTCCCTCAAAACCCACTAGGGAACCGCCCAGGAGAATCTGCTCTATTAGTTCACCATCAGGTATCGTGGGTGATATGTGTGATTCATGTTAGCCTCCTCTAATGGTGAGCGCAGAATCAGAATCCTCAACAGGCCCTCGAACGGCCAGTGTGTGATGAAATATTTATCGTGGTTACGGCATGAAGTTCCCATCTTGACTTTCAAATGACTTTCAAAGCGTGATCGCAGTGGTGTAATTAGCGTGGAGTTGGTAAACCCAGGCATTTGATCAATAGGCAGCTCCCTGTCCTCTGATCTTCGGCCCCTCTCCACTCTGCCGCCGTGAGATCCATCCAGGCAAAGGCAAACTGAAATGAATGACAACGATAAGGATAAATAGTTCCTATAATGAGACAACCTTCAAATAGTCAAAATAAATGTAAATATCAAGTTGACAGGTGACAAAAGGTGCTAAATCGGTTAGTTTGAATGATTTGGTTAATGATATGAATTTGTAATCTTTTTTCCTGTTGTGTGCTTGGTAGGATGTGGCAGGGAAAGTACTGGACCGGTGGGCTATTATGACGTTTGAAGAGGAGATTGCCACACTTCAGCAGTTTCTGCGCTTTGGGGAAACCAAGTCCATTGTGGAGCTTATGGCCCTCCAGGACAAAGAGAGCCAGGCCGTCCTCGTACCCAGCACCCGGACCAACTCCGACATCCGGACCTTCATTGAGAACAGCACCCAGCGCAGCCCAAACCTGCCCACCAAGGGGGAGAAGCTCAGCACGGGCAACGTGCACCACTTTGAGAACTTCATCAACAGCATGGCCTTCATGCTGCCCTTCCAGCTGCTGAACTCGGTGCCTCCCATCCTGGGCTCCACACCCAACGCGCTCCAGATGGACGCGGTGCAGAGGCAGGAGCAGCAGGCCTGCCTGGAGGAGCCCGGCCCCCCCGGGGAGAGCAGCCTCCTGGGCTCCAGCTCTGCCTCCTTCACCTCCGATATGGAGCGGGCCGACAATGCCCTGGAGATGGCCATCACCAAAAAAGAAGCCGAGGATTTTCCCACAAGTGACAACTACTCGGACGGCCCTCCCACCCCTTGCCCGTCCTCCGCGAGCTCGGATGTCAATCAGATGTCCCCAGACAGCAGGATGAGGTCCCTGGAGAAGAGTGGCGGCCTGAAGAAGGGCCGCGTGTACTGCAGCGCCTGCGATAAGACCTTCTACGACAAGGGCACCCTGAAGATCCACTACAACGCCGTCCACCTGAAGATCAAACACAAGTGCACCATCGACGGCTGCAACATGGTCTTCAGCTCCCTGCGCAGCCGCAACCGCCACAGCGCCAACCCCAACCCCCGCCTGCACATGCCCATGAACCGCAACAACCGTGACAAGGACATGCGCCACACCGGCTCCCCATCGGAGGTGAAGGAGGAGAAGCGGGCTGAATACGGCGCCATCTCCACCAGCGTGGAGAGCCGCTCGGTCGCCAGCTACATGGTCAACAACGGCGACTCCAAGCTCCAGAGCAGCTTCCCCAACATCAGCCAGAGTGGCATCCTCTTCCCCAATCTAAAGACGGTGCAACCTGTGCTGCCCTTCTACCGCAGCCTGGTCACCCCGGCGGAGCTCGCCAACACTCCAGGAACCCTCCCCTCTCTGCCCCTCCTCTCGTCCTCCGTCCCCATGAAGCCCGCGGTCAGCGAGGCGTCCTCAGAGCCACTACCAAAGAAGAAATCACGCAAGTCCAGCATGCCCATCAAGATCGAGAAGGAGGCCGTGGAGGACATGGAGGAGCTGGCAGACGGCAGCGACTCGGAGGACGAGGCTCCTCAGGCCGGCAGGGATTTGGATGAGTCGGGCGGCAGCGGTCGGGCGTGTGGGCGACAGATCTCCAACGACGGTGAAGATCAAGGGCTAGTCTCGGCAGCAGAGAGGGAAAACCTATCCAACGCTCTGAAAAGGCCGTTCAGTTTCATGCAGAATTCAAACGTGGACGCAAACACTAGTCAGGAGGAGGATGGCTCACACATGGTCAGCGCGGAGGGCAGCGTTATCACCTGCATGTCACCGAAACAGAGAGAGCACCACATTCACAGCAATGACATGGATGGGCCAGAGGATGACGGCTGTGTTAACAAGCCGATGCTGGACAAGCCGATGCTGGACAAGCCCTGCGACTCTGTCTATGCCGACGGCAACCACAGAATGGGCAACGGACCGTTGTTTCAAAGACTGACTGGCGAGAAAGAAGACACTGAGGTCTGCGCAGACGAGTACGGCGATCGCGATGCAGAGACCGACCCTCACTCCATGTGTGTGGATGACAAAGACGACCAGCCCCATTACTGTGAGATCTGCAATAAAACCTTTAAAAATCCCTACAGCGTCAAAATGCATTACCGAAACGTGCACCTGAAGGAGATGCACATGTGCACTGTGGACGGCTGCAATGCGGCTTTTCCATCCCGGAGGAGCAGAGACAGGTGAGGCAACCTTAGATGATTAAATCCTGAACTGAATAGTTATTTGAGCCTATTAAAATCAAGGACAAAAAGTACCATAGACATAATAATAAGTGTGAGTATATGAGAGTATCATTAACATACAAATTATGATTATTTGTGGAGGTCAATCATTTTTTCCCATTTTTCCCATTTTAGGCACAGCGCCAACCTGAACCTCCACCACAAGCTGTTGACCAAAGATCACTACGGAGCGTCCAGCACAATCTATTCCACGTCCTCTCTTTGCAGGGAAATTGCCAGCGACTTCCGGCAAGATTTCTCCGCGAAGGATCACGTTGGGCAGACGTCAGTGATCTTTAAGGGCCACAACCGCATGGGCCTGGTCTTTCCCATGAGCAAGTCGGCCGAGAACACGGACCCCTCGGCTGAGGCGTCTGTGGAGGACGAGGCGGTGTTGGATCTCAGCACCACGGCCGCCTCTCGCGGTAGCGGCCAGTCCTCCTGGGACTCGGACGGAGGCAGTGAGGAGGGGGTTCCCCTGGAGGACAGCGATGAGAGCTGCGATGGGCTGAGCCTGGGGGTGAATGAGCGCCTGGGCCCAGAGCTCGGGGAGCGCTCCCCCGGGTGCCATACCCCGCAGCTGCAGGCCGGCTCCCCCATCACCTGCCAACTCTGCCAGAAGGTGTACAGCAACAAAGGCACCTTCAGGGCACACTACAAGACAGTTCATCTCCGTCTGCTGCACAAGTGCAAGGTTCCAGGCTGCGACACCACGTTCTCCTCGGTCAGGAGCCGGAACCGGCACAGTCAGAACCCTAACTTACACAGGAACATGACTGTGAATGCTGCTCATGAACAAGAGTAGGCTTCCGCTTTGGAAAAAAAGAAAACGTGTCCTCTCAAACTGACTGGCTTTCATTGTTTGTTTTGTTTTGTTGAATAATCTACATTTGGGTGGAAAAAAAGAACCTGTTTACTGGCACTTTGGGGGATTAAATGCATGTGAGAATATATCTGAGGATGGTTTGTCATATCAGTGTATTACAATTCAGCATAAGGTCTCTGACTGGCACAAGTCTTACTACTTCAAATTGTTCATTCAATAATTTTTGGATTAAATGAAAATATTGGCAACACAGTTTTTTTTCTAAAGGATAACCTGGTTTAAGGCAGTACATAAATACTAATGTACCCATTTTCTGTTTGGTATCATATGGTCAGATGATTTTGAATCGTTTCATTGCTGCACCTGCAAAAACCTTATGGGAGATAAGTACCTCACTACTGATACTATTTTTACCTAATGAGATCATTAGATTCAAATTTGTGTTGTTTTTCGTATTTGCAAAGGGCCACTGACCAGTTATACATACACCATAATGTCCAGTTTATAAATCCTAGTATGTACCACTTTTTGTTCTATGCACTTATCTCATAACTGAAACATTGCTTGCCTTAGTCCGTTCTACTCGTCAACCTCAAACGCTCTCACTTTGAGGAACCAAAGTGCTGTCTATTGATGTCAAATAATATCTGGTGCAGGGTTCCCCGTGTTGCGTTCTTTATTTCAGTCTTGTTGGAACCAGACGAACGTTTAAGAAGTTCTTGTTATTTAGTGATGGCTTGTCAGTTCATATCTGTGTGAGTTAAAATATTTTTCAGCAAAACATTGTGAAGTTTTTAGTTTGTGGCAGTTTGGGTCTTTGATCCTAAAGGTCTTTGCTGAAACCTTAACGTGTAGTGGTCCTGTTCAATAAGTTATTGTTTGGTGTTGTTTGTACAGTATTGTTTTCCCTCTGTTCTTGCTATTGTTGTTGCTCAGAAGGCTAAAGCTGACCAAAGAGAAAAAGTCCTCTTCTACGAGGGAAGCAGTATTAAACAACCCTAAGAGATGCTTTGACATTTTTTTTCCAATGCATCAAGCTAATATCAGTATTCAGACTTGGGTTCTGTCCAAAGCAAATGTGTACATTATTTAAATGAACTTTATACCTTTTTTGTTTTGTAAAGGGTTTCTTCTATTTTGTGAATGCAACACTCACTGAAAATGTATGGGTAAAAACATCTCTAGAAATACAATCATTGTGAATCACGAGTCACACATTGACCAAGCACGATTAAAAGCCTTTGGAAATGTACTGTATATGAATGATTTAGAAAAGTCCAACACTGAGGAGTTAATACTCCTGAAGTCAAAACACATAACAGATCTTCTGATACATTCATGTTTATTTAATTGTATATTTTGTGAATAGTCACTTTTAATCTGATAGGAACCAAAAATGTATACTGTACTGGAAGTGTTCTGTATATTGGATGCATTGTGCATCCTGTGAAATAGTAACTACAGGTAAATGGACCCTCTCTCCATATTTCTTTGATGTTCTTCATTTTGTATTCTACATACAGTATATCTTATTTCATCATACATTCTGGAACATGGTGGACTTTAAAATAAGTATTTCAGTTTCTTGAGTGATGTCACAGTTTTGTAATGAGAACAAAACATCCTGTCAATAAATGTTCATGTTTATGATTTAATGGATCAATATTCATTCATCTTAAATAAAAGCCATAATTGTTTGCAGGTTTTGTATATTATTTGTATGGTTATAGAGTTGATCATTCAACAAGGCCTGCCATTCATATGACCTGTAAGACATTAAATACAAACATTAAATAATTTGTTTAAAAATAGTACTTGCTGTAACATTAACAAAAGCCAGTAAGACTTGACTTGTAGTATTATCAGTAATAACATATATTTGCATGGGGCCTCTCCAGTAAACCACAAAATATTTTGACTATGACAATTTTTGCAATTTTTAACACATACTGTACACTTTGGCATTGGCAATCTCTTACATTTGAAATCAGGTTCCACCCAGTCTGCATAAAATGTATGTTTTGTTGAAACAGTGTGGTAGTCATTTGGGTCGAACTCCTGTTCATTGGGATTCTGAGAGACTGTCCTGAGTCGCCTTAAAAATTCACAGGAAATTCCATTGCGCGTGAACACCACCATCAGAGTTCATAAGAAGATCAGGTTTACTGTCCTTTTGGTTAAGGTCTGCAAGACTGTCCCTAAAATATGTTGGACAAGATCCTGGCTAATGATTTCTGTACTCTCCATCCCCAGTCGACCCCAACAGCTGTCTTTTCAAACTAATACGAGCAGACACACACATGCAGAAACTAATACAGGCAATCACAGAGTGAAAGAAAGAGAAACCCCAGAAGTATTTAATCAGGTAGTATCTTGAGGGCCTGCATTAGGGGATTATATCCAGCTAGAAATTATTTTATTTTCTAAAATAAGAGCCAATGACTCAAGTGGTACTATCCCATTACAGCCCCGAACATTTGACGGAAACATGAAGTTTAAAGGTCGAGCTGAAGTGGAGGAATAAATGTTATGCAATACAGAAAAGAGGCACTGATAAAAAAAAAATCAACATTTTGGCTGAAAGCATTGCATAACTCAACAGTTTCTGTCAACCCACCACTATGATTTACATTTATAAAAGCGTTTCATTACCACTTCACATCTGAAAAGCTTGTCCTTCATGTGATCTGTGACCAGTGCACAGTTGTAGTAATCATCACATACCTGTCCAGGACATCATTTACTAATGTTGTTATATATACAGTGTGACATTTAAGTATAAATAAATAACACATATTTCAGTGATCCGGAATTTATAAGACTTTTATTATGGGTGTGGACGGTGTTGCTGTCCCATATGGTAATATTGTGTAAAATGGTCCATTGTGAGCACTTCTGGTGCTGCTCCACATGCTGTCAAGAGTCCTTGTGCTGTGCTGATATCGGATCCCACATCCCGGGCGGACACTGCGGAGGAGTGTGAGCGGAGGAGAGAATGGATTGTCCACGGGGGCTTGGGAAACTGATGGATACGGGGGGAAGGGAGGGGGGGCACTACTGCCTGCACTCAGGACAGATGTGAGGCAGATGACTTTTGTTCCCCATAACAAGCAGTGGGCTGGAAGAGAACAAGGAAAAGTTTTGATAAGTCGCTGGACTTCCGTTATAGACTATGCTATGTCTAAACGCTAACCATTGCTTCCTGTCTACATCTTTGACTTAATTGCTATAAACTCTGACAAATCCATATCTAAGGTTTTTTTTTAGCGATTTTTAGAGGCATTGCATTGGTCTGGACCAGTCATTAATTCATATTTTTAAATGCCTCTAAGCACTTTAAAATGTAAATGATCGGGTGTAGCTACAGACAGATAACTACTACATGCCTGTAAGTGCATTACATAAGTATTATAATCATAAACTCTGTAGTCACAATTTTCCTATTCAGATTGAATTCATCATTTATTGTTGGTGTTGCCTTGGTTATGCCCTTACACGCTGCATGCTGTCAGGAGAATACACACTTTCAGTTATGTAGTCTGAGAATGTAACTTACAGTGGTAATAGGTAGTTATTTATTGTTGCAGACATACAGGCCAAGTCTAAAAAGAAAGTACACTGTAAAAAAACAACCTAATTTTACAGTTAATAACTCTACATTTTTACAGTGGTTTTCTGTTTTATGAAATTGTATACAAAACTACGTATAATAATGGAGGTTAACTATAAATTAAAAACACGACTGCTATTTTAAGGATAATGCCAATAATGACAAATTACATGGATTTCTATTTTTTTTACAGAAAATAACTGTATTATTTATACATAATTTTTCCATTTTTCTAAAATACATGCAAATGTAAATAAAATTACACTGATAATCTGAAATTAAATATGTAGCTCATTATATTAAGGTTTATGTACATACTAACAATTTATCATGTTTCTATGTAAATTTACAGTGAATTCCTCAAAAATTCAGCAAACCCATTTTCATTAACCTGTTAGAACCTTGATGTTTTTTGGCAAATTCTACCTAAAATTCCATGCCCAAATGTAAAGGCCTACCTTTGAGTCTTAAGTATAGTATGATGGCAAATTTCAATTTGATGTTACAAAAGTGCCCCTCAAGCTATGATAAAATACCTTTAGAGTACCATATATGTTATCTCAAATTTTAGAAAGATGTTGATAACCTTCCCAAAATATAGGCGCCCCCTAATTCTTTTTCCTTTTGCATCTAGATTACTGTGGATTTAAGTGGGAAAATGAATTGAAATGGCCAGTTATGTCATACAATTGTGTGCCCCCAAGGGTATGCCATCACCTGAACAAATGGAACTGATATCTCATCCCAATCAAAAGTTAGAAGATAAATAATCGGTGATCTCTCCATATACTCTTCCGTGACTTTTGCTGCTTTCTGATTCTACCAGACTCTATTTCAATCTTCTCGTCATCCAACGGTTGAAGCTCTTTCAATGCTGCTGTTACCCCATAAAAACAATCTTTTTGGGGGCTGATTCACTGTTTTATTTTTAGAAGCCATGATGATGTAGAATAAATGTGTTTCGTTGTACAACTGCATTTCGTTATAGAACTGTCTAAAACTTGTGTGGCTAAACGGCAAAACAAATGCACGTGAATTACTGATTACATCCCACCTTCTCTGTTGTGCACTCGGATATCTTTGCATCTCATTGGTCTACAGTCATGATTGACACATGTGTGGACCAGTCAAGGAAAGTATTAGTTTATGTTTTTCACGCACAGACTTAGCAGAGTTTACCATAGCAACCATGGACATATGATAGCAACAAAATAGTCTTGGGTGCGCGCATTGTGTCAGACTGACAGGTCAGTCAACCTATGATATTAGTTACAGGTTCCCGTATCTTGCTGGCTGATTGGGTTATCCTGATAAGATAAGACTCTGTAAAAGGTCAGGATAGCCTTCACGCTTAGAGCAAGATGTTACTCATAAGAGGACTCAGGAGGTTGAAGATGTTAGAAAGATGGGTATTTTTATTAACCCAAATAAGGCACAAAGGCAGTTAAAACACTGACAATACTAAATCAATATAAAAAATACAGTTTTCACTAAGGACAAATGCATGAAGCCACCAACAAATAAGCAATTCACATAAGACCACATGTATAAAAAGGACCATTAACTGGTCAGTGAGAGTCCTTATTAAACACGATCACTCTCACTACGAAACAAAACAAAAGCAAATAAAAGGACCAAGGTAACTAGCCCATCGTGAGAGCTCCAAGGACTTACGTCCTATTAAACTGGCAACTTTCCTGAACAAAGAACAAAGGTAAGTTTAAGTAGCCTTGACAAGCACCTTGAATTGGCTCATACCAATCATTGATTTCAGGTGTGTCAATCAGCAAGGCACCAACACCTGTGGCTCACAGCAGCCATACCTAAACAATCAAACTCCCAATCAACTAGGAAACACAGACTACACATGGTAGCAATTAGGCTTGGTGCCGGCATAGCCGACACATTATAAAGCAGCCAAATCTCATTAAACATAAACTCCATATATCGCGCCATCTTCACAACACAAACTTAGACACTAAACACCGGTTGACAAACGGTATGAAATATGACAATATGATTATTGTTAAACTAAATAAACAGAAAATTTCAGAGACAAGACATTGAATGTGTGCTGATTTTAACTGAACAAAGACATGAACATCAAACATGTAACACACACACACACCAAAACACCTTCACCCAGTCCACAAAAGCAGCAGCCTACAGGCTGCAGTGGTGGGTCACACAGGTGCCCCGTCACAGACTCACTTTGTTCATTCGGTTAAAATCAAGCCACCCCTGAATTAAACACCACTATACATATTTGGGACCCATTCTAACGGCATCGGCAAGCCTGGTCTAGTCACACAAGAGCATTGTCCAAATTCCCTAATGCTGAATGGGCACTAAATCCAACAGACCCACTCCAAAATCTTGTGGAAAGACTTCCTATAAGAGAGGCAACTGTTATAGAGTAGTTTTGGAATGAGATGTGCGTGAAACTCATATATGTGTGATGATCAGGTGTCCCAATACTTTTGACCTGACCTAACCTTGGATCTGGCTGGCCCAGAGCAATGCAGAACAATAAAGACGAGACAAGGGGGAAATTACTTTGCAATGGACTGACTCACTCCATGTAGTTTAATTTGAGTCTGAAGTCAAATGTTTTAACTTTTGTGGGTAGAGGCTATTGTGATGTTCCTGCTGAGCTCCGCTCCGGCCACGCCCCCTTCAATCACACAAGCACATACACCTGTTTCACTCTCACTCATGCTCTCAGCTGCATGTCATCAGTATCATTCACCATCCCAGCTGCACTGCATTCAGGTCCCAAATCACATGATCACACACACCTGATTCACTCCTATATATAACCTGCACTCCCCTCACTCCGTGTTTGGTCTCGTCGCTACAAGGGTGAAACCTTTGCCCAAGTCTTCTAGCTCTGTGGCCCACTCTATGTCCCTGGGATTCCGCCTTCCGGCCACCGGCAACTACAACCCCATTGTCAGCTGGCTTCCAGCCCAGCAAGCTCTCTGTCCGTGGGTGTCCAGCCCCGCAAGCTCCCTGTCTGCTGGCTTCCGAGTCAGCCATTTCGGTGCCGGCAGACTTTTAGGACTGCATTATCCAGAGTGCCGTGCATACGGCACCGGGAGTAATGTGACTGTCTTGTCCGGCCTGTAGCCGTGTACCTCTGTTCTTTGCCCTTGCGCACAGTAGCCAGAGTGAGACTCTGTGCGATCTTTAGTTCATGTTCCTAGATCTTTGTGTTAGAACTCTGTCTGTTAACCCTTTTGTTGATTTGTATACTCTGTGTCCTGTTCCCCGTCTGTACTCCATCAATAAACTCTGCATCACCTGAAACTCTTCAATCACAAACCCTGCAAGTCAATGTTTGAAATAATTGTCTTCCAAAATAAAACCATCATTTTACAAACTTGAGCATGTGTCAGCACTTTATTGAATGTGTTTGATCATAAAAATGTAGGAGCAATCTGGAAAATGACAGTTTCTCTGCTAAATGTGAATTGCCGTCACTTAATTGAAGGTGTTTCATTGTAATAAATGAGGGAAAATCTGTAAAATACCAGTGTTTCTCTGCAAAACTGTTAGGGCTGCCACTTTATTGAAGGTGTTTAATCTTAATTAAAGAAGCCTGACTTAATGAATGGTGTTTGCTCGTTATAAATTAGGAAGAATCTGTAAAATAACAGTATTTTTTGCTGAACTTGTAGTACTGTCACTTTATTGAAAGTGTTCGATATTAATAATAAAAAATCTGTAAAATAACAGTTTTTCTCTGCTGAACTGTTAGGGCTGCCACTTTATTGAAGATTTTTAATCTTAATTAAAGAAGCCTGACTTAATGAATGGTGTTTGTTCGTAATAAATTAGGAAGACTCTGTAAAATAACAGCATTTTTTGCTAAACTTGTAGTACTGTCACCTTATTGAAAGTGTTCGATATTAATAATAGATACAAAAATCTGTAAAATAACAGTTTTTCTCTGCTGAACTGTTAGGGCTGCCACTTTATTGAAGGTTTTTAATCTTAAATATCGAGGAAAACATTGTAAAATAACAGTGTTTCTCTGCTATACTTTTAGTACCCTAACTTAATAAAAGGTGTTTGCTCGTAATAAATTAGGAAGAATCTGTACAATAACAGTTTTTCTCTGCTAAACTGTTAGGGCTGTAACTTTATTAATGGTGTTTGATTGTATTAATTGAGGAAAAATCTATAAAAAAAACTGTTTTTCTCTGCAAATCCTTAAATGGAAATATCTGTAAATATAGGGTTTTTGCACTTTATTTGAATTAGGATGTTTTACTTTAATTTTGCGGTTTTTGTTTGGCAGCCGTAGCTGCCAGTAATTTACTGTTTTTTTACAGATTTTTTTTTTACAGTGTAGCTCATGGATAACAAAGACATCAAAAATAGAACATGCTATTGCTGGATTGCATTTCCATTCAAATGCGAGGGTTTATAGTGTGGAGAAATGACAAACTATTTAATATGAATGACAACCAATTAAATCCAACATGTTTTGAGACGTTCAAGCTTAAGTGTTTTCTAGAACAACAGTAGTCAAACAACATACTCAACATATTTAACCGACCTACATGTCTGACTGTGCACTTGCACTGAGTTCGGCAACATCCTTTCATCAGTGATCACCACAGTGGCACAAACTTTTTAAAGGGCTCACAAGCTGTTCACTGAAATGGTTCTTACTTAGAGTACACCAATAATTCAGTGTGAACAAGAGAATGATGACTTGAGGCTTATTAAATGATTAACAGCACTTGATGTAGTGCCTATAAGGAAAACACATTCTTATATTTTGTCTGGGTTGATTATCAAATTAAGGTTTTATCAAATACTGGATTATATTTTGTCATCTGTCAGGGCTCAAGTAGATGCCTAAATGCCTTCAAAAGATAGAAAATGCGACCGTAGGCTATAAGTTAGTATTGCTAACATTTTGGTTTATAAGTCTATCTCAAGACATCAGTCGAGGTTGTCTTAACAGAATAAAACTTCACCGAAGGATGTTGGGATTTTTTTTCTAGACAATTTATTGAAAACCTTAACTCGTGTACGAATTCATAAAAACAACTTGCCTGCCCTCTGTCGACAGTGAAATATGGCGTTGAAATGTTCACTATTTTCCTTTGGCGCCTCCATGTGCCCAAAATGGAAACCTGCAGGACGGTCAGGCCACGCAGGACAGACAGGCCACGCAGTTTTGTTAATCCAATCACATTATTTTCTTATTTTTAAGGATGCCATTGGGAACGTTTTATAACAACTCTTTGAAGATTTTTTTAAAATTGGGAAACTAAAGTAAGCAGGCAAATCATCCATGACAAACAGGTTGCGTCAGAGTTTTCGTGCGTAGTTTCTAGTATGTAATTGAAAATAAACTTAGATTTTGGGATAATAACTCGTAAAACCCTACGTCAAACTGAAATAGGATTGACAAGGGCTAAATCTTCCACCATAAAATGTGAACATCAATGAGAGCAGCTTCTTCACCGCCGTAGTTACAGACTACAGTGAAAATTCATGACAATTTGGAATTTAATCTTTAATGGAAGTTAATCAAACTCTTTTTGAGGTAACTGAAAAAATAGGAAATTAAATAGACTAATACAAATAGTAAAATTCAATTGTTAGGCAATAGGCCAAGACCTGAGCAAAGAGCATTTGATGTCTTAATATAAGTCTAGGTGGTCTGAAGAAATATTTTGTCACGTTAATTCCTACCATCATCATCACACTGATATTTCCAGGGGAGTTCTATTAGCGGAACATAATTTTAATCAGAAAATCAAATCAAATCAAAATATTCAATCAAGGTATAACAGCAAGAACTGTTTGTGTTGATTGTATGACTGCATTCAAAACGAGATGCAGGTTTTTATTTCTAATAATCAGTTTTCTTGACTCTGTTTGGCACAGGCTAATTGGAGAGAAAATAGCTTATTTTCAAACATGGTTTGTGTAAACAGCATTCATTTACATTCATCATTTTTTTCTTGAATTGATTGGAAAGATGTGCTATATTGGCCAGACATTTTTGCATATTCAAAGGCTTCGGGTTATCCATATTCGTTATCCTGAATATGCATTTTTAAGAGTGGCATGCTCGTCAGAGAATAACCACCTTGTCTCAAATGTGTAAGCATAATATCTGAAAGTAATTGCTTTTACCCTACAAGGGATCTAAACACAGAAGTAATAAAGCAGACCTATGAGGTTGTAAAGGTAACATTCATGTCGCAGTAAAATTAGGTCAGGGTAGGCTATGTCGCGAAGAAAACTGTAACAGTCCCTCGTCGAAAAAAATGTTAAGAAAGAATCCGTATCCTCTGCGTTCGACAGTCGCGCGGCGTTTCAAATGAATCAGGAGAGAATTGGGGCAGGTTTTGTGTTGACACGGTGGCATAATACCAAAACCAACGAGGATCACATTTTCAATATTGCGCGACGAGTGGATTCAAGTTTCGTATCGTGGAATCTCTGTAATCTACACAATCTACATTTGTGTCTGGAGAACAGGAGGAAAGGACCGTGTCTAGGGCCTTTTCCTCGTTTTATTTATTTATTTCCTCATAAACTGCAGTCTTGCTATCAAAACATTGATGGTCGATCATTTCCCTCTGTGTAGGGGACCAGAAGGAAAATAACTAAATTAAGATACAACCCCGGTGTAACGTTAACATGGCTCGCCCACGGCCTCGAGAGTACAAGGCTGGAGATTTGGTTTTTGCTAAAATGAAGGGATACCCACACTGGCCAGCGAGGGTGAGTATGAGATGCAGCCGAGTTGAAATGTAGGGAGGCGGGGTTGGTAAGGACAATACAACCGGTGTTGTAGGACATTTGGATGCTTCTGTAGGCTACTTGTCCCGTTCGTTTTATCGCTTCTCATTTTGTTTTAATTTAATATGAACAGTGTATATTTATATCGGTTACACTGTGATCATTTACGTGGCATTTAATGTTCCTTAGTTGCGCGTACAGAGAAGTGCGCGTTGTTTTCGTCGAAAAGCATGATCTTTTGCTGGTTTCCTCTACGTAACTGAAAGCGCTAGAAATAGCGTAGGGTAACACGCGTATTAATTCATTTTAGTGGTCCATTAGGGTTATCAGTGCTTTTTAAACTTATCTACATTTTATTGTGTAAAACTTGGCATTGGACGAGAACATTTTGAATTACTTGTACGTGGGCGACTGTTGCAACGAGCTAATTAGCTTGTTAGCTATCTCGTGACGGACCGCCCTCCTCTGAGATGTGTGCATGTTGGCCATGGAGGTCTAGCTCAGTGTACTGTAGTCTGTCACTACTCATGTACCGGATTTGCCCATTTGAATGAAAACCAATTTGAATGATGCTTCTTTTCAGCGCCATACAGGAATCCTGATATCGGCTTAACCACCATTTTGCTGTTTGCTACATCAGGGCATTTCAGAAGTCAAACCACCCAAATAAACAGTGTGCTCTACAACATAGCTGGTTGTAAGCTAACTTTCCCAAATCATTTTACTTATGGGAAAGTGAAAATTGAGGATTTCACTCTGAGGAAGCTGACAATGCTGCTTGCTGTTATCTGCATCTCCCTCTTCCCATTTGACCTTATGTTGCCATAATGCTTTGTGTAGATCTAAGCTAAAGTAATTCATACCTTTTACTACTATTAGTTTAAAATGTGTATGTTGGTCAAATGCCTATATGCTATTAATGGACAAAGCTAAGTGAAAATGATGTGGAATTGAAAATACAATGTAATGTGGTGGAGTGACCATAGTTCAGCTGTGGAAGGTTGTGTTTGTAGCCTGCAACTCAGGATGTGATATTTCTTTCTTAACTTATTCCACACTTAGGTCACACCACCCATTATAATAGCATATATTACATGGTGTTTGATCAACAGTAACTAAGGCCTTATACCTTAAAAATAACACAAAGATGCATTCTTATCAACTGTTCCTCCTGAAGATCTTACAGTTAGTTTTCGTGCCTGAAAGAACAGTAAGTAAGTCAATAAGACTTAGTCCTGACACCGTGATGCTGATTCTCATTACGGCCTTGACCAGGCTGCCTCACCTCCTTAGGTGTACATTTGTGGTCTAGGGACAAGCCCCTGCGATTCTAAAAGTTCTGACCTTACACGACCTCTCAGAGCCCATGCTAAAATGGGTCAATAAATAGATTTTTGAAGTAATTGAGCAGGATCCACATGGCTCACTGAGTACCACTAAACAAACCATAAAAAGGAAATACGTTTTTGGCATCTCAATGAATTGATTTCAAGTTTTAAAATGTGGAAGTTGCTACTGTGGACAAGGATATTTGACTCATACTCTTACTGTATTGTCTAAATTGAAATGGGCTCAAGTAGATTAAACTCCATCAACATGGTCACCTCTGAACAGACCCTTCCTCCTGGCCTAACTGTCCACCCTGCAGAAGTAACTATTAACTGTTCAAGCATAGTGTATGCCCCTGGGAAATTCTGTGTATGTTCATCACAAGCATGCACTAATCATTTATGACCATGTGATAAGAATTTGTAATGGGGTATACTGTGTTTGAACCGCCATATGTCTTCTGAACCAGTCAGGTTTTGTGTCCCAGGGTATGATTAGTCATGATGATTCCTCTCATCCCTCGTTTTAAATGAGGGAAACATGCTCAATTATGCCATTGTTCAAGTGCTCATCTGTAATTTTGTAGTTCTACATCTTAACATAAAGACATAGGGAGATATCAATTACCAATTAGGACAAATCATCTTGATTTTTTCCAGAAGAATCTTTTCAACAGAGCTAAATTTGTTCCAGTTAGAGACTGATTCATACTCAAGAGCATTAGCTGAAGTTGATTGGCTTCCACACTCTACATGAATTAGAGTAAGGATCTTACTCTGAAGTCATTCCTCAGTTACAAATTCAATCTTCTATACTTGTTTGAAAATTAGAACCGCATTACCTACTGACTAATAAACCTACCTGGCCAAATGGTTTGTTTGTTTTGGTTTTAATGCTGTATTCTACAAATGGAACATCAAATCTTGATCAGACAGAGACCTTTCAAAGCCCTTCACATCCATTCATATTTATGCTTTGTTTTAACAAGGAAGCATTAGGATTAAAAAAAAAAAAAATCAATTTTACAGTTTGAGGCAAGAATAGCATGCAGCTAGTTCCCCGATGGAACCATTCACAGTTTGACTTGCGGCAACATGAACATGCAGGTGGTTACAGATAAGGCTCTAACATGAGTACATGTCGTTGGCTGCTGCGCTTAGGCAGAACACTTGAGGATAATGAGAGTAAAGTTGCAGCTCTGAACTATGCCTGAAGAACAGGCATCCACACATTGGCAAAGAGTGCCCAAACGCAGGAAATCAAACCAATCAATCATGAAGCTACTAGCAGCTGTTCCCAACTGTCACTCAACTGTGTTGTTAAATAAAGTTGAATCAACAGGCAGTGTTGTTTAACCAGCACAGTGATTAAAAGCAAATCACATTATTTCAGCAGTTTGTTTGAACTGCAGCTGTGTTTTTTCCCAGTATCCCGTCCGGTTGTCATTATAGTGTAATTTTATGTGTTTTAATTATTTATCATTAAAAAAAAAGCCTATATGGGAAGCACGTGATGATATTGTAACATGACCTCCACAGCAGTGGAACACTTACAGTAGATGAACTTTAAAATGACTATGAGTAAGTGGCAAACCTGCCTCCTTCTTATCCCCCTTCTCTGTTTCTGCAGATCGATGAACTCCCAGAAGGAGCTGTCAAGCCACCTGCAAATAAATATCCCATCTTCTTCTTTGGAACCCATGAAACGTATGCATAAGTTGCTTTATCGCCTACCTCAGGAAATCGTGTTCGATGTCCTCTGTTTCGCTCTTGACCCGCGAGACATGTGATTAATAAACGTGATAGCCATATCTATGTCCACATCTAAATTATTCATTCAGCTATTCAAGTTCATTCAGTGCTTCGTGTTATTGAATACTGGGAGTTTCTTGTGGTTGTGAAAAACGTGATCACCGGAAACTAGTTGGTGTAAGTGTATGGCCTTTTTATTGATCATCACATCTCTGGCCTCATCTCTGTGTCTCTCTTGAACTGCAGCGCGTTCCTGGGCCCAAAAGACCTTCTGCCATATAAGGAGTACAAGGACAAATTTGGCAAGTCAAACAAGAGGAAAGGATTCAATGAGGGTCTCTGGGAGATTGAAAACAACCCTGGTGTCAAGTTCACCGGCTATCAGGTCAGTTGTGTGTTGTGAGTGGGGGAACACAGCGAAGGCATGGCTTAGTTATCAAAGAGCCATTCAGCACACTGGCATTCAGACCGCAAATGACTACTCTAGATGTGCTCGCTCAGTGTCTGTCTCTGCTGATGTCAGGGTTGTTGACTGTGACTGTGACTGTGACTGTGACTGTGTATCCATGACTGGTTTCAGTTGTAGGTACATTAAACAATTACTGCAGGTTATATGTCCCAGGCTAGCACTGAAGAAGCCTAACTGCATACGGCATAACTCAAGTCTCCTGAGACTAGACCTACTGTGTCCTACTGCATTTGCTGAATAACTGATAAATGAAAGGCATCACCAGAAATCCCCCAGTACTAGAAGCAGTGAGCCTTTATTACCACCTTTTCAATACTGGTTAGACATTTCTTTGACAGTGGATTTTTGAAATATAAAACAAAGAATGGATGATGTGTTTCTTGTCATACCACATCTCAAGCCAAAGAGAGATGCATAAAGATTGAGCGCTGGAATTGTAGACTACTCATAGTACTTTCAAATGTATTTTTCAGATCTAACCTGTGATTCTTAAAATTGTATTGATATTTAAATGGGTATGCATTTTCCAGTGTAGGCAGTTTTACTTGACTTGAATTACCTCAGGAGGGGTGTACTATTTGCAACAACATAGGACCATGCATTTTAATCCTATGGACTCAGATACATAACCAAGCACGAGAAATAACAATGCCTTTTGGAATCTAACACTGATATTCTCAGCAGTAGGTAGGCAGGGCCAACACCGAGAGGCCCAGCTATAATTCAACCCCATGTAGTTCACGAGAAAAACATTATGTGTGTTTGAAAGACAAGCCCTTGAGCAACTGCCAGTGGAATCACCAACGACCATCTTGTTGTGCGGAACCAAATGTGTTACTATCTACTGCTTCCAGAAGGTCACATTATAGGTAGAGAAACTGTCATCTGTCCCAATAGCTGAATGGCTACTTGAGATGAAATATTGCTGATGATTTCTAGGAAAACTTGCAGGAAGCACAGCTGCTTGTTAAAACATTCACTAGTGATTCCTATTTTACTTTGAATTATGTTCATTTCTGAAGGTTTACACATTATTGTGAAGACAAACATTGTCCGTAGCTGTGTTCTTGGGTTTAATCTAGTATCCGTGGCAATGTTAGCGCCATGTTTTGTAAGTTGGGCCACAGAGGTTGTTAGTGTTACTAGTGACACAAAATATTGAGACTGTGATATATTGTGATATTTCTGCTGGTGATACATTAATGGTTCACTGACTTCAGACAGTTTAATGTATCCACCTCTCGTTCTGGTTCTTCAGAGAATCATTACCTTCTGGGTTATTGATATAAGTGGTAACTGCAATTGTAACTGGCAGCAATGAACACATTAGGCCTTTTACAGTAACTGTAAAGTAAAATTGTACTGTTTTCATTTTGTAAAATGGCATCCCTTTTCTTGTTTGCCAGTACTGTGATACATCAATTTTGTAGGAAAAATAACCTGTGATTCCCACTGTGATTCTCCCTCCTGGTTACTACCCTAATCTTCATTTTTCAGTGAAACCCCTGAATTCAGCAGTCCTCAAGTGATGTGAAATATCAAGCCCAGATTATTAGCAGCCCCCTGGGATGCCCCTTTATGTAATGTGTCTTGTACTATAGTGAGTGTAATATCAGTAGTGTGAAGTTTAAAATACCGTATGAGTACTGGAGCAGACATGTTACATTTCTCTGTCCCAACCCATGAGCCAGAGGCTGCCAGAGTATGGCAGAAAATGGCTGCCCTCCAGCACGAGGCAGGTGTAGGCAGGTAGAGCGGGCGCCTGTGACGTGCTGTGCTCTCTGCTCGCTATGCACAGGCCATCCAGCAGCAGAGCTCCTCAGAAACAGAGGGAGAAGGGGGGAATGCTGCCGACGCCAGCAGCGAGGGAGAGGAGGGCGACTCCATAGAGGCGGACGCCAAAGGAGACAAAGTCGGCTCCAAGCGGAAAAAGACAGCCTCCTCCAAGGTGTGTAGTCGAAGTTGACACCCAGACCTAGGTGTTCTCCTTAGTCAGGAAGAAAAGAATCAATGCACGCACCCATTTTGTACTAGACAAGGGGACATTTTAATGTGCGGTGAAAATAGTGCAATAATATTCAAAAGTGCAATAATATTAGTCCTGGAATCAAGGATTGTTCATTTTCACATCTGTTTTCGCAGTCAATGAAAAGGGAACCCTTTGACTGACTGTTACAAAAGCATATAATCCCTGTCATAAAATAGCTTTAAATCAGTGTTATTATACCCCAAAATATGGTACTGAAAAACCATATTACAGAAAAAAAAATCAAATTGGCCATGTTAATCAAAGGCCATTTTAATATTTAAATCTATTATTATAATAAAATGTTAACAATTCATATAACCTATTTTTTTTCTTTCAAAACTGAATATAAAACAATATCATCAGTAAATGTACAAATCATATGTCTCTGCGGAGGTTTGAAATGGAGACACATGGTTTGTACGAATCAAAATAAAGAGAGAGTATCAGTGTTTTCAGGTTGGTGGAAAAAACATCCAAGCCTTTTTCTGGGAAAGAAAAAAAAACCTTCCACATACTCACTTCAGCTGTCTGAGCCCTTGCTTAGCAACCGCTGTTGCCTAGCAACAGGGGTCTGTCATATGCACTACATCCCCTGGAATGTAGCATTGGAAGCCCCCCACTTTATAAAAGGGGATAAGATAGGGGGAATGTCAAATTATGCTGTCATTTATTTTCCTTCCTCCTTCATGGCTGGGATTTGCATCCCTTCTTCCTACATTGGTCGACCACCCTTTGTGTGTCATACAGTATATCCACTGACACATTTCACCAGGAGTTCCCTGTCCTGGTAAACTGCATGCCACCCTGCCAGCTGATGTAATGGTACTGTACTTGCACAGCATTGGTTCCTCAGATGGTCCTTACCTTGGTTGTGTTTGTCCTAGAAGTCGTCCAAGCTGTCAAGGAAGTCCTCCGGGGAGGAGGACTTGGACAAGGATGGCAAAGAGGAGGACCACAAGAGTGGCTCCGAGGCAGGAGACCCGGACAATGACATCCAGAACACCTCAGACAGCAAGACGAGCAGTCAAGGGGTAAACTGATGATCTCCAAATAGTGTACAGCCTCTGGAGTCGCAGCGTATGGTAGTGCGATAGTCGCGATGGTGCTCTGAAACACGTAGAGGATCATGCGCCCCCCCCAATTTAATTTGATGTGTCTCCAGACACTACAGAGGTGTCTCCCATATTGTACAAAATGATATCATAAAATCATGTCCACTGTGTATAGAACCTTGCATTAACAAGCTCCCTGATCACTATTTATTGTGACTAAATAAAAAGGCCAGTGTTACAGCGTGTTAACTATTATGGTGCAGAGGCTAGGGGGTTCTTCTTTTTATCACTGGCCTTTTCTGCCTTCGAAACGTATAGTGGAGAATCAGAGTTAAAAGTCACCCATGTTATGTCATTTGTTGCCTGGAATGGCCTGTCTTTGGCTCTTAATGTCTTTTGACAAGAATCGCACCACCAGAGGTCAGCAATGCCCTAGTTGTGCACTGGATTGAATCCAGAAAAGCAAACTGGAAAACATATATTCTTAACCTTTTAAGACATTAATTCATACCTATACTACTAGGTATTTATACATGCCAATACAGCTTAAACGCAAATTCATCACTCAAGAGTATTGTGATAGATGTGCAACACATGGTGATTACAAAATCAAGTAAAATTGTTTTTTTTTATTATTATTTCTTGCCAGAACCAGTTGCTCCGGGAAGAACATTAAAAGTCAAGGAGGTCCCACCAGGGAAGTCACTCATCGTGGTTGTTTTGTGATTGGAGTTGTGAAATTCTCATTGATCTTCAACACCAGGAGCCCCCACAAAACTAGTATGGAAATCACATTTTAAGTGATTGATGCATTTATACCATCTTCTTAACCACAGTGCAACTATAATTAATCATGGGGTGAAAATTCAGTCCAGTAGGGTATGCATTCAAAAATGAGTCAGTCTGTACACACATTGAACCTTGATACACTTCAAAAATTACCCCTTTTTGAAATCTATAGCGAAAGGTATCAGTAGTCATACATTGATATTAGCACTGTTTCATAGCTTAAGCTCTCCAGTTCAATGCACCAATTTTAGCATATTACCAGATTAAGTTTGCAAAGACTTCTTAATAGCTGCTCTCTCTCTCTCTCTCTCTCTCTCCTCACAAAACAGGCCATTCTGTGTTTCGCTCATAGTTGTACGTGTCGTAGCTCAAGATCGCTTTCTTAAACAACAGGAAAAGGCTGACGGACTACCTTCTGGAATATTTGTCTGTAAAAAGCATTATCCATATCGCTATACGTTACTCTTTTATGTAACCAAAAAAAAAAAATGAATGGAAAAAAGTAGATTAAATGTATGAAGTATTGTGCACAAAACTGGGTTACACATTGTAACTCACTATTATCTCTCTATATTTTATTTTGCTGTAGAAACTAGGACCACTATCCAAACGAAATGCTCTCTTAGGTAACTGCTCATCTTTTTTTATGGCTAAGTGAAATCTTTGTTTCCGTGTGTCTGTGGAATGGATTATGTTGTTCTGCTTTTTAGTGGCATGCTACGCTGTCGTATACATCATAAGATGGAGATAGTCTTGGTTGTTTTGGTTTTTGAAGGTTTCCAATTACTTGCAGTTTTCCATTTGCACTTAGTAAGAATGGCATAAAAAAGAACCCCACCAATGAGAACAGAGCACTTCTATGATAACATGTTTCAGGCTTTGTGCTTTCAACATTGATAGTTCATTACATTCAGCAGATGCTTATGTCTAAAGCAATTTACAGAACAGTAAAGGTATACATCTCATCAGGTCATGTGCTCCTGAGACATGACCCCATGACCTTTGCATTTCCACTCTCATGCACTGCCACTTAAATGACAGGAGCACACTGAACTAACTGTATGATTCAACATTGGCACTGGGTAGTCCTTAATCCTCTTCTGACAGATTTTTTCTTTTTAAAATGAACGTAACCCCCACAAAAAAAGTTGCCTGTTTTGCTTCCCTCTTTGTTTTATATAAAGAATATATTCTATTTATTTTTTGATGAGTAAACTGAAGAAATCTGTGGTAAATGTAGTCCCATCATTTTTTTGTTTATTACGTCACCTTTTGACCTTTGTTATGCTTGTAATTGGAACAAGTTTTACATTTTCAATATTTGTAGTTTAATGTAAACTGTTTTTTGCTGTTTATTGACAAGAATTTTACAGAATAAACTCATTGGAATGCAAACTGTGATGTTGCCTACTATCAGACACAGTACATGCACACAAAACACTTAGTGAACTTCACTACCCAATATAAATATATATTAAACAATAAAAAGCTGAGTTCACTGTTTATTCAGCAACTCATATGATTAATATTGCTTTTATAAATACAATACGAAGAAATACAAATCTTAGCACAATTGGTGTCTTGGCTACTATGAGAAAAATGTCCTGTGTGTGTAAATATTACAAAAAAACAGCATGGCATGTACAGATAAACCTGGAAACAAAGGTGTCCAGTATAAAGGCACTCATCTTTCAAAACAACACAAACATACAAAGAGAATCCACACAAGTCTTTGTACTGCAGAGGAATGTTGACAAACAATGAGTCACAATGAAGACAACTCCATGAACCTTTGAGTCCTTGAACCTTTCACCCAAATGGTTACACACCCAGAGCCATCCACAGTCACACAAGTAAACAACAACACAAATATATAAACCTCAATTTACCACAATGCATATTATTGCAAGGGAGCGGGTGCAACTAAAATTGCATAAAAACGTATACAGCAGTAAAAGTACAGTTTCACAATTCCAAGAATACTACATTCGGCATCTCTATATTGGTTTTATAGACTACATGGAGTATTGTCAAAGGGAGGAACAGACAGATCATGTCATTCAGTCTTCTGTGGTGCAGGCTTGAGGAAGAAGGCTTGGTTGCTGAGGAGACGGTAGCTGATCAGCTGGGGCACAAGGCCATAGACCACGTTGACCGTGAGGAAAAGCAGCTGAGAGTCTGCTGGGACTCTGTATGAGAAAGGTGTTCGTGTGTGGAGGGAGGCACCAACATGGGAAAACTGTGCCTGAGAACACCACAACACAAAATAGGGTACAGAAACAAAACTCTCAGAGACATCACATCTTGAAATAGAGATAGTAAACAACAAACATTTCCATCCTAAAAACCTCTTAATTTACTGAATACTGAAGCTGCAACAGATGTGTTCAGATAAATTGAAAGGTGAAATAGCAGTTCAATCTCAAGTTATCAGGTTCTAGGCCTGTGCGATAAGTTTAATGAATTTAAGCATATTACCATATAAACTAGTGAAGAACAGCACAATTTGACTTACTACCCACTAACCAACTGAACTCTAATTCAAACCTGAATTGCACACCTAAATGGTAAATGCTGAGACTTTTCTAAGCCACATAGGGCTGTGTCAGAGCAATCCACAACATGATTCCATACCACTGTAGTGCGAACAAATGTAATGCATCAAAAAGGCAATAGAGGGTGTGTGAATGAGTTCTCAACGGCTTGCAGTGAATGGGTCAAATTGCTAAATATGCTTCTGATTAACACAGTGGCTGTGTCTCAAACCAAAGACTTGTGCACTTCGAACACTGACTTTCAGTGCTTAGGGCATTCACACTGACAGAATCAGCAGGATTCAGGGCACCGAAAGTACCCTGATTGCACTGAAAACGGTAAAAAAAATTCAGTGTAAAACGTTGGACACTACTGGCCCTAAACGGGCGCCATCTTGGCTACGTAGCCAAAGAGGAGGAGCCCTTCGGCAGCTTTTCAGTTTGGAAAGTTGGCTCACTGACGCCTTGCAAATCATTTCAACCATTATTGATGGTTACAATAACTGTGTAATCTGATTTCTCGGTAACTTTAAAAAATATAAGCGAGAAACCAGTGGCGGCTCCTGAAAAAATTCTCAGGGGGGGCAATTTTTTTGATAATGATTAAGGCGACCTATTCAGTAGGTACATTAAGTTATCTGATTTACTCATACAGCAAAACCTTTTTGTCCACTATTGGCAGCAACCAACAGTAATATCTCCCCTCTTTCTACATAGAGAGTAGCAAGATACAAGTGGAACGCTATGGAAGAAAGTTACATTCAGGAGCCTTCATAGGCAAACATGATGTGGCTCCACATTAAATTATCCCACTTTTTCATTATCCACACGTCTCAAATGTTGTATGGTGTAACCTAGCTGAACAGGACACATGATATGTCCACTAACAACATAAAGAACGGGGCAACTTACGTCAAAACCAACGATATTTATTGACTGATCTTGAAAGTATTGGCTTACAAAAGCAAAATAAGTCATCACATAAAACATTATTTAAAGTTAGTTCACACTGTGAAACCTATGAAAAGTGACAGTGGTATATAGATACAGACCGCGTTAGCCACTTCACGACCGCGATTTTCTTTTGTTCCAATTTCCCTCCCTTTGTAGAAAACTGTTGAATGGATACTTTGGTCTAGGGTTTTTTGGTCAATTTATCTTCAATATTACGCTGACTAAAAAGAAGTTTCTGTCAAAGAGCGGATGAGTTGTTGTGCTGAACAGGTGTCATCTTGACATGCCTTTGTCGAAGCTGTGTGACGTCCTCATTGCATTTTACCATAGGCTTTTGCGTCGCTTACTTATGACTAGACTTGGAGGGGCGAGCCCTCCCGGAAGCCATAGAGAATGCATTGAGAGCTCTGTTTTGTGAAAAAAAACGCATTTAACATGGGAGTCAATGGGAGAGGTCTGGGGCGATTTTCATTTCGTCCAAGATCGCCCTGAAGGGGCGGGGCCATTTGAATCACGACTCTAGGCTGACTGAATGACTGTTACCTGATTCGACAAAGACATACAGAGGCATATCAGACGGTCTAGTGGTAGAATCCGACAGAAAAAAATATGAAATTTACATTTACATGTAGTCGTGCAATTGAATTTATATTATTATCAGGAATTATCATTTTTTTTATTTTTTTATTTTCTTCCTTTTCCCATAGGCAGTGCGTCGCCCCAATCGCCCTTATGGACGAGCCGCCACTGCGAGAAACGCCAAAAGATGTCATTTACATACAAAACACGGCCGTCAGTGGAGTTTGGTCCGCCATCTTTGTTTAAAATTTCCAGTTGGCCTGGAGGAAGCTGGCACACAGATTTATGGGTAAAAGGCTCGCACATTTAAGTCAGTCAGTTCTATTTGAGACAACACTAATCAGTGACAGAACGGACTACAGATGTAAGTGCACTGTATTGCAGTGTACTTCAATAACTGTACGGTTTGAGACATAACATGATTTAACATGTTTCTGTGCTAACATACCATATAGCAATCGCAACAAAAAGAGTATCCCACTTCATATTTATAGCTATATATTTCAAGCCAATGGGCGATTCCCATCACCGCTGACTTTTAAACAGAGAAAATAAAGTGCAGGTTCATTAAAAAGTTACAAATCAACAATACTGCTGTGGTGACTGTGTGTGCTCAAGCAAGCATTGCTCTATAAACTCTATAAATGTAACAGATCAACTAACAGTCCACTAACAGATCCACATTCGTCCACTAACAGATCAACATTTGATTACAGACAGGCTCTAAAGCAGGAGATTTCCCACTTCTCAACATACCACTACTGGAAAGAGACACTGAAAAAAGATGGATGAGTTAGTTGCATAGCAACCCTTCAGTCCATCATTGTACAGCTCACTTTCACTATAAATAGCATGAGCAGCTGCCATTAAAAGAATACCTTCAATCTGCCATGTCTAAAGTAAGCCGCTGCTTTTGCCTCCTGCAGTATGTTGACCAGGCATTCTGGCCGGCACACTGGGACAAAAGCAACAGTCATGTGAGATTTGTGTACGGTATACTGACAGCTAACACTGGTGGCTGCTTCCATCTTTGGAAGAAAGCAGATGAGCTAGTTTAGATGAGATTTGTTTAATCATGCTCCTGTGTGTGCTTTGCTCTCAGTCAGATTGACAGTGGAATTAAACAGACGTCAACTTTTACCATGTACAAATGTCCCTATAATAACTCCATATATAGAAACGTATTTTAAAACACTGTGTTGGTGTAATAAAAATGCAAATTGGAAGTAATGTATACTAGAATTGACCCTTATACTTATACTGGTAGAAGCCTCTAGTAAAGTACTTTTCAAACGTATTTATTAAGTTACTTACTTACATATTTTGACTTGTCATTTGCCAAGTTAGGTTAAGTCTTTTCTACGCAGAAACGAAATGTAAGCAAGGTATACAAAGATTAACCAACTTGACGTTACCCAGTATGTAGTATGTAAAAAGTTTAGCGTTTTGTGCCAATTAGAAATTGCCTCCCGTGGTTGAAGTTTGAGGGCAGCATGCCAAGACGTCACTGTCACTCATCACGTTTGTTCGCCTCTGACCCCTCACCTGTGCAACTGCCCCTGCATGAACTAGGGTGAGGTCAGGGATCCACTCGCAGCCAGGAATCACCAAACCATACAGAGTGATGACATAGCACGGCACCAAGTACAACATGTTCACCACCATCTGCAACACAGAGACCCCACAATGTTATTTCATCACTCTGCAATCCACACAGACCGGCATCACCAGGTGCACCATCTATGAAATAATCAGTAGGTGCAAGCTCTTCAAATTAGACCTCTAGATTAGTGTCTATGCTAAAATATGAGCGATATGTTAGTGATATGAGTGATATGTTTGTAGATTTCTTAAATAAACACTGTAAGCAGTAATCATTTGTCAGTGTCTGATCCCTTCCTCACTTGGATCCTGGGGTAGGCAGAGGGGTCCCTTAGATATGGCTCATAGTGCTTAGTGTAGGCCTGACACCATTCTGTGGGACAGTCCATCGCCACCTAAGAACACACACACATCAGGAAACACAGGTTTGTCACACCTTATTTGCTTAAGTGCTCACAGTAAAACATGATTTTCCTGTTCAACCCCTTTGCATCAATAACAAATAATAACTAATTGATCAATATTTATTTTCCCGTCTTCTTCTCACTGACTAGTTCAGAATTAAGGAACCCTGAGCTACTGGGAAATAATTAAATCACTTTTGTCTGGGGATGTAGACAGAAAACAAAAGTTAAGTTAGACTCTCCTGTGGGTAACTTCAACCCTGATGAATTGTACCAATGTGGTGGATGCATGTGTGTAAAATGTCAGCTTGGTGACAGTTTGCCTGATGGCCATTCAGTGGCTCTCTCCAAAGGCTGACAAATTGGCAAGGGTTGGTTGAGAGGCTCAGCTAAGTTTGGAGCTTTTTTTTAATTATTGTTCACAATGGAAGTGGTCTGTAAACAAATCAGAACAATGTCTATCCAATTACCCAACGGACAATACCGCCAGTTAATAGGGACCAAACGAGGGGGACACAGACCACCCCGGGCCAACTCACCCAAGCGGGGTAGCAACAGACACATGCCCCAGATGAGTCACATCATGAGCAAAAACTAGAACAGTGTGGTCCTCATTACGCCACAATGACTGACATTATCTGGTGGTGAGCCCCTGCAAGTCAGCTCCATCCTTACTCTACCCATCCCTCAGATCCATGCAGAGTGTCTGAGTTTCCCTCACCAGGCCTCTGAATGTGCAGAGGGAAGCAGCAAACAGCAGGTATATGGCAAACAGTAGATCCACAGGTCTGTGCAGCAGGCTCTTCCTCTGGGTCTCCTGGATGTCCTAGATCAGGGGGATCATAATAGTCTGATTATTACCAATTAATAATCACTCATGCATTGCCCTTTCTTCCCCTGTTCCATGCCTCCAGTCTTCCCTTTGACCTCCATCCCTTGGTCCCCCTGTAAGGGCCTCAGGCATGATTTCTTTTATTTTGTTCACTTTTATTTTGTTCATTGTTTTGGGGTGATTGACTTTTTATTTATTTGTTAGTATTTTATATATAATGTTTTTTATATTAAAGTTGGGTTCGGTTTAAGGTTTAATTCCATTCAATACAACTCGATTTTTTTTTATGTAGTGCTATTAACATTTTCTCAAGGTGATTTACAGTCCAAGGCCTGAAAGGCCCTTAGAGCAGGTACACATGTGGGTGTGGCAAGGAAACTTCCTTTTAACAGGAAGAAACAGTTCAGAAAGATTTGACCCATGTGCCCAGGAGAGGGAAGGAAGGAGGAGGGGCAGGAAAGAAGAAGACAGGAGAAGCAGAGGGAACAAAAGAGGAGCGGAATTGAACAAATCAGCCAATGAGTACGGACGTGCATATTACACATACACACAGCGGGTAAAATAAGTATTGAACACGTCACCATTTTTCTCAGTAAATACATTTCCAAAGGTGCTATTGACATGAAATGGTCACCAGATGTTGGTAACAACCAAAGTAATCCATACATTCAAAGAAACAAAAAAAAATAAGTTCAGAGAAAGGGAGGTGCAAAAAGGCATGGAAGGCCAAGACAACAGCTGAAATCTATCAGTAATTAGAAAGCAATCCAGCTCCAGGTTCAGTCCCAACTGATGGCCTATAAAAAGGTGTACCACAAGAAACATCTCATAATGGGTACAAGTAAAGAGCTCTCAAGACCTTTGCAATCTTATTATTGCAAAACATAATGATGCCATTGGTTACGGACGCATTTCTAAACGTTTGAATGTTCTAGTTGCCACTTTTGGGGCCATAATCCAGAAGTGGAAAGAACATAATTTCACCATAAACTGGCCACGACGAGGTGCTCCCTGCAAGATATCTGACAGAGGAGTGAAAGAGTTATCCAAGAGCCAAGGACCACTTGTGGAGAGCTTCAGAAAGACCTTGAAAGAAAACAACAAGTAATGCACTCAACCGCCATGGCCTGTATGTACGCTCACCACACAGGACTCCATTGCTGAAAAAAAAGCATGTTGAAGCTTGTTTAAAGTTTGCTGCACAAGATCGGGACAAGCCTGTGAAATACTGGGAGAATATAGTGTCTAATAACTCTTTGGATGCCATAATACACACCATTTTTGGAGGACAAATGGCACTGCTAAAACCTAAACCTAAAAACACCATACCAACAGTGAAGTTTGGAGGTGGGAACACAACATCACACCTGAGCAATGCAGACGACTAGTTTCTCCATACAGGAGGCGTCTTGAAGCTGTCATTACCAACAAAGGCTTTTGTACAAATAAATATCAGAAAGCATGTTCAATACTTTTTCTCTGTTTCATTACACATTATTACACATTATTACACATAACTTAATTGCTGAACTAATTTATTTTGGTTTCTATGTAAATAGCACCTTTGGAAATATATTTACTGAGAAAAATGGTGACGTGTTGAATACCTTTTTTACCCGCTGTACTTTCATACTTAAATACAAGAATACCCGTAGAAGGGGAAACAAGTGCAATGTGGAGTTTACAAAATCATTATAACAATAAAAGGTATGAGCTTAATACCTTGTCAGTGAAAGCACGTAAAAGTACAGTTATGTGTGTGTAAGTGAGCAGGCTCAGTATATACACAGTATATACTACAGCATTGCCACTGTCACTTGTGCTTGACCTAGTGGGTTGAGGCCTCTATGAAGGACCTTGCAATAATGTTCATTGACAAGAGTGCCAATCAATTCATTTTTTGTTTTCTTTCAGTGCTGTAGGTATGTAATGCTGTCACTGGGTAACATTGCTTTAGTCCAGACTGTTCTATATGACAACACTTTTTAACAGATGACAACCCAGCCTCACCTCCGGCAGAGCCCCTCGCACAGCAGGCAGACTGCAGACCCTGAAGCAGGCCCATATGGAGACGAGCACATACAGCATGTGGATAAGGAACAGCGGGCTCAGCTGGGCTCCATACTTTCCTGAAGAGGACAGCTGGACTGTTCCATCATTTAAGACAATAAACTGTATGAAATAGCTTCAGTCCTAATGACGTTGGCTTAGTTTTACTTACCCACAATATTGCCAGGAATGTACACTATGACCCGCATTAGGAGGGATCCCACCCAGTACAAGCCAATAGCCCTGTAGCTTTCCCTTTGCAGAAATCAGAAAACATAAATCCAGTGAATGTCATACAGTGAGTTGTTAATATGGAATAAACATAGATTCATATTTTGCACTATGAAGATTTGTCACTGCATTGTGTTTAATACTTCAAGAGGTAGTTTTAAGCCAGTCTTATGTGTACTTTTTTTCACTAGAAATTCTTTGATACAATAATACACTAACAACATAGCAAACAATATTCATAATGTGGATTACTGAAATCTGCTATAGGCAACTTTGCAGTAGGTTTAAACACCCATGGTGACTTTCTGTTACAGTAAATGATTGGCATAAACTTGCTTTTCCGTCTCTAATTCCATGTCACTGACAACCCACACACTACATTTTCATCTTGCAACACTATACCTAACCTCTGTTAAATGTTTATTTCAAGGAAAATTATGAGGTAGCAACAAAATATACTAAATGTCTGTGCGCATGCTACCACTGTCAGTAAAACTAGCCCAAGTGTGTAAGCAAATGAAGAACTCTTACTACTTCCATTCACTCCCTTCAAACAGGCTTGAATTATTTGTGCCATCTGCTGAGGAAGACTGTTGCAACTTTCAGTCGCAAAGTGATCGATTTGCATACCCCCAGGTTATTGCCGCTACCATCAGCAAGTACATGAGGTAGTGTACACATCCATCCCAGTAGGTAATCATATGTCCATGAGCAGTATTAATGTAGGGATCTGCCTGAAACATGCATGAAGAACAGCGTGACAAGAAAGTTATATTACTCGCCTTGACCATCTACACTATTCTTTATGTAATACAATTAAATCCCTTGAGGTGGACTGTCTCCTTTTCTGAACTGTTGAAATAGCAGTGAAATATTTACCTCTTTCAAGTAAAAGGTCACGAATCCATCTATGATACCATCCTGCTCAAGACCTATGATGAGGTTCACAACACTCAAAAATGCGTAGGTTGCAAAAACTGTGAAAGAGATCAAAAAGTTAATTTTAAAAGTTTAATCTTTTTTTCATGGTATTTGACAGCCTACTTCCAAAAGCACTACTGAACATAGTGAGGACTACATCAGTTACAGGCTGCTTGGGATGTGTATCCTTTTTGTGCTGCTTTCCAAAAACAAACAAGAAACCGTAAACATACCGTAGAAGAGTGGATCCCTGGGTGCTTTCTTTTTTAGTACAAGGCGAGCTGATATTGCTGTGATAACTAGGGTTGATGCTCCAGCAAAGAGTATGGCTTCAATACTTGAGAGTGGAAAGAGAGCAAGAGAGTCTCGTTATAATTAGCAAGAGATTCATTCTACTACTCACAGCATGAAGTAGCGTAATCTACACACACCATGTTAACCGGTTACTTTGTTTTGTACTGCAAAACTAATTTGCTAAATAAATCATTCTTTAATAATAATGACTTGGCTCACCTGTTCGAATATAAAAGAAAATTAAATAAATAAGCGATAGGTATTGACATCAAGGACAAGACGAACACTCCCGTTCCAGCCGACGCATTCATTGTGAAAAAACAAATACTAAATGCAATCACGGCCACTACACACAAATTGTATAATCATACATACTGTATTTGTCCAGTAGTCTGATACTGCCCTCTTGCGGTCATATGTTGATACTTCAGAACATGACCGGAAAGGGGTGGTGTGCCTTGTCGTGACGCAATCGTCGTCGGATTCGACGCTATGATGAGCTCGATAGCAAGCAAGTTGTAAACAGCGATGTCAAGCCATGTCTGAGGACACGGAAAGCCACTCGAAAATGTTTCGTTGATACTTCTGTCGCTCGGTGGATAAGCTGACGTAATCCGTAAACATAACATGGCTACGGGGGGCGGCCAAGCGGCACCCAGAGCCGAAGGACAAGCGTTCAATTTCACCCAGTCTGGCGCTAGAAGGAACGCAGCTGTCTCCAATGTTGCGGTCGAAGTAATCCCAGCGCCGATTCCCCCTCCGTCAGTGGGCATGCACAGAGAGCCTGTCTACAACTGGCAAGCTACAAAGAGCTCTGTCAAAGAACGATTTGCATTCCTCTTCAATAATGAGTTGCTTAGTGATGTAAGGTTTGTTGTGGGCAAGGGCCGACAGGCTCAAAGAATACCATCTCACAAATTCGTGTTGGCTGCTGGAAGTGCCGTTTTTGACGCCATGTTCAATGGTGGCATGGCCACAACATCTACTGAAATTGAGCTCCCCGATGTTGAGCCAGCTGCATTTCTCGCTTTATTAAGGTAAATGGCTTTGACGTGATTTCGCGTCATGATTATTGCAAGTTCCATGTTGTGAATCATTTTGGCTGTGATGTATTTTACATAAGTATTAGTGTAGTGTTTACAATATTTTACATACAATCCAAACTTAGCCTTCTGCTTTGTTTTATTTGTGTTGGAGTCTCGGACACGAAAGCATAGAGAGTTCAGAAAAATAAAGAACTTTGCTAGCTAGAGGCGACTGCAATCATTTACATGACTCAGACATCCCATCGTTCTTGAAACTTCCGGAGCCTACCGGAAGTAAAGCTCTGAAGTTCAAATCAACTGGTGTGGACGGTATTAGTAAACTTCGATCATTTGTGTTAAAGACTTTCCCCTGATCTGGTACCGACCCACCACATATGTGCCAGATCAAGGCACATTCCAGCCCTCTTGCCCCTACTATTTTGATTTTCGTGTTCTTTGATGTGTCAGAACTTGTCTTTGTATTCCACATCTGCTAACTCCCAATTATGTCATTTGTGCCTTTAAGGTTTCTGTACTCTGACGAGGTCCACATTGGCCCAGAGACTGTCATGACTACACTTTATACCGCCAAAAAATATGCTGTTCGTGCTTTAGAGACACATTGTGTCGAGTTTCTTACCAAGCACCTCAGGGCTGACAACGCCTTTATGCTTCTCACTCAGGTAAGCGTGGTGTATCCCCATCAGCTATAGAGTGTTTAAAAATGATGTTTATTGTCAGTCTCGTGCTATGATCAAAATACCTTAGGAGAAGCTGACAGGTTTGTCTGCATATTATTGTGGTAGTCCTAGTTACTGTAACATGCATATTTGTTTTATAGTGCATTATGGAGGGAATGTCAAAAGAAATCAATAATTAAAACAAAAAGAACGTCAAATTAAATCAAACTTTATTGATGTTGATGCTCAGGTCATGATAACCAACTCCTTGTCTTTCAGGGAAAGCACTCTTGTAATACTTGTTGTCATTCCAGGCCAGATTATTTGACGAGCCTCAACTTGCTAGTATTTGCCTGGATACGATAGATAAAAGCACTGCTGATGCCGTAAACGCAGAGGGGTTCACTGACATCGATTTAGGTGAGTCACCTTCCACTCAACAGTCGCTATGTGCGTGTTGCTCTATTAATCGCTATTCAGTACAGTGAATGGCTAGTCTCTGCTAGTGGACTGAATAATTGTACTGGGTTCTGTGTGTTTGTCCCTGCTTTTCATGTGGGCTTATCCCTGCTTGTTGTGCAGACACATTATGTGCGGTACTGGAGAGAGACACGCTGGGCATCCGGGAGAGCCGGCTGTTTGGTGCCGTGGTCCGCTGGGCCGACGCAGAGTGCCACAGACAGCAGCTGGCGCTCACCTCAGAGAACAAACAGAAGGTTCTGGGCAAAGCGCTCACCCTCATCCGCTTCCCCCTCATGACTGTGGAGGAGTTTGCGGCCGGTAAGCTCAAGCACTCCTGGTTGTTAGGGGGAAAAATCGGGTGTAGGTGTAAATTCTGTTCAAAAGGGAGAGCATTTTCTTCCAGTGCACTGACCTGACTCTGCACTGTCCTTCACTGTCTATATGACACCTGTGTGATGGCAACAGGATGTGGTTTTGATGTGTTTTTATTTGTTGCTCTCAAATGATCACCTTCTCATTGACACTGCATAGCTGGTGTAAGTCATGTCCAAAATATCTCTGTGTTTTGAAAACCCTTGTCATACATTTTAGAATAGAAATTATCCTTCCATTTGGCTGAATGTAACTGATAGTAGCAAGTGCTTTTCTGCGTTTCTCTTTTAAGCAAAATCACGAAGGGAATCTTGTGCACCTCTATTTAAATTATGAGGGTGTTCATACCCTGATTGAATCCACATATAAAACCCTAGTCATCTTACCCACCCTCAAACATGTTTATGTCTGTGTGAATTCTGCGCCATCTGCTGCTTCACGAAGACCAAACAGAGCCATATGCAGCCTTCAACTCCCTAACAGGCCATCAGCTCCAGTAAATTTGCCTGTAGATCTCATTCAAATTAAAGCTCACGCTGCAGATGGTTGACGATGCTAAATAGCCATAAACATGTTTATCATTGCTGTATCTTCCTCTACTTGATGGATTGTAATCGACCAATTTGGCTTTGCAACAGCATAGTCGGTGAAAACATCATTACTACCATGTACCTAGTAGTTCAGCATTGTGATCTCACATTACTTCTGCTGTGCCTGTGTGATTGTGTGTCCTGAGACAACCAACCATAGAAACCCAGTTTGATATTTTCTCTTGTGCAACAGGGCCTGCCCAGTCTGGGATAATGTCCGATCGGGAGGTGGTAAATGTCTTTTTACACTTTACAGTAAACCCCAAACCCCGCGTCGACTACATCGACAGACCACGGTGCTGTCTCAGGGGCAAGGAGTGCAGCATTAATAGGTTCCAGCAGGTTGAGAGTCGCTGGGGATACAGTGGAACCAGTGACCGCATCAGGTGGGTTTGATACATGCCTAATGGATTTAATGCAGCTCAGGGTTCTACTAGCTGAGTGTTGGGTCAACAACAATGTTCTGTCTACAATAGTGTTGGCTAAGAGTTAGGAGGTAGAGAGGGGGCATATGCTTTAATATTTGGTAGGTTACACAGTGGTTCTATGGAATTGTGTATTGTGTATGAATTTGAACACGGGTACACCTAGTGTTGTGTGAGAATGAGCTGACTGAGTATATTGATGTGACTGAGTTTCCTCATGACGTTCTTAACTTTAGGCTCTGTCTCTTCTCCCCACAGGTTTAATGTCAATAGGCGAATATCAGTAGTGGGGTTCGGTTTGTACGGATCAATACATGGATCAACAGATTACCAAGTCAGCATACAGGTGAGAGTGTAACGCTTGAGCTGCTATTTTGTCTGTCTGCTAAGATTGCATGCTTTCTAAGATTGTCGAAATGGCTTGAATTTGTCCAGGCAACCTCATTATCTCATTTTAAATATCAGTGGCCATGCAGTTTAAGTGCACATGATCCAGGACAAACCCAGTTTACTTCTTGAATCTTTATTTCAGGAAGATGAGTCATATACAAATGGTACATGTCCACTCACAGTTCTGAATCACTTCCCTCTAATAGATCATGGAGAGTGACCGGAATAACATGCTTGGGCAGAATGACACAGGATTTAGCTGTGATGGATCAGATAGCACATTCAGGGTCATGTTCAAGGAGCCCATTGAGATCTTACCCAATGTTAGCTACACAGCTTGTGCTACTCTCAAGGTGAGACATCCAGGTTTGGTTCTTTTTTTGTGTGTTTTTTTTTTTTGTGCAAAACATAAAGTCTGTTTTTTAGTCTCTGAGCAATTAAGTTGTGATCTTTTACATGAAATGGTATATTTGTATTTACCTTGCATAATAACATTATGCTGCATGTTTATTTTTATCTGTGATATCCAGGGGCCTGATTCACATTATGGGACAAAAGGACTTAAGAAAGTGGCACATGATTCAGGAACCGGGACCAAGACAACATTTTTCTTCTGCAGTTCCCCCGGCAATAACAATGGCACCTCCATAGAGGACGGCCAGATCCCTGAAATCATCTTCTACACCTAAACCACCAGCACCAAACATTACCTGACAGTGACGACTGTGTGAGCCGAGGCGTCATGAACTGACACGGAGACTCTCTTCCAGGGATTGGGTCTGCCGGTTGGGACCGATTACGCTGCGCTGGCTTCTTGTGCTACCTGCATCATCACACGTGGAAACATCTCACAAAGCTGACGTAAGCTCGTCCCACATGGTCACATCTCGTCTTTAATGACTCGCGCGTCAACGTCTCCCAGGAGGGATGCCAAAGTCCCTTTTCATCTAACGCCAGCCGAGATCCTTATTTGCGTTCGTGATTACTAAAGCAATACGAGCTGAACATATATCTATACATTGTTAAGCTGGAGATATGTACAGATACGAATGTTTGCCAACTTGAGGTGCTGAGATTGTTATTTTCTAAAGGTCGCTGGACATGTCTTCTTTAGAGCTGAGAAACAGAAAGAAAATACTGCTTGTTATGTACAATACAGGGAAGAGGGTTTGATTTTAGACATGCCATTAAATACAATTGTTTGCAGTCAGTGATTTTGCACCATTAATGACAGGGATTTTTTTTTTTTTACATGGAGTCATGTATTGTTTCAGTGAATACTATTGCATATCATACAGTTATGTTAAATCACATCTCAGAATACTCAAATTGTTTTGTAATATGCACTTCTCTGAAAAACTATAATAAGAGCAGTAACATGATGAATGTCTGATGTGTTGTGGTTTCACTTGCCAGTGTATTGCAATCATATATTTATTGGTCTAAATCATTCACATTGAACATATCTATAGGTCCAAGGGTTTAATCTGTCATGTATTCAATCACATGTAGAATAATAATATGTTTGATGTATCATCAAAACCAAAATATTGAATGTTTTACAGCATGTCTTCAAAAACAACACGGACACAAATGCATCCACAATTTAACATCATTGTTGATCGTGGAAATACTTCATCACATGCTCCACAATAGCAAAGGGTCATAATAGTCAAGGACACTATGTTCAGACCAATTCGTCCGTTCAATTTTTTGGGGGATTTGTAAAACTATATATTTTTGGAATCCTTACAGACTGAAGAATCAGAAAATCTTTGGTTGACAATTTTCAGAAGTCATTAATGTAGTCATTTTGGGTCTTGGAAATGGTGTACTATTACACTAAAAACGCCATAGGCTAATTTGCTGATATTTTGCTGAGTTGAAATTAAAGTAAGTCTGAGGTAAATATTTTTTAGGAAAAGTTGTTATACAGCACTTTTAGATAGTTCAAAGGGTCCTTAATACAAATTCACCGTATATCATTTCAATCAGGTCCCCAGTTTCTCGGAATTTTCATTCAAAAATTGATGACTTGTTCTCAGGCGAAAAAATACTGGGAGATAGGTATAAGTGAATCTTTCTGAATCATTCAATACATCCTTAAATTCCACCGCAGCACTGAAATGTGGTGTTACATTGTCACAGAAAAAGAACAAACAAAACAACTTTAAAACTTTAAACTACTGTACAAAAAACAGACATCTGCATGAAATATCATATAAATGTCCTGACAGTGAAGAATTGTATGAAACAATACTGTGGCTCTTCATTGAGGTTGCTATTTATTCCCTTATTTATTACAGCCCTGGTTTAGGGTTAAGGGCAGTATTATCCTGTCTAGTGGATTTATATGAACACCTAAAAGGAATACATTTCCCCCTCCACTACTGCTAAGATTACCTCCAGCTTGATTCTAACCTCCACCCACTGCATAATTTGGAGAGAGGCTAAGAAGCGGGCAAGGGGTTGGGACGGGCTGAGCGTTTACAACACTGAAAAACTATGATTATCATGTGTGCCGCCCTTAGTCACACATCCAAGGTCCAGGTTCATTTATACAGATGTTCTTTATTGTGTCAACGAACACGTATGCTAGTACACCGTAAAACTGTACAGAAATGAATGAAAGACATACCGTAATTAATTATACATTCATAAACACAAAAACAATCTTAAATGTCATTAAAATAATAACAAAACAAAACGTTACATACCACTTTTGCCTGCTTGTGGACTAAGAGGGATACATTTTGTGGTTCTTCAATATGAGATATTAGCGATATATTGTTTTATTTGGTAACTAAGCAACACTGGGCATCCAGCTGTCAACTGTCAGCTGTCAACTGTCAACAGGAGGTGGCAGGTGATGTGCATTGTGGGAAATTGAGTTAAAAACATACATTGAACAGCCTTAGTTAATCAAAATACCACATAGAACATTTAAAACATTTGTGACTGCGATTACACTCCCACCGTCCCACAAAGTGTGACCTTAAAGATCCAAAGGTTATTTAACACAGGAATATTTACAGTTATCAAAACACATAGTACATGAACATATTTAATTTGCATTTGAAAAAAACACTGTAAAAAACCTTCTCTTTAATCAGATTCAAGTAAGGATACTGTTTTGTGTATGGGTCTTTCTAAATATACTGGCTTAGTAGTGCGTGCACCTTTGCTGTCTAGTGTTGCATCACTGACTAAAAGTTTGACCTTCCTGACCCGCCCATCAAATCCTGGGAAGACTTCAACTACTTTGGCAAGCTTCCAACTGTTCCGTGGTGCCAGGTCATCTTGAAGTAGGACTACATCATTGACCTTTACGTCTCTGCGATTCTTAGTCCATTTACATCTTTGTTGTAAATTCAGAAGATACTCCTTCTTCCACCTGGTCCAGAACTCATTAGACAGAAATTGGACTCTCTTCCATCTCTTCTTTAGATAGAGATCTTCTCTAGAGAACTCTCCAGGTGGTGGTGCTACAATCTCAGACTTCATTGTCAATATATGATTTGGCGTTAATGGCTCTGGTGACAATGGATCATTGATGTGCTCAGAGGTCAAAGGTCGACTATTCACAATTGCCATGGCTTCATACATGAAAGTTCTAAGTGAAGAACTGTCTAGGGTTCTGGCAGAGTGATCTAAGATGGCTGTCAAGACACTCCTCACTGTTCGGATCTGTCGCTCCCAGACTCCGCCCATGTGACTGGAAGAAGGTGGATTCAGGATGAAGCGACAGCCCAGCTCTTTCACACGCTCTTGAGTGAATCCTTTCATGAGTTGCATGAACTCTCTCTTCGCACCGACAAAGTTAGTGCCTTGGTCACTATGGAGCTGGCTTACATTGCCACGGATGGAAATGAAGCAACGCAATGCGTTAAGAAATGCATCAGAACTGAGATCATCAAGCACTTCAATATGAACAGCTCTCGAACACATGCAAGTAAACAGAAGTCCATATCTTTTCAGTTCTTTTCTTCCATCCTTCACATAGAATGGTCCGAAACAGTCCATTCCACTGTATGTAAATGGAGGGGTAGGTTCTAATCTTTCAGGCGGTAGATCAGCCATGACTTGTTCTTGAATGCATTTACGATACTTTCTGCATTTCACGCATTTGAAGATGATGGAGGACACTTCACTGCTACATCCCAGAATCCAAATGCCATTAGAGCGGACCTCATTCATGGTCATGCCACGACCTTGATGGCAAATCCGTTCATGAAAGTGTTTGATGAGTAGACGAGAAACATGATGTCCCTTTGGAAGAATGGCAGGGTGCTTGACATAGGGATGGAGTGCTGCGTGAGTCAATCTTCCTCCCACTCGTAGAACATCCTGGTCATCCACAAATGGACTTAACTTGTGCAGTCTGGAAGACTGGTTTGACTTCACCTCTTTCCTTTGCTTAAGAGCCTTGATTTCTTCACTGAAGACTTCTTCTTGGACTAAACGAATTATGAATTGTTCAGCATCTTTTCTTTCATCCAGTGTTGTGGACTCTGATCTTTCTTTCAGCCCTTTCAAATTCCCTGCACAGCGCTTGAGTCTTGCTACAGCCTTCACCATTCTACTCCAGTCTGAGAACCTTTGCAAGCGATCCAACAGAGATATCTGCTCCGTCACCTTGGTTGTGAGGACTTGGGCCTTTTTGAGCTCTGGGTCACCATCACTCACTCCCACCTTGACCTCTTCTTTGGGGAGTTCTCTTTGCCACAGGAAACTTGGCCCAGTAAACCAATTTGACTCCATGAGCTCCTTTGCTGTGAGTCCACGGGAGGCATGGTCAGCTGGGTTATGTTCTGTAGCCACATGCCTCCATTGATGAGGTTCTGTGCTTGACTTGATCTGCTGAATTCTATTGGCCACAAAGACATGAAACCGTCTTGCCTCATTGTTAAGGTAGCCAAGAACAACCTTGGAATCGGTCCAATAGTATTCACTGAGCTGACTCAATTCCAGTTCTCTTCTTAGCAGATCACCTGTTCTGGTGGCGATGACGGCGGCAGAGAGCTCTAATCTAGGGATGGTTGTCACTTTCGTTGGTGCCACTCTGGCCTTCCCCATGACGAGCGTGCAATGCACCTGTCCAGACAAGGTCACAGTTCTTAGGTAAGAGCAGACTCCATAGCCGGTCGAGCTGGCATCAGAAAAATTGTGCAGTTCATGACACTGAGCATCTTTAAATGTTGGTGGCACATAGCAGCGGGCTATCTTTATTGCTGACAGATCAAGGAGGTCTTGAAGCCAAGCTTCCCATTGCGGCTTGAGGTCATCTGGAAGTGGCTCGTCCCAGCCTACCTTGTCTCTGCACATGGTTTGCAGTATTCTTTTCCCAATTAGAATGAAGGGTGCCACAAATCCAAGGGGATCAAAAACTGAAGCCACTGTGGACAGAACGCCTCTTCTAGTGAATGGGTTTTCCTTCACAGTCACTCGGAATTGGAATGTGTCGGATGCCACACACCACTGCACTCCAAGTGCCCGTTCTACCTTAGACTCTCCTAGGGTGAGGTCAAAGTCAGCTGCACTTTTAGCACATTCTTCTCTTGGGAGAGAGGCAAGCACCTGCTTACTGTTGGAGATGAACTTGTGCAGGTGAAGTTTCCCAGACTTGCAGAGGTCTCTGGCTTCTCTCACAAGTTGGATAGTCTCTGCCTCTGATTCGACACTTGTCAGACCGTCGTCGACATAGAAGTTGCGTTGTATGAATCTTACTGCAGCTTGACTGAACTTGCCCTCACCGTGAGCAGCGAGATACTGGAGTCCAAAGTTTGCGCATCCAGGTGAGGAGGCAGCGCCGAACAGGTGGACTCTCATTCGGAAAACTGATGGCTTAGCTTCCAGCTCACCCTCTTCCCACCACAAGAATCTGAGGTAGTCTTGATCTTCCTGTGTGACATGGAACTGATGAAACATGCGCTCCACATCGCACATGATGGCCACTTGACCCTTACGGAAACGACACAGGACCCCCACAAGGGTGTTTGTGAGGTCTGGTCCAGTCAGTAGATGTTCATTCAGGTAAGTACCATGACATTTTGCAGAGCAGTCAAAGACTACACGGATCTTGCCGGGCTTCTGGGGGTGGTAAACCCCATGGTGAGGGATGTACCAGGCTGGCTGACTACTGATCTCCCACTCTGGAACCTTTTCTGCATCGCCTCGGGCAATAATATCCGCCATGAAGGCCATGTAGTCTTTGTAGTACTGTCCATCTTTCCTGAAGCGTCTCTTTAGACTCTGGAGTCGGTGCTCTGCACAAGCCTTGTTGTTTGGCAGAATTGGCCTTTCTTCTTTGAAGGGCAGTGGCATCACTAAATGTCCGTCCTTCTTCTGCTTGATACCTTGTTTCAGCTTGGCTAAGAAACGCAGGTCTTCTTGGGACATGGCTACATCTTCGCCAGTTCTCTCTGTGAAATCTGACTCAAAAATCTTTACCATGTCTGCTGGAGTGAGTATTTCCTTTACTTTAGTCCGGCACACAAAGTGGACTTCAGACTTGAGTCTGAGAGGTGGTTGAGTGGCTGGAAAGACTTCTCTTGAGATGATTTGATGACTGATTCCGATTTCATCTTCGAAATCACCATGAAATTCGCTGTAGCCAATGATGCTCCACCCCAACACAGATTTCTGGGCAAATGGCTGGCCTTCTTCACCACTGACCACGTTTCTTGGAAGCAACACTTGGGGGCAGTTATAGCCAATCAGCAATCCCACTTCACAGTCAAGTTCAGATGGCATCTCATCAGCTAGATGTTCAAGATGAGGCCAACCTTTTGCAGTTTTGCGTGTGGGTATGTCGGATCTATTGGCAGGTATATATTCTCTGGTGTATGTTACTGGGAGCTTGATTCTTTCTTCAGACATCAAGCCTCTTACTTGGAGTCCATACATTTTGTGACTCGACACAACCTTTGTTCTTGACGTGATTGTGGAGATCTGGAGTCTCACAGGGTCTTGCTTGATGTGCATCAGATCAGCTATATCCTTTAGAATAAAAGTGGTGTCGCTCTGAGTGTCGAGCAAGGCATACACCAAAACCTCTTCCTCAGGATTAGCTGCTGTTGACACGTACACAGGAAGGATTGACGACGTGTGAGTGCTTTTCTTCTTCTGAATGACTCTGTTGGAGGTAGCTTGCTGCATCTCAAGATGGTCATTTGGTTGCTCAGGTCTTCTTTCTGCAGACCCTTGGCTCACCAGGGACTGTGTTTGGCGAGTTCTGAGTCCTGGGTTTCTCTCCCAATCTTGATGGAGACAGGTTGGATGACGTCTGTCGCATTTCTCACAGGTGCTCCTGGAGATGCAGGACTTGGAATTGTGGCCGATCTTGAGACAGCCAAAGCACAGTTTCTCTGATTGAACAAATTTCACTCTTTCTTCAACTGGCATTTCCATGATCTTTCGACATTCGTGCATAGTATGTCCATGCCTTTTGCAAAAAACACACACAGGGTTGCTCTTCTCACTTGAACTTGTCGTAAAAGTCTTGGCGCTTGAGTTATGATTTCTGTGAAGCCTTTGATCTGAATCACTTTGTCTATATCTTTCTTGTTCTGCTGGCCTTAATGCTTGAAATGAGGTGATAGGATTACAGGCAATCCTGGCCTCCTTGTTGAGAAAATGTACAAAGTGTTTGAAGTCAGGAAAGGCTTTGCGTTCGTCTTGGAAGATTGTAGCTGTTCTGTTCCAACGGGAACTCAACCAGTCAGGCAGCTTGGCGACGATTCTCTGATTTTCAACACAGTCATTCAGAGTTTGCAAGCCCTGAACATAAGGCATGGCGGTTTCAACGCTGGTTAAGAAGTCTACGAACTCGCGAAGATCCTCACTGTCTTTAGAAGCAATCCTATGCCATGACTGGATCTTGTCTCTGTATGCTTTGCCAACTATGAAGGGATTTCCGAAGCGGTCATCAAGTATGTTCAATGCATCACGATAGGCATCTTTTGTTCCGATTAGGGAATATCCTTCAATAGCTCGTTTGGCCGAGCCGCCTACGTACTTGCGTAAGAAGAAAAGTTTTTCTTGGGCTGGCAAATTCTTACGATCAATTAATGTCTGAAAAGACAGCTTCCAGTCTGTGTACTGCAAGGGATCTCCAAAGTAGACAGCAGGTTCTGGAATCGGAATCCTGTTAGCTGTTATTGCCTCTGCAAGCATTCTCACAAGGTCATTGGTAGCTCCAGGTGCAGTAGATAGTATGTCTGCTTGAGGTACAGCTGCTGCCTGACTGGGGCTTTGTAGGAGGGGAGAAGATGATCTAATTGAAGAGACCACTGGGCTAAAACGCCTTATTTCCGGAGATCTTAATAACGTGAGACTACCTGATATTTAGACTTTCCGGAAAAATCCGGACAGAAACACGCTGGAAACGTTAGTCTCAATTCTCATATCCGGAGCATGTTTTGACTCCGGAATGGGACTGTGTCACACGCGACCAATCCGGACCCCGGATACTCACCAGAAATCGCCCGTGTATCTAATATTCTGCACGGAAACGCTCCTGACAGTCATCGTTTCCGTGGGTGTTTAACTCCGTATACCCACAGCATGGCCCGGGCCGCGCGCACGGCGCGATCCAAAAAGCTTCAGGACCCGAATGTCTATTGGCATTTATCTCATGCCTGTTTTAAGTAGTATATTATGTTTAACATTGCAGTATTTAAATAATAAATCGGCATGTATCAACCCTTTTATCATATAAAACATTATATCTTTTAAATCTTAATCTTCAATTATCCATGTTGAAGTTGTAATGAAGCACCATTTGGCCAAAGTCTACCATGCAAACAGTAAATCCTCCTTCTTAACCTATAAACAAAGTTGCTCAAGTGACTACGGTTAGGATATTCATGACCCATCTATAACCTCTATGACTGATTGGTACTAAGTTACACACTATGACAACAAAAACAATATTATTAAATTTTTTTTATTTTAATTCTCAACATAGGCCTCTTTTTGGGCTGGAGGGCTCCTTGTAGAGAAGTGGCCCCTCTCTGTCACTCGCCGCCTGGTATGACCCGGCTTGACGCCCCTCCGGCCATTGCTTTCGAGCGCCTGCTGGCCGCGCAGGGTGAGGCGGCTCAGCTGAGCGCACCTCCACCTGGAAGGCAGGACGTTGATTTTAAGCTTGTCCTCTTCATCACTCTCCTCATCAGACATGAAGCTGGCGTCTGCCTCCTTGAAGAACAGGTGTTCTTCTGGTGCCAGCAGATCCCGCGCCGCCAGCAGGCGTTTCTGGAAAAGCTGCAAAAGAAAGAGACATAGTGTCAAGCAACGTCAAGACCAAATAGTAACTAGAGTAGACTCAGTTTACATGAAAGCCTAGTGTGGATGAAAATTGACTCCTTTTCAGATGGGGTGATATTTTTTAATTTCACTTCATGCCACGTACCCGCTCTCGCCTGCTTCGGAGAAGTTTTTTTCTCCTCACTTCCTCTGTCCTCCCCACCAGGTCCATTTTCCGCTGACTTTTTAAGTTTTCAAAGTACCTGTTGCAGGCTCCTGTTTGAAACAAACCAATGAATAAAACAGAAGAATACAATAACCTCTCTCTCAACATCAGCAAAACTAAGTTATGTTATGTTAGTTGTGGTGCGGTGTCCTGTCCTAAGAATTTCAGTGCCCAGTCCGACTCTGTTGTACTGTGCATCTGACAATAAAAAAACTTGACTACAAAGCACAGAAAACCAAATAATTGCAAAGTTATAGATGTTTAACAGTAACAGTATCTTACTTCTTATTAGGCTCTCCTTTCCCCAGTTCTCCCCCGAATCCACAAGGGTCTGAATGACCGCATGAGTCACCTCCTCATTGTGAGACGGCTTGAAACTGAACAACAATAAAATACAGTAATGTGCACAGGCAATAAGTTAGAAAAGTTTGTATGAATGAAACAGACCTATGTATAAGTGCATTGAAGATCAATTAATTTTAAGCGCAATGCAATTACATGATGAGGGGAAAAGTGTACGTTGATGCTCAATCTATTCAATTTATGTCCAAATAATCCCACCCCTTCACAACAACTGTCTTTTTGTACCTGAGTCATGCATGAACCGAACAGAATACTGTACAAGGATTTAAACAGAGCAATGGAACAGAATTTGGAGTAGCTATGTCTGGAAGTGCATGGTTTCTTACAAAGGAATCATGATTTAGTATATAGTGTTTAATAAGCAAACCTCGATTCCTTGTTGCGTATCCACAGACCTTGCACTGCCACAGCATTTAAAATCTGCAAGAAAAAAAAGAAAGAGCGAAAGAGTCACAAAGTGTGAAAAATCAACAAAAAAAAAAATCATACATTATACATTTTTGGACAAATCGTTGGTGATTGTTCACATCAATTCTACAGGCATCCTCGGATTTGTATAATTAAAGTAATACAAATAATGAACACGATAATATTGGTATCATAGTTTTCATTAAATTGATTGAATATGTACGGTTACTGTTATTCCGAATATTAAACTGACGAATATGTTAGGGCTGCCAACATTTCGGTTTTTCCCCTTAACAATCAGGCAAAAAAAAATCCTGGGAAATGTTGGTTGTGCTAACATATTCGTCGGTTTAATATTCGGAACAACAGTAACAGTTACCGTACATATTCAATCAATTTAATTAAAGTTATAATACAAATATTATCGTATTCATTATTTGTATGACTATAATGATACAAATCCGAGGATGTCTGTAGAATGACTGAGCGCCCTTAGCAAGCTAGCAAAATACATTCCCTCCCCTCTAACAGGCTATCGTGTCATGTATCATGACACTACATTAAATGGGAAGACCGGTCAAGAGAACCAGCTTTTGGAAACAGCGACATTTCAACACAAAATATTATATTCTACTCAATCATTATTATATGTATGATATTATAATATACACCACACAAAGTATATGACGGTTGTTCCGAATATTAAACTGACGTGTGTAAGCACTACCAACATTTCCCGGTTGTTTTTTTCTGATTGTTAACGGTTCTGACTGAGCGCCCTTAGCAAGCTAGCAAAATATTTATTACAGTAACTTTACAAGACCGGCAAGCAAATTAGTGAACGACATATATGTATATATGGGTGGCTAAAACAGCCCTAACGAAACAGCGAAAACTATATCGCGTTAAACCCCTAGTTAATGACTTGCTAGCTACCTTAGCTCGCTATCTTATTAAGCTAGCCTAAAACTATTTGACCAACTCCACATTAAACCACGCTTGCTTTAGTTGTACAGTCTCAACATGTTGAATTTAGACCAAAGAAGCCAGCAGATATAATAGTCATCTTAATTTACACTACTCAGACTGACACCATAGCATCTTACCTTCAGCGAAATGTTGCCAACGGTCAATTCCTTGAAGAGTGAGTCTTGAAACCCCGTAGCAAGCACTCTGAATGCGTTGATCCAATGGATGCGATAGGAGGACTCTGGCGCATGGGGTTCATAAGTTGAAATATCTAGTCACCAGATCTCCGGAAACTTGCATTCACATATCCGGAGCCAGAAATCATCAATATTTTCCCGGATTTTTAATTAGTCCGGATATGACCAAAATCTACTCCGGAGATGTGCTTTGTCATTTGAAATTTCCTAACACAAGATCTCCGGATTCCAGCCTATTTTGCCCAGTGGACCTTACCTTGCAAGGACACAAGTGGAGGAACAAGAGGGCCAGGCAAGTTAAATGCAGTGACACGACTTCCTTGTCTGTCTAGAGAGGCTAAAACAGGGATGTCTTCTGGCTCTTCTCCAGCATAAACCTGTAGTCTGGCCTGTGCAGCATTATGCCTTTTCAGTTCCTCTAATCGCTCCACTACTTTTCTTTTTTCCTCTAATCTCCTTTTCCTTGCAGAGCTTTCTGCTACAAACAGAGCTCTTTGCTTTGCCTTCTCCGCTTCCACCGCTCGGTCATCTGCTTCTCGCTCAGCAGTCACTCTTTTCTCCTCTGCTTCAAGTTCTTGGATCTCCTCCTCATATTGATGTTGAGATTTCATGATCTTAAGCACCTCTTGAGTTGCTGCCACTTCAGCTGCTGCTTGCTGCCTTCTCTCTGCTGACTTGAGAGAGGTCCGATCAGAAAACGTGGAAGCAGAAAAGGATAGCAAAGAAACGTTAGTGGACTCTGTGCAACCAAACACTGAGTCAGAATCAGGCCAGGGTATATCTTCTGGATCACCAGCAGCAGCATTAATGAAGCACTGAGCCTTTTCATTTGCAGCCTTGGTGATGGCGTTACATGAATCATTTTTTCTTCTTATTTCAAGGTCAGGCACTGCAATAGCTCTGATTCTATCATAAGTTACATTAACATCAACTTGAAGGGTATTAAAGGCAGTGACAACTTCAGAAATAAACTGTGGATCTTCTTTGTGCCTAATTGATCTTTTCAATCCATTGATATGATACTTCCACCTTTTATACATGCATTCAAAGTCTCTTGTTAGATCATTCAGTGTAGCATCTTGAAACACCTTTCCCTTTTCAGTGAGTGTGCGTTTGCGTTCACTTCTCCGAATGCCTAGCGGTTCAACTGAATCATCAGCATCTGTGCTTTTGTGTGCCTGTTGAATTTGTGTAGACTCTTCAATTTGTTTATCTTCATCAATTTGTTCCTTTTTCAGGTCTTCTGGGTCAGGAGGATTTGTCTTTTCACTAGTGTCTGTCATGTTAAATTACTATCTGGTGTCAAAATTATGTTGAGGATTAAGCTAATTTGCTATTAAAATAGTCAGTGAAATGTTGCATCAGTATTCAGTAAACTACAATGTTAGTGTTGGGATATAAAACTTCAGTGTGTCAGTGAAGGTTAATGTGAATTGAAAGATAAATTATATCAGTTACAATATTATATAGGTACAGGTAAGACTACAATGTAATATCAAAATTGATATCTCAACCTTTAACATATAGCATTAGGCATTTAAATCAAACAACATTAATCAACGCAACTTTCAAAATGGAAAAATATAAATACTCTTGAAACAATTCGATGAATGAGAATGTCCATAGATCTTTAAACGTACGGGAGGACGTGGGATTGAAAGTTCCAACAACAGTTCACAGATAGGCTCCTTGCGCTACTTCCAAGACACCAACCTTAAGTGCTTGCTTGTTAGCTTAGCCTTACTTGTCTGCTAGCTGCTGGTCCTTCAAATCGAATGGCTCCCGCTATGCGTTGCTTCTTTTGCCGAGCACGAAAAGTCTCTTAATTGCTTGTCGACTTCAACGAGTAGGTAACTTCTGGTCCTCGACTTCATCGATACAGTAAGTGTTTTACTGTGCCGCCCTTAGTCACACATCCAAGGTCCAGGTTCATACAGATGTTCTTTATTGTGTCAACGAACACGTATGCTAGTACACCGTAAAACTGTACAGAAATGAATGAAAGACATACCGTAATTAATTATACATTCATAAACACAAAAACAATCTTAAATGTCATTAAAATAATAACAAAACAAAACGTTACATACCACTTTTGCCTGCTTGTGGACTAAGAGGGATACATTTTGTGGTTCTTCAATATGAGATATTAGCGATATATTGTTTTATTTGGTAACTAAGCAACACTGGGCATCCAGCTGTCAACTGTCAGCTGTCAACTGTCAACAGGAGGTGGCAGGTGATGTGCATTGTGGGAAATTGAGTTAAAAACATACATTGAACAGCCTTAGTTAATCAAAATACCACATAGAACATTTAAAACATTTGTGACTGCGATTACATCATGAGAAGTCCCAAATGGTTGACTACGTCAGCATTGACCTCGCAAGGGTTAGTATTATTTTAAAACAGTAGATGGCGTGTTGAGCCGTTTTCAATCCATGATATGCAGATTTTAATACATTTTTCAATTGTATCAATATTAACACCTGCATTGATGTTCAGTCATATGATTTAGTTTACAACTAAAAAAATAACACATTTTAGGGTGCACTTACGCTTTAATTTATTCCTGCATTTCCTCGATCCTTGGCTAGGGGGCAGTAGTGGGACACGGACTCCACTGGGCCACTGCCATGTGAACAAGCACCTCCATTATCTGTCTCATTGGTTTCAGGTCCCCATTGATAGGAGTTGACTTCTCCCTGTGTGCTTGCCAATTACTAAAACTTTAATATTCATCTGTTCATTTCAGGCTGAAGAGACACGGACGCAAAATTGTGCAGAATTTGAGCACTGAATGGGGAGTCATCTCATTTTATCTACCAGACGAGTTATTCACTTCTTACAGTGAATTGAAAACTAAATAATTCTTGCCATAAAATAATGTGAGCTCCAACTATCACTTTCCTATGTAAACGAGATCTTAACCAGTAGGCCTATATTAAGTCAAAATATGTCAGAAAATATGTGTCTATCTAATATTATCTAAATCCATGGCAGCAACAATGTGTATTTACAAGTCCATTGCTTGTTTATGAAGTCTCTTTAATATTAGGGACTGCACATTGGCATAGCACAATACTGCCGCCTTTTCAATAACATCAGCCAGCCTCAAACGAATCTGATGAAAATGAATCAGGAAACTTAATTAAAACACCCCTGTTTCCATGGCAAGATTTTTGGCCATGAAACGATTTTGAAGCTTTTGAATAGAACACTTAATTTGAGCTGGATGTCTAGCCAAAATGAAAAACAGCGATGAACAGAGAATTGTCTGATTAAACAAGACCCATTACACATGAGAGATAGCTATTGAACCTTTGAAACCTTTCAGTGCTCATCAAAACAAGTGCTTTGTCTCTTATTTTCTGAGTAGGCCTATACTTTAGTGCCCTATGTATTCTGTAGAGATTCTCTCTGGGAGAGTGCATGTGTTGTTTAAGGGCCAAGTTCATGTGAAGAACACATGACTCACTCAAATGTATGGTTTATGCAGTCAGCCTCAACAGGCTGAAAGATGACTAACCCCAGAAATGACTGACCTTGTGTCATTATGTAGGGGATTTCAAATTAGCACGCTGCCAATTATGAGGCACTAGATGATGTCACCGTGGACACACCGTGGACAACAGAGAGACAGAAAATCTTACCAAACAGATGTTCAATCGGAGAAGTGGTTGTGGCATTGTGTGGAGACTCTGATTCCTACTCTGTGCACCTGGTTTTCAGGAGCTACTGTACAGGGCTTTGTGCTCAGCTTGCCTTGTCATGTTGATAATGTGAACAGACAGTCTTGTATTTGCATGGGTAGCAAGAATCATTTTTTCCTTGTTTTTGAGAACATTACAGCACAATTTCCTTAAGAATGATTCATGAATAAGCATTTGGATTTTAGCATGATGGATCCAGGTGATTGGCTAGAACTGAGTGACACTAACAGTCGATGATTTAAGAGAATAGTATGTATGATGCTTTTCCTGATGAACAGCTTTTAAATAGTCAGCCTTAATTTCAGATTTTTTTCTGAGAAAATAAAAACAAAAAAATAGCAAAACCCCTTTGCTAATTGTGCAATCAAAAGTGGGCCAGATTCGTGACCGGTGGCAGCCCTGATGAGGCATTGTGTACCGCAGCTCCTCGGCCTCATTACGGCATATCTCCCCGCGCGAGGAGCCGAGCCGAAACAAACACAGCCCTGCAGTGGAACTCCAGCCGCGTGTGTTAAGACAACATATGAAAGCCCCTGCCCACACATGACTGGCTCAGAGTGGGAAGGCAGGGTTTGTGAGGCTTGTCTCTTCTTCATCTGCCTCCCCGCCCACGTTGGCAGAGAGATGCGCAGCACTCGCTGGCCTTCACTCTTTCTTCAAGCTCTGCAGCGACTGCGTGTTACAGCAAACGCCAAGCTTCGAGTGTGAGCGAGTGTGGTTCAAGTCTTATATGAATTCTTATATAAACGAAGTGGCACAGCAGTACGATTTAATTTGTACTAATTGGCATCACATAGAAACGCTTTTTGCGTATTAAAGCTAGTAAAGGCAAACTTGTCAGATGTTTTCCTTAACTGTGTTTACCGCCTTATGTAATCCCATTTACTTTAGAGTCCCTCATCACGTCTGAAAGTGCTGCCGCTGTCTTACTTACTCATGTGTATAACAGCCTTATGCACACACATTTCATCAAGCAGAAACCTCATGCATTCATGGATGATGGAGTAACACTTTTCACTGGTCTCTCCCTGCTCATCTCCCTCTCTCCATCACCGGCACATACACACATACCTGGAACGAAGGACTGCGAGTGGGACCACTCTTTTCTTTCCTTCGTTTTTTGCATTGACCAGCTGGATATGGTTGCATAACCAGTGTTGGCATGGTAATGATGCCAGGCTCATGGACGTGCTGGTACTTAGAATGTGTAGCTGAAGCTCTAGATGAACCTTCATGTTGTGCTTTGGATGAAGCAATTTGACCAAGTATACAGTGAGTGGGACACATGTCACTCAATCCACAGCATTTGTTTTAGTTTGTAGCCCATAGGACATACCTATAGGCAATAATTCACCCATGAGGAAATGGTTTTGAAGTTAGGTTAAGGTCAACATCCATCCATGGCTGTATAAGTACATGGATTGAATATGCACATCAGACTTACAGAATAGTACAGTACCTTGCGTAAGTATTCACCCCCTTGGATGTTTTACCCTTTTATGGCTTTTATAAATCAGTCATGGTCAATATAAGTTGGCTTTTTGGACAAAAAAAATCACAAAATAGCTCTCTTTAATGTCAAAGTGAAAATATATTTCTACACAGTCATGTAAATTAAATACAAATATGTAATGAAAATAAGTGCTTGCATAAGTATTCACCCCCTTTATCACCCCCTTTGTATAGACTGACCTAATTCAACAGAGGTCCAGCCAATTGGTGCTAGAAGTCTCACAATTTGTGTAATGGGGATCAGTGTGCAGTGAATGTGTCTCAAGTGATTGTAGTATAACGACACCTGTGTCTGGAAGGTCCATTCACTGGTCAGTATTCAGTAATCAGTATTACTGGCTATTGTTAAACCATTAAGACCCAAGATCACTCTAAGCAACTCAGAGAAAAGGTTGTTGAAAAGTATAAGTCAGGGGAAGGATACAAAAAAATGTCCAAGGCACTAAACATCCCCTGGAATTCTGTTAAATCCATCATCAAGAAATGGATGGATTGTGGCACATGTGTAAATCTGCCTAGATCAGGCCGTCCTCACAAACTGAGGGGCCGTTCAAGAAGGAGACTAAAGATAGGCCACCAATAGACCTATGACTACTCTGAAGAAGTTTCAAGCTTCAGCAGTTGAGATTGGAGAAACTCTGCATACCACCACTGTTGCCTTGGTTCTTCACCAATCTAAGCTTTATGGAAGAGAGCCACTGTTGAAAAAAAGGATCGACTACAGTTCGCCAAAAGGCATGTGGAAGTCTCCATGGTCAAGTGGAAGAAGGTTCTGTGGTTTGATGAGACCAAAGTGGAGCATTTTTTCAACAGTGGCTCTCTTCAATGAAGCTTTGATTGGTGAAGAACCAAGGCAACAGTGGTGGTATGCAGAGTCTCTCCCATACCAGCTGCTGAAGCTTGAAACTTCTTCAGAGTAGTCATAGGTGTCTTGGTGGCCTCTCTTACTAGTTTCCTTCTTGCATGGTCACTCAGTTTGTAAGGACGGCCTGATCTAGGCAGATTTACACATGTGCCATATTCCTTCCATTTCTTGATGATGGATTGAACAGAATTTCAGGGGATGTTAAGTGCCTTGGACATTTTTTTGTATCCTTCCCCTGACCTGTACTTTTCAATAACCTTTTCTCTGAGTTTCTTAGGGTGATCTGTGGTCTTCATGTTGTAACAGTAGCCAGGAATACTGATTACTGAATACTGACCAGTGAATAGACCTTCCAGACACAGGTGTCGTTATACTACAATCACTTGAGACACATTTACTGCACACTGATCCCCATATCACTAATTGTGAGACTTCTAGCACCAATTAGCTGGACCTCTGTTGAATTAGGTCAGTCTATATAAAGGGGGTGATAAAGGGGGTGAATACTTATGCAATCACTTATTTTCATTACATATTTGTATTTAATTTACATGACTGTGTAGAAATATATTTTCACTTTGACATTAAAGAGAGCTATTTTGTGAATTTTTTTGTCCAAAAAGCCAACTTATATTGACCATGACTGATTTATAAAAGCCATAAAAGGGTAAAACATCCAAGGGGGTGAATACTTACGCAAGGTACTGTAGGTAATAGTACATAAACTGCTCACACTTGTAACATCAAAAATAATTTGTAGGAGGCGGAGTAGTATTTGGTTTGGTCCATATTACTTACCTTCAAACACACATTTACATCCTCTAAATACTGCTGCTAAATAAAAACACAAGCTACATTATGAATGCACATCTTTTCATGAAGTTTCCATTCCTTAATCTCATATTCATCCATAAGCATCCATTTTTTTATGAAGAGAGTCATTCTTGCATTTTGTCAGGAATATACTTGACATGCAAACCCTTTGCCTGAGGGAGAAAGTGTTGCTTTTGAGGTTAAAAATAGAATACCATGGAAGAAACGGCAGACACAAACATGTCACTTTCTACCAAAATGACATTGGCACAAAACTGGATGCTCGCTTTGCCGAGATAGAGCAAACTTAAATGAACGCAGCTCTACCTGTCACTGTCTTTGCCCCAGACATAATCAGCGAAATTAGGACGTTTGCAGATGTGGCACTGAGCATTTACGTAACAGCCACCGTTCATGTGAGGACAGCTACGCTCTCAGGGAGTGACCAAGATGAAGTCAAGGCCATTCTGTGTTTTTCCTTTGATTTGCACGTGGATGTCTCAGGTGAGGGTTTGGCCCTGTGGCTTTCTGTGGACGGAGCCACGTGTCTTCACGTGAATAAAGGCTTCATTCAGAGGGCTGCTGACGAGTTGGGCCTGGTCACATGTGTAGCCATCTAATGTGCAGGGCAACATTTTCATGCTCAGCTGCCCCCAAGAAGACCGCAGCAACCCACCCTCAATCTCTACGCCCACTAACACCAGATGTAGGTCGCTGTGTGCTGCAGGGAACTGTGTGTGTGTGTGTGCTAGTGTGTGTGTGTGTGTGTGCATGTGTGAGTGCACTCATGCTTGTGTGTGCCCTTGTGCAGTGGCTGAATGTGGGAGACAGGGCCGCCAGCACGAGTTTCCAGTCCTGTCACATTGCATCCTAACAAACACACAAGCTGAGGCCTGACACATGAATGGCTCTCTCACAGGCACACGCTCTCCTCGAACTCCCCACCACCAGAGCCACAGCTCTACCACTCTCTAAAAACTAAAAAAAAAATTACAGCAAGCAGACCTATCCCATTTTAAAACTGTTGAGTGACACATATTAATACAAATAAATAAAACAAATCTCATTAAGTGCTTCTTCAAGCTCTCTCAAATGTCCCTGTACTTCAGGCACCAGAGACATATAGAAGTTCAATGAACAGCAAGACCACAACGCTTTAGACAAAATTTCAGCATCTGCACCAGTGAGTTAGTGCTCTCTTTCTGGCTCATGCCTAGTGAGCGACACAAAGGGTTGTGTGTGTGTGTGTGTGTGTGGGTCAGCTGGGGGATGCTGATGTCTTGGGCAAAGTTAGCTTAATGTGAACTGATTATTATGATGACAGCAGCATGCCTGCTGAGAGTGCGTCCTCACTCCGCCTGGCCTTCCTGCCAGCACAGCTGATTACGTTGCACAAACGCCGGAGCTGGGGGGAGCGCTTAACACATTCGCCTCCAGGAGGATCTCTTTACATAAAACCACCGTGCACAGCCCAGGACAGAGTCATGTCTGACTCTATACACACACAATTTTTAGTTTTGTTTGTGAAGCAGACTTACTAAGGTTTTTTTTAATTGTATTTCATATTGGACATTGTGCAGTTCTTGAAGGAAATAATACAGCTTTAACTACCTTATACTGTGAGAGTAACGTCAAAACATATTTAGATTTGAGCAAGTTGCCCTGAATGACCTTAATCTGGACAGCATTTGGTTCTGTGAAACTATTCCACAACAGCGCTTATCGTGACACGTGATTAATTAAATTAACGGCTGTGGAAAACAGATGTTGGGCCATGATCCAACTGAGCTGAATGCTTCATTAAAAGGCACTTTCATTTAAGTGGAATATCCATTTTACAGCAACACACCTTTTTTTTTTTTTTTTTTACCAATGGCTAGCCCCTTCTTCAGTAATCATTTTCTTTCTAGATGAAGTATTTTAAAACAGTAAAGTACTGCACTATCTTAGTGATCCTTATAAGAGCGGAAATGACCAGGGTTGCTAACTCTTGGGTTGATTTTTTTTGTCATGCAAGTCATACTTCACAGTGTTTATGTAATCGTGAGTTTTTCTTTTCCTGGCAACACATCTCCCACCAAGTTTTCAAATGATGCGCTCTCTTTCATACCTAGATATGCATGAATGATGGCAATCCTGAATGACCTCAGTAACTGTTTCCACAACACAACACAAAAGTGTTTCAAGTCAAAACAGAACCCTCCCACCAGCAACGCCTTTGAAAACATTCCATTCGAAAGGAACCATCCAGTCCCTCTTACAGAACAAGGCTAGATTGGGACAAGTTTTTTTCATCTTCAAACAGCCTCAGATTTGTCTTTTCTTTCAATTTACTCCCATTTTATACAAAACAGATGTCATGTTATATTGCGATACAGTCAGTATACATGTTTATTCTATCCAAAAAGAATATGCTCCCTAATAAGCAACAGCTATCTTTTCTCTCTGGCAACCACATACCTCTCACAACTCTGCCCTTTTGTATTACCTTTATTCTCTGTTCTTGGGTAGATATCCAGGGCAGCTGAATGCAGTCGATAACAAATTTGTGATTTAACGTGAGGATGAGCTAAAAAAATCCCAACTGCATGGGTAAAACTCACATTAGGTCCATTGAAGTACATGTAACTTACAGTAGATTGTAGAGAAAGAAAGGAAATACAAATGTTTTACAGTAGTATACAGAAAATCCTCCCAGTGTTGTTTGAAACATTGTATATTTGTCGACAAACAATATATTGTAGTATTTTCAACAGTAGGTAGTCAATGCATACCATACAGTCTGTTTGGCCAATTCTATTCAGTTTTAGAGAAAAAGAAACTCCTGTTTAGTTTTTCAGACAATAAAGATGACAAATGTAAACAAAATGCATCTGTTCATGAGATTAAGTTAATACTGCCTTTCAAAGAACCTACATGATGAAAAATGCATCGCCACCACCTATGCAGAATTTGACCCCATCGAATATCAGTAGCGGTCATAGCGTCTCTGACTGCTGGAGTTGTAGCCCTGGTTATGGGAGTCGTGTTGGCCTTGATACTGTCCACCTGAGCCCCAGCGCCGTTCCTGCGGTGGACCCCGCTGGTCAGACCATCCCCAGCCGCGATCTCTGTCACGGCCCCTGTATGGTCTCTGGTCTTGATGACTGCAAACGTCAAGTTCAAATGTTCACATAATCTATCCATGAGTTCATCATTTATGGCAGGCAACATACAGTACAATGTGAATGTAGTATACTAATGCTACATTGAATGCTTTAAAAGTATGATATGTAATATTTCCTACCCACTCAGCTACACCAATTTGTTGGCTATTCGTGGCATGATCTTAATAATCCCTTGACGAACTATTATAATGGGTTAGCTAACAGGCATTCAAGGTTCACTGTTTATCTTGAACGGACGTGATTATAATTACACTTTCACATTGAGTCTGTCACGGAGTTAATATCGTTGTATGAAACGTTGCTGGCATACCGGTTATCCCTGCCTCGTTGGTAACCCCCTCCACTACGACCTCTCCAATCTTCAACAATAGGTGGTGGATTCACAGGCTGCTGAACATATTTTTGGTACTCCACGTCCTCTGATGTGAACCTACAAGCGAACTGTTCTTCATACCCCTGGAGCGTTTCGGGACTGTCCGTCATTCTAGAGTTGTGTTGCAAATGTAAAAACACTTAATACTCAAACTTTTGAACAGATAATAAACAGGCTGTTGTATAGCCTGCATACAGTCAACAGTGAAAAGACAGCAAGATATCTGTTATGATGGCTAGGTTAGCTTGCTAGCCTTTTGGCGTCGATAAACCAGTGAACTTAAAACGATATCCTGCGCTTCCAATAATGCTAAGCTGTTAATTAGTATAGTAGAAGTATAAAGGTTTAAAGTTCCATAAATTAATACATTTCAACCTATTTCTTAGAAATATGAAACTTACTTCACCTGAATTCAGTTGGTTAGTATCATACGGTAACTAACAGCATCACAGATGAACTCAAACAAGTGCATCACCAAATTAGTCCTCAGAGTAGAAAGAACAGAGAAAGTAGTTCCGCTTGGCGCGGCGCATGAGTTAGTATACTTGGATGTGTGCATGCCACATCATTGGAAATACGCCAAAATTGAACTATTCAGGTTGCATCAAAGCTTTTGCTTATTATCATAATATTCACATAGGGTTGTCACCGTGAAATTAAAGAGTTTTCGATGGAAAAACGTTTTCTTCAAAAAATAAGTTTAGTTACAGGCTGTTTAACCTATAGACATATATGTCTGAGCTACCTGAGTAAGAGCTACGGACGCCAAGTGGGGAAAAATACCAGCATTTCATTGAGTCATGGACCTTTACAGAACATTTGTCAAATGTTTGCATTATACTTGTGATGCATATAAATGTGTTTGTCTGCTGGACGACAGTTCTCCCGGTTATTTGGAGTTGTGACTGTTTGCAACCCTCCACCTGAGCTCTTAATCGTAATTGGTGAAGTCACCTGCCAAATCAGCCTAACATATACTATCTCATCTGATGTAGCATGCCTACCAATTGGAATCCACCAATCAGCCCACCCATCACTTCAGGATGCACAGCGCAGTGAGCACAATTCAAGCGACCAAATATCAAGAATTTTGCAAACCTGGGTTGTTTTGAAGACGCTCCCTGCTTCTAATGGAAGACAAAACAGATTCCGGGCTATCACATGACATGTAAGTTCATAATATAAACCATATCGCTTCAGTTTAAAGTTGAGGCATCTACGTAGCCTTGCAAGTGGTGTTTATTTGTAATCCAAGAGGTTAGTGGTTTAACTGTAGAATTGGTCTTAGTGAGACATATTGTCTTCACACAATCGCTGCCCATTGTCCGGCATTACCTTTTTTTTCTCTTTTATCTTCCCTTGTTTTTGGCTCGGATATGTATGCAGGTAATGTAAGATAGGAGATAGGATGTTGGAGGCTAATAGGTTTCTGTGAGCAGGTGGAATCCGCTCAGTGTCGCTGCTGTAGCTGTAGGTCTCACTTGTAATTCAAACCCATTGGGGAGCGGACTCCAAGGAAACAATTCCACTAACAGCGTTATGTTAGTGTATGCCACGCTGTAACACTCTATTCGTTTACAATATATCTAAATACCACAGTAACCAAAGGACATTTACGGAAAGCGCGTTGCCTGAAAACTTCAAATGGAAAGAGAGTCAGCTTGGCGAATGCAAGACGTACCGGGGAGATCCGAGCTCTGTTCATGAGAGTAAAGACTATCACATTTCATTCTGTCAATCGCTTACTTGCTTGAAGTGGGGTCTTCGGTATGGACTTAACACGGAGCTAATGTCAAGTGGACTTTCAAAATAGTTTTATCACATCCAAGACTTCAACCTACCGGGTTGTTTGATACGCATTTTCCCCCGTGAAGATCTGTTAGAAAAGTCCGTGGAAATGGGGTAAGTGTGGGTTACAGAATTGCTACTCGCCTTACAAGCGAGAGGCAACTGCCTGCTGTGGCATCTGTAGTGGTAATTAGTTTTAAAAGAGTTTCTATGTAGGCTCAATCGAATCCTACATTTTCTGGAATTCTTCGCTAGGGAAACGCGAGCCATTAAATACGTGTTATTACGCTAAGTGTTCAAACTAACCTCGTCATTTTACGTAAAGCGTCAGCGTATTTTGTCTCGAGATCTGAACATTGTTGTTAGAATAAATACATGCCCAGTATTTTAAAACGCCGAATATTCGCCGCTCCCATAATTGATTAAATGGTTTGCTATAGGGTCTTCGTAATGCATAACCCTTGTGTCCTCACTGTCACACGGTTTCTGAAGCATTCTTGTAGGCTACCTAATTTATACACCCAAGTGCAATTCACATTAAATTAACCAATGTTCTAGATCTATGAACATGCCTGCATTCAATGTTCCCATCATATAAACTCTGTGAAAATACAGTGGTATCACAAACCGCACTTCGACTGTGATTTAGTCTTGTTGTTTGAGGCTCAGTTGTCACCAACAGTTTCGTGAGTAATTTTCTTTTGACGATAGTTTGCCAATTTGACTTGGAATATATCTACAATAGTAATACATGTGTAAGGGTAAATGCTGTATCGGTGCCACCTCTGCTATCCTAGGCGTTTTTTTTTCTTTTAACATGAACCATGAAGAGAACGGCGAGAATGTCAGGGGCAGAGTCAACAGAACCCACGCATGAGCAAGCCTTGGCAAACAGTGCTTAGAGGGGATGGGGATGGAGTTCGGATGGACTGGGTCTGTGGAAGAGGTCCTTTCACCCACTCGATTATGGCCCTCTCATTTGAGCTCATGATCAATGTTCTGTCCTTGTTCTTTTATGTTTGCACAAAGGCATGTGCGTATTTCCCTGTATGGCAGAAGGGTTACTGTGAGTTGACTGGCCTGGATCATTGACTAATCACATCTGTGAATGGGGTGTCACATATTCTATCAGCCAATTCGTTCAACTACAGTTCTGGTTAATCTCAAATGCCACTCTAAAGTGGTGTTCATGAGACGCCTGAAGCCATTTACTTTGATTATCTTTGGTCACAGAATGTTTATTAGGCTGGAAGCATTTGGTAGTGTACATATGCATGCGAATATCTATATTTTGGGTGTGTACAGTGATACATAAAAGCACTCTTCCTCTCCCCTCTGAACACACGTACACAACTTTGGTGAAAACCTGTCTAACTACCAAAACAGCTCTGACATCCTTCTTGCCTGTCTCCAAGTTGTTTGACCAGTTTGTGTTGCCTCTTGAGAGTGGCCTTGCACAACACTCAGTCATTGAAAGAATTCAAAGATCTCTTTCTTTTCCCTTTTTTCAGGAGAGTTTCGTGTGTGTGTGTGTGTGTGTGTGTGTGGACCCGAGGGGACACTGAATGCATTAGAGCTTACCTACGTTAGAAGTGCTCAGTCACATAGATAACAACAGTTTGTTATGATTGATGTATGAGCAGTCTCATCATGCATCCAAATAATCATATGATATTTCAACTTATCTAACAATACTCTAAAACATTAACCATTCTGAAACATGTTCAGGAAGTGATTTAAGACCCCAGATAATAATCATAATATGTCTCCCTCACAATGGTCATGCCAAAGGCATGGTCACATAGTTTCGCACTATGCAATTTCCTCAACTGTCAAGTTTAGTTGAGGTCATTAGCATAAGTATATTGATTGTTGATAGTTCTGTCTGAAACCAGTTTGGCCTCTGCATGTCACTCCAGGAGATGGTTATAGATTAACCAGCTGGTGCAGCCTGCTGCCTGCTAGGATTCCGTACACGCCCAAATAGTGACCCAGAGGCCAAAGCAGCAAAATTGATTAGCTGCCTTTGGTTTGACAGTTCAGATTGTTTTGTGTTAATGAATACCCTATCCACTCTCTGATGAATGATCAGTTGATTCAAACAGCATCACCTATCAAACTTTCTCTTATTCACTTCAGTTATGTAATGATGTTTGGACATACTGCTGCTAAATGCTGTTCTTCTCAGTATGAATAGATTTTGAACAAGTCTCTTCCCTCTGGTGACACTGACAGCTGCATGAGGCATTTGTCATACTTGGACTTGTAGGCTTACTAGTCAGACAGGACAACTGTTGCACAGAGAATTTAACTGAGAAAAATGGTGACTGTAATTAATAACAGATTTGGGTGGAGGAAAAATAATTTTCTAGTCCAGCAAGGGGTTCATTTTGTACTGCTTCTTCCACTGCTGCCTGATTTGATTGCTTCCGACAACTGTGTTTGAAGTAAATCTACTCGAAAGCTACCAAACTTGCGACTCTCCGAAACTTTACATTGAAACTAAAACAAAGCTCAGATGTCATTTGAGTCTCTGCCAGGGTCATTAAGAAGCTCTTTGATCTGCCCGTGTCATGAGCTAAAGTAACGTTGGATTAGTGATTATGATGAGAAGCTTGGCCTCTTGGCTGCACGTCAATACCAATTTGACATAATAATCCAAATACAGATCTGAAGGCTAGTGATCATTTACACGTTACATTTTCACGCTCAACATTCAGTCAATTAGTGTAGGATGTCTTGTAGAAAGTGCTAGTATGTCTCTGGGGCACACCTGCTCAGGAATGTAATGATGGTGCTTAAACCCCAGTGTATTGTTCTGTCATGAGAGGTAAGGGAGGCAGAAGAGCACTTTTAGGGAGGGGGGGTGGTTGGCATGAGGGTAGAGATCGCTATTTAAAGTAAGCCTGGGAGAGAAGGCGGCACCCAATGTGGGGACTGATCCTAATCTCTTGTCAAGCACTGTAACCAGCTTAAGTGTCATTGATTTAGCTGGTGAGATGCCGCTCTGATGCTATGGTCTGTGTAGCTAAGGTAAAAGGTTCCGGCTACTGAGTGGCATATGCTGCATGTCCATAGACCGACTCTTAAGAATGAAATTGCCAGTGTTATGGCAAACATCATTATTTAAAGGTTGGTAAATGAAAGGGACAGATCAGTGGGGATTGGAGGAGGGTTTTTTTTTACCAGATGGTGGGGGCCATGGCCATCTGTTGTGACTATCCACCAGGCTGCAGACTGCATTCCCCCCGACTGTGAAAATTACGCAACAAGAGCGTAGTAATGGTCTCCCCTTTTTGAGAGCCGCGGCCCACGTGACCCACCATCACAACAAATCATGCAAAGTGTCTGTCTTTGTCAAGTACAAAATGTCATGGTATACTGACATCTGAGATGTTATCTAATTAATGCTTCAATTTTTGGTTGGTTGTTGTGTAACAGGATCAATAGTGTTGTCCCAACTGTTCCTGGGTCTCCATGCTGTTTGGGCAGCATCTTGTGTTGTAGGCTATACACTGTGTGGTGGGGGAAGCAGCTCTCAACTTTACAAACGCTAATCAGGTCATCGTTTTACATAATGTGAAAAAGTTTCAGCGTGCATGTAAGAGTTGAGGTAAATGAAGAGATCCAAGTGTCTGTTTCAATCTTTGTGACCTATATATGGGGGATCTCCTCCTTTTCTCCCACTGCAAACACGCATACCATCACTCTCTTCTAGTCCTCTGTTTGCACACTTTGAATTCTTTTCAATGTGTTACATATGGCAGGGACACCATAACCTTTCCCTATGTTTTCTCCTACACAATCTGTTTCTCAAATGCTTAAGCCAGCTTTCTGGTTTTCTTTTATTTCCTGATTCATTCTTAGGCACACCCTTGGTGTAATATTTAGGATAGCATGCTGCAATATCTTACTCACCATTAACAATGAATAGAGTGTGACATTTGGGTGGTGATTACAATCTGATTAGCCAGTTCAATTCAGTTCCTGATTAGAGAAGGTTTTAGAAGAGAGCCATCAGGCTAGATCAGCTGTTTTCCCCACACACTGTCATATTTGTTTTGATCTGTCTTGCCTCTCTCCCTCATTAAACAACTACACAGTTATTTTATGATTCTTTTGCAGTAGTTCAATAACTCCGTATGTATAGCTGCTGTCGGCCAGGAGAGCAAAGATGAGCAGAGCTGCCGTGTACTCAGGTTGTGTGCAATGCACTCGTATTGTGTTTGCTGTGAGTCGCCCACACAGAGTACTCCAATAATAAAAGCATGTTTGTGAGCAAGCTCGTGTGTGTGTGTGTGTGTGTGTGTGTGTGTGTGTGTGTGTGTGTGTGTGTGAGAGAAACAGACCCTGCTGAAATATAGGGCACAGGTGTACCATCAAATGAAGATTTAGCATTCTGGTGAAAAGGGACATGATGATGTTGTGTTGTTGTTGTTGTTGCTGTTGATGCTGTTGATGTTGTTTCTCCCTTCAGTCCGTTCACAATTTAAATACCAACCTGTGACACATCATGAAATGAAGTACTCATGATTTGTTAAGATAAACCTGAGCCACCTGGTCTGGGTTGCTTGTCAGGGGTGAAATGTTGTTTTGAGCGTAGGAGAACAGGTACAATGACATTCTTTTTCTTGTTCCTAAAAGGCATTTGGGGAATGTGCCTGATGGTTCGACCTCAGTACACGCTTTTGACTAGCACAGAGGTTCTTTGCTGGCAATAGACTCTGTGGAGCACATTTATTACCTCACACATTCAATGATTTGGTGAAACAGAGGAAACCTTTCAAAGCAAAATGAGAGCATTTCTGGAAAAGGGCGTGCTGCTGGCATGTAACCTAGTGTCAACTTACCGCTCTTAAGTAGGATGGGAGACCCCGACTGCAGGTCCTTAAAGGTTATGTATTATTTATGCATGACAATAGTCATGTGATCGCAGTTGTTGAATAGCATTAAGTTCCTTGAATGTTGTCGAGTGGGTGACTTCCTTAAAAGGTGTTTAATTACTGAAGAGTTGTAGAAATAAGTAACCTTTAACACATCTAAGATCTGTAATTAAATCTGAATCCAGATTAAAGTCTTCATGATGGCTGCAGCTATAAACCCAAATGTTATGTCTGAAAGGAGACATAGAGTGTGCGTCACACTCGTCTAAACAAAAATACACATGAGCTCATATGAGCCATCTATTTCCCCTCTGATTCCCTTTCTGGGGCAAGGTGAGGTTGCAATCCATTTATGAGCTCTGAAAACATGCCCCTATAGACCCCAGACTTTAATGGTTCATGTTGCCCCTCCTGTCCCTCAGACTACAGTGTTATGTCATCAAGAAAATGCTTTTTAGGCAAACTGGGGAGCGAACTAAGTAAGCCTAAAAAATTTAACACATTCTGGAGATGCCAAGTCAGTCATGCATCACATCATTCTCATACCGTTCTCCTCAGAGGTAGCAGCCACACCCCTTATCGCCATGGGTGACACTCACTTTTCGCTCTTGAGAAGGGGTAGGGTAGGGGTCAGGAGCATTATCCATGCATTTCATGACACTGTACATGGATGTGTTCATTTGCTGAACAGAAGCCAATCAGAACAAGAGAATTCGAACGGATCAAAGGAGAACCTGGTTTGGCTGAGGCTCCCCAGTGCGTTATTCTCCCTCGCCGGTGAGCTGAAGGCTCGAGTCCAGCAGAGTACACCCACTCACTCACTGGTGAATTATTCAAATCCAACAGCATCAGTTGTGAGGGGACAGAGAGGGAAGACTGCCAGAAGACAAACTATCAGGAGGGTTATTGTCAGTCATGTTATTGACAGACTGCAGTTTTTTAAAAAGAGTGCTCAAGAAGTGAAGGTGCTGTGTTTAAATGCCACCTAAGACGTAGTGGCAGATGGTCACTGTGGAGCTTAGCATGCCCCATGGCAATTACTGTTTGGTTTCGAAGGTAAATGGCAAATATGGCCTTGCATTAGCCGTGAAAGCTTTTGATGTCTTGCCAGTGTTTCACATGGAACAAAGAACACCATGTTTCTCCCTGCAGCTGGATTGCACATTGCAGGTCCGTCTCTAGGACTCATTTTTGGCACCATGCGGTACTGTTTCTGTGAAGCCTGGGCGTGAACACTTGTGTTGGGGAGATTCTGTTGTCATCTGTCTCATAAGAAAACAGGCGACCTTGTATTTTACCATCCATCACAGCGCTGAAACATCTGGACTGCATTAGGACAGTTAAGCATGCAGTGGTCCATAATCAAAATGACACTGAAAACCCATTTCAAGGCCCAGCATCACTGCAGGCAACTCGTATACAGGCCATTATTTCAAGAGCTTGTGACATCCACTTGAAATGTTTTTTCTCCAAATGTTACCCATTGAGCATAAATCAGGCAGCCCCCTGATTGCTGGAGAATCAACACCGCAGGTGGTAGCTTTGTTGATTGGGTTTGAATGGCGACTACATGGGGTTTTTGGTGGCTACTGCATTACTGGAACACTGCTCAGGGGAGCTGGGACTACGAGGCAGTCAGGCAGTGAATGAACAGGGGAGTCTTGTCTGGTCGTGGGGTTTTTGATTAACTGTGACCGTCATCTGCACCAGGGGTATCCTTGCCAAAGCAGATTATGCCATGAGATTAGAGGTTAATTCTTTGGGAATAAAATGTATTGGGGAAATTATTCATTTATTTCAGGCATGGCTCTGTATGATTAGCCTGCTAACTAAATTATTTTGGGGATTTTATGTCTCTTTTACAATAAAATATTTTAGATACATTCATATTTATATCTCTTACATTCTAGTCAAATCCAAACCTAGAAGTAAAAAATGAATCATCCAAAAGTTTGCCAAAGGGAATATAAAGTTTACTCTGCAAACTATGTAAGACTCACAGGAATATGAGGCTCTTGCTTTCGTTTTCACTGTTTCCTTTAAGCCTTGCGGGGGAGAAGTGAAGATGTTTTCTCCGAGTCTGACTCTGTGCCACTGGGGCCTTCTTCAATCCTTGTTTCCCAAAGCAGGCACAGTTGACACAAATCTTGTGCGAGGTTTGCTGGCTGGTTTGAGGGGGTGTAGTTGTTCCTGCTGACTGGTAAATGAGGAGTTTCTGCAGAGCAGGGTGTTGAGGAGGAGCAGCACGTCCACATCAATAGTTTGGGCTGGGATGAGGGAAGTAACGCATCCGCTCTAATGTGGCTCCTTGTCACTGGGATTTGGCTTGAGCTGATCAAAGCCCCCTTCTAAATCAGTAAGTGCTCCGTAGCTGCCTGCCTCAAATAATCCAGCTGCTCTTTCCAAACCCAAACATTTTAAGTATGCATGTAGTTATGTATGTATGCATGTCTGTGTATATGTATTAGGCATGCACTGAATGTTGAGTGTGTGCAAATTGAATGCAACATCAAGTATTTAATGAAATCCTGTTTGTCTGAATGACAGGACTGAACAGTTGCACTGCTCTTAACTGTAACTAGTGTCATCTGCTGTAATCTTCAGCATAGCAGCAGCATGTTTAAATTTTAAAAAAGGAAAGCATAAAGCAAAGAAAAGCATATTGAAAAAGCAAAAACATAAGATTGCACAGCTCTCTTGTCATCAGAATCATGGTGTGAAGCCAAAGTATCCTTGTGAAGCTGGGTCTCTGACCTTGTGTTGCTGCTGTGTTTGAAGCCCCTCCTCTGCTAGCCTGGGGTGCAGGTTTGTCCCCGGCACACGCGCATGACTCCCCTCAGCCCTGAATGCCTGAGCGTTGCGTGTTGAGCCAGTGGTGACTAAGAACAAAGCGTCCATCAGGACCAGAGCTACGCTGTTGTGCGGAGCTCTCCGGAAATCAAAGGAACAATGCCAGGTGCAATGAAAGCTAGCCAGAGGCTGGTGGGCCCATGTGTGCTCAAAGCCAGTGTCACCATAGCAGACAGAGCTCTTTTTTTTTTTTTTTTCAATTCTCCGTCTGACCTCTGTTGCATTCCAATTTGCAGATAACGTCTGCATTCATCCAAACAATGCAACAATTGCTGAAGGCCATCGCTGCAAATCCGATCAGACAACACATCCCAGCACAGTTGTTATTTGTTTGGGTTAATTTGCCATATTAAGTAGCATGTGCCATTCGGATCCACATAAACAATATCGAGATCTCATTACGTTAGCAGGGAGCTTGGCTATTTATGTCCACTGTATTGTTAATCAGGGTTCAAGGAACGAGTCCCGCGTGACCCTCTTTCAGCAGCAACACAGATGCCCTGCCTTTAAGGGCTCATTCATTCCTTGTCAGCAGCAGCAGCGATGTATATTAAGTGTGTTGTCAGCACAAGGGCTCCCGCCGCTGGCCTCCAAAAGATGCCTTATTCCCCCAGAGCCCGACGGCCATCTAGTTCACTCGAAAGACTGGAGAGGGCACATTTGTGTACAATGACGCAGGGTCCTGTATTTAAAAACCGAGCCGGCATCATCTGAGGATGGTTGCGCTTACTGTGTGCCCAAGCCAACACTGTTGACCAGAGAATAGAAAAAGGTGCTGATGTGTTAATAGCTTTGGTTTGCCCTGTAAGGATTAGGAGTAATATTATATTATCACTTGCTTGCAGACTGTGTTCTTTGGGAGGGCCTGACATCTCGCTGAAATAGGTGATGTGAAGAAGGTGTAAAGAAGTTGAGCAGGCTCAGTTTATCAACACAAGTGTGCGTCTTAGTGGGGAGGTGTTTTGGAATCCAGGGAGAGAGGGGAGAATAAAACAGTAATGGTGTATCTTTTGTTCCTGCTGTTTGCTATTTTTTTTGCCATTTTGTTTTTCTGTTCACTCACACCATTCTGTTCTCTTGCTGATCCACAGGGAGCAGCCGATCTTCACCACCAGGGCTCATGTCTTCCAGATCGACCCCACCACCAAGAAGAACTGGGTCCCCGCCAGCAAGCAGGCGGTCACTGTGTCGTACTTCTACGACAGCACGCGGAACAGCTACCGCATCATCAGCGTGGACGGTTCAAAGGTGAGCAGCCTTAAGGGAGCAGGATTAGGATGGAGCAGAATCAGATGGTGTTGTAACCTCCCTCTCAACTCAGACCTCCATTCACCCAACCCCCACAGGACGTGAGCTAGCTACTGGGAAGTGCTGCACTGATTCCCTCAGATGCAGTTAGCTGAATCTTGATTAGCATGAAGCAGATTCCCAGGGTTGCCCAACTCTGCCCTTTGCTCTGCAGTTATCATGAGGCAGTCTCATATAATAACTCCTGCAACTGACCACACAGGGAAGGGGGATGGCTGTGTCTTTGTTATGCGTTGCACTTGCTTCTGAAAATGGTAGGCCATGCAAGGCTTTCAGACTGCAGGTTTTTCGCAGGTTAGAAGTCGGGCATTAATGCTTATCAGTCTTCTAAAGCCAAACTACTTTCTCCCAAAGAGCTCGGTGAAGTTGACGATGTGTCCGCTACTTTTGTCAAGGAATGCAGGATAAGGCTCTCCGTGTCCCCACCGACTGATTTCAGTGGCGTCGCCTACCCACCGTCCCCGGAGAGAGGGCCTTTAAAGGACATGTGGAGCGATGCATTACCGTGACATACAGCCAACAGCTCCCCCCCGCGTGGCTAAATTAAGACCAGTTCACATTTCCTCACCACTGTGTGAATACCAGCAGACAAAACGGGCAGGCTAGCTCTGTATATAGGGCCGGCCATTTAAACATAGGCTCAAATGGGAGCCGGAACCAGTAAGGCTTGATCCATTATATACAAGCATGGCAAGCAAATGAAAGTGCTATGAGTGCTATGAATTCCCATATTCTTAGAGGATTGCCCTGATATCACACCTCCTCCCCCCCTCCACCACCGCCCCCGCACAGGCTTTCGCCTATCTCTTCCCCCTCACCACTCGCCAGAGCTTTATGTTGTGCGTTTCCATGGAGATCAGTGGCCTCCTGGCTGCAGGGATGTTTGATTACGCTGAGATCCTCGTGTCACAGTCTGTCGGCATGACTGATAGTGGAGCTCAGAGTTCAGAGCCATCCCAGCAGGCCTGGGCGCCTGTGTGTGGGACGTTGTCAGGGGGAGATGGAGAGAGGAGAGATGGACACCAAATGCTGTGTCTGCCTGATGCCTTCCCAGCTACTGGTTCTGTGTTGTATAATATATCTGCATATTCTTGTCTCTGAGCCAGCACAGATGGGTGACAATTTATTTCCCATTACTATTCATAAAGAAGGATACTGACAAAGATGATGTGTATGACTGATGACACTGTGATACCTTACTTGGCCTAAATAGGATGACTCAAATTTGCACCTGGTTGCAGCCTATGTGGATCTGCATTCCTATCATAATGCACTTGGTGATCAGTAGTCTTCCTGTCCAAAGGTGACTTGGCAGTCAGTTAGAGTCAGCAAGCACATGGAGAATCAGTGGCTTCAGATTTTATTATGGCTTTGTGCCTCGGATTGAAGAACTGCTGTGACCCAGAAGCTTTTAGTCAAGTGCACCTAACATAGAATGTGCTAACCACACATGCATTACAGCTCAGCACACTCGGACACCTATACAGTCCCGTCCCCACCTTTTGGTGAATTAGCTTAATGTCACACTGAGAAAAGGTAACCTTCAATTGAAACAAATGAATTCTGAGAAAATTCATCAAAATATGAAAAAAAAAGCTTAAATGGATCTTTTTGCAACAAACATGCTGTGCTACCGGGACTTTGACTGGATCTGCACGTTCCTTTCTCCTGACACATCTGCGTTTTTCATTCAAACCTTAGCGCCTCAGCTGAGTGCTTTTACAAACCGCCAACTCAATCACACCAAAACGTAAACAAAAAAATGATTCAAACAACTCCATTAACCCTAGGGCTACAGATACCCAGGAAAGAATGTATTAATATTGTATGGATTATACTTAAGGACTGTTTGTTAACCTGTTTTCTCAAGTGAATCCTATATAAACACATGTGGCAGTGCTATGATGTTACCTTAAACTTATTGCATATTGCTACCAGTGTTATGTGAGACAATCAAACAAATGTAGCTGCTACATGAAGCATGAGGGGAGAGTCCTCTTTAGACTGCTGAAAGGAAGCAGTTGTCGGTGTGCTTGTGTTAATTCCGTTTACATGTCTCGCCCAACGCAGAGCCCATCCTTCTGAGAGAAGGTGGCTAATCGCGTTAAGAGCAGTAAACTGAGACATCTGCATGTCATCAGGCATCTTTGAGCTCAGTAGAGATGTCTGGAAATGGCAATGTAATACGGAGGTGTTTGTGTGTTTGTTTCTTTCATATCTTTTGTGACTAACCTGCCCTATACGGAGTATTTAATCATACTGAAGTATTTAATCATTCGCTTATTTTCATGGTTTGTGCTTTCTCAAACAAATTCATCTTTGAAAAACTAGTCAGATTGTTGCCACAGGGATCAGCTGCTTCCTTGAAACCAAGTGTGCCGTGGTGTCGTTCTTTTAGGTATTTAGAATTTGTCCTTCTTATTCATTTTCTATGAATTCTTAATGTTGATAGCTGTGATTATCAGATTCAGATAATCAGACAAAAATCTTGTTTTGGTATTACATTCACATTTTTCAGTCCACCTTCAGTCAAGTTTCTCTAATGGTTATTATATGAGGACATTTTTTTTATAAAGATTTTTTTTTAAGGAAACTGGGGTAATATCATATGTTAAACCAATCTAATTTGTTAACCATTTAAACAAATGAAAAACACAACACAGGCTTTTTTAATACTGTTGAATTACAGAGAAGTGTGCCCTTACCCACATTTAAAAGTGGAGTGACAGAGAGTGATATCATGGCGTATGTTTTCTGTCAGCCCATGCCTTGTCTGTCTGCTCCACAAGGATGGCATCTGGCGGGCAGGGAAGAGGGCCTCTCACTGTGCGTGTAATCTTTCACGACTTGGAAGACAGCCTGCTCTACATAATCCTGCCTCAGATTCGCCACCCCTGTAGACACCGAAACACCTGTTTTTGCTGTACTTCCACTTCAAATTAGCTGCTTTTGTTTTTGCCAAACCAAGGGGACAAGTGTTGTAACGTATCATGGACCAGGCAGACAAGTATTTAGACATTTCGTTGGCTTGAAGGAGAAGAAGCTCGCAAACAATAGGGTCCCCACTCTCCATCTGGTATCAATTCACACACAGTGCATTGCTCATTCAGCCCAAAAGATTGGGTGTGTGATGTGCTCTCTCGTGTTCCTTGTCAAAAGGCAATATTAAGATATCTAGTGTTTTCAGCCAACCTCTGGCCTTGCAATCAAAATTTAGCGGTCAGTTTAGTTCCCTATATTATCAAACCTCTTATTCTGGCACATTGGCTGTGCTCTGGACTCGGGGTCTTGCTAGTTTTGTGGAGATTTTGTTGGTGAGCATCCATTGCTGATTTTCCTGAGTCAGCTGATTCGCCTCTATTGGTAGGATGTCCAGGCCATCGCTCGTGCGTGACCCTGACGCCTGGGCCATCTGATCCGAGTTCTGTCCCTCTAGGCTACAGCTGGCCCTGTCAATAACTCCCACTGACGCTGGGTAATGCCAGCATTACATTCACACACCACACCACACCACACCCCCAACCCCACCCCCACAGCCAACTCACATGACCGGACATCTGTGTCCGAAGCCCACACACACTTTACAAGGTTTATTTAAGTTATCTAGTTAAAGACAAACGCCTCAACATATTGGCAGTAGGTGAAAATATACTAAGGTGTTAATGCCTTGTATAAAATGGATATCTTTAGTTGTTAATAGTGTGTCTTGTCTTTTTAAAAAGTCTGGTCTAATAAAAAGAACAAGTGTATTATCTTATCACTCTCAAATCCCGATGGTTTTGTCCGTGCGGAGACGAGATTCAGTAATGTGTCTGATGTTGCAGCTTTCATCGCCGCATGTTGCCGAGTGGTCATGTGATCATCTCAGCTGCTGTCATGGCGAGGGTGATGAGGCGTTGAGTCATCTGGGCTGAGTGGCGTTTCGCAGTGAGCCTGTGAGCTAAAGACATAAGTGCGGCTGCAGTGGGTGGCAGTTTGAAAAGACTTTCTCTAGTGCCCCTGTTTGATGTCACCAGCTAATTCCTGCCTCCACATTCAATCCCCAAGGGAGGAATATTAGTGGCTTGGATGTTATGAGATTCATTTTGTACACCTCCAAGTGTTTGTATTAATAAATATACTCTCTTCCAGACCACCCCCACCCCCATAAGAACATTTCTTATAATTATAGGATATTTTTTGTTTGATTATTGGAAGGCTTCTGATTTTGGGAGATTTTTTCTGTTTTTTACTTTCTTCCTCTGGCAATGTCTGCTTACTCAGACACATATGCACACCCTTGCAGCTGCAACCAAGAAGCTTATACAAGCTTAAAGTGGAGAGCTGAGTAGAAGTTGGAGTGTGTGGAGAAAGCGGATAAGAATATCAAGGCTTTGGTGCTCGTGCTGGTGCGGAGTGGATTATATCCCAGACTCCGAGTCTGCCCTGTTGATTATCCTATTATACACCACAGGATGGGAAGAGATGATGTTGGGATAAACGGAAGCATCATTTCCAGTTGCTCTTCCTGTTTGTGCCGTGGTGTGTTTGCATGTTGGTCATCGCTGTTGTATGCCGAATGATGAGCACATGATTGTCTGGTGATAATCACAGGCGCAGCCACGGCCATTATGATGATATTAGTGTACAGATGTAAGATAAGCGCTGTAGATGGAAACTAATGCATACCCATGGGCCTTACCCTGCCTACCTATGGGAATCATCTAAAAGTGTACAGAGCATCAGCCAACACCTCGCCTCCTCTTCATTCAGTTTCTGACACAGTCAGATGACATCATACACACGTTTTAGGAATAGCCCCAGGGTCTGCCGTTTTTATGATCCCTCAACAACGACTTATTTAAAGAGAAAAGAAACCGGATGCTTTTCTGCATTGTTGGATTTCTTGCCGTTTTCCTCTTTGCCCATCAGGGCCTCCCTCTCTCCTAGTTGTGTAAGGGGTGAATCATCCAGTTCAGTGTGTGGCGGTAGCCATGGCGCTCACTGACAGCCTCCCATTTACCCGAGAGGGGAGCGCCGCGCAGAGTTGCACCACTGGAGAGCTGTGGAGGAGCTGGCAGTAATTTGTACCCTCAAATCCTCATTCACATGCAGACTTAATGTTGCCATGAGACAAAGGATGCAGCATAATTAAACCGTCACTTAATTTGCTGCTATTTCAAGGCTGCGTGTGTGTGTGTGTGTACGTGTGTGTGTGTACGTGTGTGTGTGTGTGTGTGTGTGTGTGTACGTGTGTGAGATTGCATATAGGTAGCCTGTTCACATGGCTTATGTGTATAGGTGTACCTAGTGTGAATTTCTTTCTATAAGGTTTTCAGTCTACTCCTTCAAGGACCCTCAAACTGTTCTCTCCCACCACCTGCTGATTGTTTCAATGAAGGGTGTCTTTGTGATGAAGTACGTGTGCACAATACATTTAATAACAGCCACTTCAAAATGTGAACCAGTTGAATTTTGTATTTATCAGATTTATCAGAGTCGCTACATTGGCTTTCTTTTAATCTAAAAGACTATTTGAGATTATTCAGCAGAAATATATTTTAGGGAATAAAAAGCTCTGAAGCATAGGCTGGGAGAAGCACTCAAGATTAGTCTGTTTTTTCATAATCATGAGGTTGATGGTCAGAGCCCCTGTCTACTCTTTTGTTTCAGCCTCTCTGCCCTAAATGGGTTGATAAATAAAATACAGATAGATTTATGCGCACATAACTCAGGCATCTATTTGCCTGTCCTATTATCCCCCATCACATAATAGGGTTCATTATTAAGAATAATTCATGAAATACGGCTAAATAAATGGCAGATTAATGTTTATTGGGATTTCTTGTCCCGTTTACTGTGATACGAGGTAGTTGGTAGTTACTACTCATTCGGTCATGCAGTCCCATTAGGACATTTGATGCACACTGTTGTGGGGTCAAGTTTTGCCAGTTAAATGGCACATTGTGGAAGTAAAAGGCCTAATGGCAGAGACGGCTCAAGCTGGAGCCAGCCTTCGGAGCCTGATTCATCATTTCCTGAGAGCAGAGCCATGATTAGGTAGAGGCTGTGGAGTCTGCTGGTTTAAATTACTGTGGAGAAATCGCATTTGACAGACATTAACGGACGGCCTCTTGTCTTGTCTCCAGTTTAGTCATGGGGGGGGGGCTTGTTGGCAGGCATAGGTCAGTGTTCAGCTCTGTGCCGCTGGATCAGACAAACACAGGGCTGTAGGGCACAAAAGCAGATTGTTCGCTTGTCAGATGAATGTGGCCATTCAGCCAAGGATCACAGCTGAGCCAGTCTGGCTGGGCCATCATCACTCCAACATCACACACCTCTGATGCTGATGGAGGATGCTTGTGTGCTCAGACTTGTTTGACTGGCCATACCTCAAAGGGTGTAAAGATACCTGCAGAGAAGTAGGGTGAAACACAGGTTTCTGGAGAACAGGATGAGTGTCCACTACCTGTCTTGGAATGCAGCGTTGGCCCGACATTGCCTAAATGTTAGCACACCCTGTTGGATGGGCTATCAGAAATGATCCACTATTGACCACTGAGAGTTGTTGATCATGATGATTTGTCGCTAGGAAGTGTATAGATTAATGGAAAGGTACTAGTCGGGTTTGTTTGATGATCGAGTCATGCTGGAGACACCAGCCTTTCACGCAAAATAGTGCTCCAGAAAAGATGAAATTAATACAGTTTTGCGCACATAAATGGCAAACATGTATCTCATAGTGTAGCATTTACACCACAACATGATATGAAGGCACCAGTATAGGCATGATATAGGCACCAGTTAATGAAGGACATTGAGGAAAGGCAACCAGAGTTGGGAGCAGAGAAGAAATATTTGAGAGTGTTAATTCTTAAAATACTGGGACATTAGCCTACACGATGCATGCAGAAAGCAATTCTGCTTAGGACACCCTCATGTCCAGCAGCCCTGAAAAGATCATGGGAAGAAGAGCAGACTTCATTAAATGCATTAAATCACAGTAATATTTATGGTGACCGTCAATAAAAATGTAAAGTGCAGTTTCCTTTTTTGTGTTTCCCCAAGTTCACTTCCCCCTGCATTACTATCTTTGTGTTGTGTGGTAATGCCCAAAAACTCTAAAACCTAAAACTTTAAATCGAAAACCTTTTCGTCTTGTGTCTTTTTGGGCTCCGAATCTGGGAAGGTTTTTTTTAAATATGCAGCTGGTCAATCCTGCACAATGTTTTGGCTTTTGATCATTTATGATTATAATCTAGCACGTTGAGGTTTTGGTTGATCTTATCCAGTGCTGCCAGTACTTCAGGAGCATGTGGAGCCACGCATACATTATGAACCATTAGGATCACAGTGCACCCTCTACATGAGGATTCACATGAGCGTAGTTAAGCAGTCTCTCTCTTTCTCTCCCTCTCCAACAGGTGATCATTAATAGCACAATCACACCCAACATGACCTTCACCAAGACCTCGCAGAAGTTTGGCCAATGGGCAGACAGCCGGGCCAACACCGTGTTCGGTCTGGGATTCGCATCGGAACAGCAACTCACAAAGGTCAGGCAGGCCCAGGGTCCTTTCTAATGCATCTACTGTCAGATTCCTCCCAGGAATTGAAATGTGCCATCTACCAAGCTGGTTGTGGCTTTAGCATAAATAGAGGCATGTGGGAATGAGGAACTAATGTGCATTCTTTTTTTTTTTTTTTTGCAGTTTGCAGAGAAATTTCTGGAGGTAAAAGAGGCTGCAAAGCTCGCCAGAGATAAGTCTCAGGAAAAGATGGAGACCTCCAGTAACCATTCCCAGGTAAGTCCCTCCCAGGTGGCCTGATCTCCAGGTTTCACCAAGGCCTTCGTTCTCTCACTGGCCTTGATGTGTGGTGTGAGGGCCTTCGTTCTCTCACTGGCCTTGATGTGTGGTGTGAGGGCCTTCGTTCTCTCACTGGCCTTGATGTGTGGTGTGCGGGCCTTCGTTCTCTCACTGGCCTTGATGTGTGGTGTGAGGGCCTTCGTTCTCTCACTGGCCTGGATGTGTGGTGTGAGGGCCTTCGTTCTCTCACTGGCCTTGATGTGTGGTGTGAGGGCCTTCGTTCTCTCACTGGCCTTGATGTGTGGTGTGAGGGCCTTCGTTCTCTCACTGGCCTTGATGTGTGGTGTGAGGGCCTTCGTTCTCTCACTGGCCTTGATGTGTGGTGTGCGGGGACTTGTAGTGTCAAGTCTTGCGTAACAGACCTGCCTCTCCTCATATGCGACAAATTGATTGATTTTTCCAAGTACAGTATCATTCAGTCATTCAGTGTAATTAAAGCATTGATGGACCCTCTAGCTACTTTAAACACACACACACACATGCACACACAAGCAATATGTTCTAATTATATGTCATGCCAGTGACAATTGACTCAACTTCTCACCATGACATAACAGTTTTGATCTGTTTGTCACCCCAAGCAGGAGCAAGGTTAATGATGAGTTTGTAATGAGCACTGCTCAGCTAGCCCAAAGGTTAAGGGTCATTCATCATAGTACAGGAGGTGGTATGCATATTAATCTCCCAGGTCTGAAAACAGATATGTGTAAATAAGACTAATGTGACCATGCAGCTTGCCTCTAGGTAAGCGCCTGGTTGACAAGTTGACTTCATGATTTGCTATGCTGTAATCAGAAGCCGCATTAAGGGACATTTTGTCAGACATTTCACAGCTCCGGTAGAAATGATCAAATAATCTCAGCTCAGACACTCCGTCTCAGAAGTTAGGCTCCTTTTTGTCTCTGTTTGAAGGCTACGTCTCAGAACAGCTGAAAGGTGTATTTGCCTTTCTTTTTTTTGGCAGATGTGTCAAATGTGGGGATTTGTATTAGATTGCACACGGTTATATTACCACATGAGGTAGGGTGTCTCACCTTGGAGACTTCTGACTGCTCTGGGAAATGTACAAAGATATGACATTGATATTAGGCTGTAATAAAACCGTGATTTGAATTGAATGAATGTGAACCCAAAATGGTCACATCTAGAGTATTTTATATACAATGGAATACTTTACATAAGATAAATTACTATCTACAATGTAAATACTCACATTCCATCCATGACTTATTGAGCACTGTGATGTTAATAGCTTGCTTATCCAGGAACATATTTGAAACCTGTGCAACCTAATATAACAGTGGTGGTCTATTATGCAGTGAAACTACACCAGTGCTATTTTAGCACTTCAGAAACTACACTCTACTGATGGTGTAACCTACTTCTCCCCTTACATTCATCATTCCAAATGATCATGCCAAAAAAATAAATGCCATGGTTGTCACAGTCTTAGACGTTTGAGAAACAGCCTCATTCTCCTCATTCTCAAGCATTCTCTTTCTGAGGATCTCTCTAAAAGCAGCTCTTCTTATGAGGTTTGGAGAGGAAGGATAGTGGAAAGTGGTGCGCCATAATCGTCTCTTTCTCTCTTTCTCTCTCTCCCTCTCTCTCCCTCTCCCCCTCTCTTTCTCTTTCTCTCTCTCGCTCTGATGCGAAGCGGATATTTTTGCACTCTTGTCACCATCTCTCCTTCTGCTCTGACAGGAGTCTGGCAGGGAGACTCCCTCCTCCACACAGGCTTCCAGTGTCAATGGCACCGACGACGAGAAGATCTCTCACGGGGGCCCAGAGACCGAACAGCTACAGAGCGAGAACGACCGGCTAAAGACGGCCGTGGAGCAAAGGTACCCAAAACCAAGTGGGTTTGTCCACATTCCCTGGTGGTGTCAGTGGTAACTCATCCGTAACCACACAGTTTTAAGGTTTTTCCTGATGTTCTGTAGTGACCTTCCCTAGGCTTGCTGTAGCCATTAACACCTTGACAATCACACGTTGTTTTGTGTGGCACCAGAAAGCACCTCCATGGGCTACCCTCTACAGGGATCTCAGCCCACACTGTTTAGCTCCCTGTGTCATGGATGAATCCTCCCTGTGTCATGGATGAATCCTCTTGCCACAGTGTCCTTTGAGGAAAAAAAAGTGTGTGTGTGTGTGTGTGTGTGTGTGTGTGTGTGTGTGTGTGTGATTTTTCAGTCAGACACAGCTAGAAGCATGTCTATGGTAACTAGTCCCTGTCCAATATTCATGCTGTTGTTCGATTTGTCTTTCAGTAATACTAATGCCAAGAAGTGGGAGACTGAACTACAAACCTTGAAGGAGAGCAACGCGCGACTGGTCGATGCACTGCAAGAGTCCAACACTAACGTCGAGACGTGGAAAAAACAGCTGGCCACTTGCAAGGAAGAAAGTGACCTGCTCAGGATTAAGGTAGTGTCTGAGAAGAGGACAGAACAAGATGGGGAAATGAAAAAATAAGTGTGTCTAAGACATGGAAGGAATGTGAAATGTTAAGGCCGAATTATGCTCTGTTTTAGACGTAACGCCTAAGCACGTAATTTACACAAGGAACTTGTTTTAGACAAGTTTTGATTTAAGGTTCGTTTTAGACGCAGAGCGTGTTGCAAGGCTTGTGTTGCGTGATGCAAAGCAAATTGACGCCAGAACTGTAGATTTATTTTGAGTTGTAAGCCTATTTATTGCAGCAGGACAAAGGAAAAAAACTTACCGGAGCATGAAAGTGTAGTGGGCGAAAGGCTTGATGTTATGAATACATGTGTTACACAAAATACAAATGTTGGCAATTCAGTACCAGTGGCGAGAAAGACATGACGCAAAAGTTCGTTTATTGACATCTTCCAATGACTGTGACAGGCTTTAAAACGATGTGTTTATGAGTTACATTATTTAAGATGAGGTGGTAAACGGTGAGAGAATCTCATCATGTTGTCAATGCTTGTAACTACAATGGTGCTGGCCATCAGTTAAGCCCACGTTAATGTTAACTTTTGTATATGAGCAGACCGGGCTCATTCTATCAAAATCGCGGGTGCAATTGATTGATTCACGTCAATATGAACTCAATGAATGATACCACCATGACTCACAAGTGGTGGAAAATGAATATGAAAGTATTTGTTCGTGAATTAGCACATTTTCTCCTAACAATCGCGGGTGAGAATGGGATATTCTCTAAGGTAACGGCAGGTTACTGTTAACTTTTGTATATGAGCAGACCAGGCTCATTCTATCAATCTCGCTGGTGCAATTGATGATTCACGTCAATATGAACTCAATGAAAGATATCACCATGACTCACAAGTGGCGGAAAATGAATATGAAAGTACCTATTTGTTCGTGAATAACCACATTCTCTCCAAACAATCGCGGGTGAGAATGGGATATTCTCTCCATAAATTCGCGGTAATTTAAGCATTCTATAAGTGTTTAAAGAGGATTTGTAAAGGAGTTCATGTCTTTGGACCTCTTCTGTTATGTTTGTTCCTAATCCATAAGAAAAGGCTTGTGAGACGGTCTGAAGGGTATTCATGATTTTAAAAAATGTCTGGGTCTAAAAAAGGCTGTAGTATGCTATTAACCCGGAAACGTGAGACTCTGTGAAAGGTTGTGGTAGCCGGCCAATCACAGCCTTTGCGAGCTGTGTAGGGCCGTAGTGTTTTAGTCGCATAGTCAGGAATTTTGGGCGACGCACTTAAGCACGTAAGGGGGGATATTTTACCCCGCAAGGGGGGGTTATGTATCTTACGTGCTTACGCGTTACGTCTAAAACAGAGCATAATTCGGCCTTTAGTCTTTCACATTTAGTGTTGTAGCTGAAAACCTAATGTAAAGACAACTAAAAGGGTTACTGTAGAGTTCATTTCTGTATTGAACCATATTAGTTTGGGGTTTTTGACCGTGATTAACATGACGAATAACTATCTTCCTCCAGATCGCAGAACTGGAAGCCGAGTGTAATGATGCCAACCAGGAGAAAGAGAGGAATGCCCAGCTCACACTGCGAGTACAAGAGCTGGAGGCTGAACTGCAGGACAAAGAACAGGTGTGAGACACACACACACACACACACACACACACACACACACACACGTACACACAGCAAACACACAGAGGCTCTCACACAGTGTGATGGACACACAAGTTCACATGCTGGTCAAAAGAAACCTCCAGATACTGATTTCCTGTTTCTTTGGCTCATTTAAGGGGCCATTCAGTCTGTAGGCAGGAGCAGAGATGTCTAACCAAAGGCCACCTCTATTGACATCGCCGTCACCTGGTGACTCATGACAGCTTGCACTGAGCTGAATTCTGACGTGTGCGACTGGGCGAATTTACCCCCGGCGTTGGCCAGGTCAGACAGAATGAGAACAGCTGGCTCCTCCTCCTCCTCCTCCTCCTCCTCCTCCTCCTCCTCCTCTCCCTCCCTGCAGTGGCAGTTTCATGCAGGGAGCAGCACAGGCCAGCAAGGGATGAGGAGCCAGCAGGGAGGTGGCATTGGCCCCATATGTCTTCCCAGGGCCCCGCAGGGAGTGTTTATTTGCCCCGAGAAAATGATATGCACTCTGGTTGCCTTTGAACGGAGCGTGCTGCAACATCCATAGATTAGCTGATTTCCTTTGCTGAGCAGGGAAAAAATATCCTGACGTTCGCTTTGCTTGGCTTTGAACACTATGTTTATTTTTCATTATTATAACTTTCTACAAATTGCCCTTGGTAAGCTACTGCGGGCTGTGTTTTTAAAAGTTGATGTGCGAGACATGTTTACTTGGTGGTAGGATCACAGGGATTTTAATATAATCACAGCCAACTCGGCTTCTTTGGATCATTGTTTTCCTCTAGTTCTGAAACAAAACATGCGCACACAAAGAGGGGTGTGTGTGAACTGATGAGTTTGCACTGCTGTCAATGGCCCCCATACCTATTCCCTGTTCCACTCACACCATCGCAGACAGACAGACAGGCCGGGGACGCAGGGGGATTTTCAGGTCTGGCGGCACTGCAGAGCCTGCTGGCTGTAATTTAGAATGAGAACATTATAGTGGAAGGGCCAAAGCCTGACCTGTGCTTGTAAATGGCTAACCGCTTTATACAAGTATTTCATTAGCATTGACGTTTGCACTGTGCTCTGTTGTCTTTTTTTTTTTTCCCCGTCCCTCTCTGCCGGAGTGTCAGCAAGGGTCCCCTCCGCGGGGGCTGGCAGGCGGCTAATGTGGCATTCACTGGTGGAGGATCAGATGGAGGCAGCTGCTGCCTGCCACACAGCTTGGTTTCTGTCACACGCCCCTCTCCATGGCAATGCCTTGGATTGTATGAGCACAGCCAGTAATGGTGAAAGACGATGGAGATCGACACCCAAGGCTGTCCTTTGAAACATGTGCTTTCCAGAAGGAGAAAAAAAAAGATGACATCCATACAAATGCAAATTCCCCTTTTTGAAGTTCTTGGAGGACATTTTCTAGAAATGACTGCGCGTTTAGCAGCCGACGTTAGCAGCCATGTTGCCCTGGGCTTTGAGTGACGGGCATCTCTCGGATTGCGTGTCAGCCGCGGCCGCCATCCCTGGGCTGAGTGACAGCGGGCCGATCACAGTGACTCCCCAGTCCCCATGCATTCCCCCATGCGCCTTCCTCATGAAAGATTAATACAGGCGTGTCACGCAGTCACTGTAAGTGACGCACAGTTTAATGCGCGCAGCCTCCTTCCGCTAACATGCCGTGTAAGCAGCGGCCTTCGCTAACCTCTTTGTCATGAGAATATGAAATTTTGATGGTTCATTTTTTATTTGTGCTTGTATTCACCTATGCCACGCATAGCTCGGCAGCTATTTATTTCATCTCATTTCACCTCCTCAATGTAAGAAACTCACCAAGTATGCTCTCTTGGAGTGCCTGAGGTGTGCTGCCAGACGTCATGTGACTGTTGTTTTGTGTTTGTGTGTTGTCTTTCAGGAGTTGGAGAACCTGAGAAAGCAAGCAGAGATCATCCCTCAGCTCATGACTGAGTGCGAGAGCATCACTGGAAAACTACAGGTACACAATCGTCAAGCACTAAGCATGGTCACAATGTGTTACGTTGAGCAATGGAGATGACAAATAATGAGAACAATGTCCTTGGAAATTGGGTTTCATATAAACAAACCACATTCCTCAAGCAGATACACGGTGGTGATGTGTTATGGGTGGAAACTTTGCTTCTTTTGTTTTTGGTACATTGCAAACTGGTTCCACACGCCTGGGAGTCGAGCTGTACCTGTTCATTCTTGAACCATTTAGTACTTTGTGGTCCCTGTGTCAGTTTCATTCAGGCTGTCTGTCTGAATATTGCGTCATTCTTTCAGTTTCTATTGTCTACACGAAGTAACAGGACTGAAACTTAGTCAACTCGTCTTTAATGGGTTTTTTTTTTTTTTTACAGCTTTCTCAGTACACTAAAAATATTCTTCTTATTATTGCATACAAGAGCCAATTAAATCATAAAATGGGAGGTGATGATTGTTAGTGATGGCATACCAGATACCAGCTCTCCTTGCCCCAGCACTGGCCCTGAATGTGATCCCAGAGCTGGTGGGTGATCTGTGTGAAAGCATCAGATGAGTGTGACATTCTGTCATCAGGCTTGTAGAATGGCAAGAGGCTGGCTGGCTGTTTCCCCACCCTTCACCCAGAGACAGCAACACATGTTTATGCTGCCCTAAGCACATGCTCATCGTATTCAAATGAATGCAATTAGAACAACAGACATTGTTATAATTCCATTGGTTTCTTCCATGTTGACATTTTTTCAAAAATTGTCATAATATAATCTAAATCTTCAACTGAAATGATGCCTGAGCAAGCCTGTGTGTGATTCACCTGTAGGCAACAGGCTGGATCCCCAGTGACAAACAAAATCACAATAGCACTCACAAACAGTAACAGCTCCACCTAAAAAAACATTTAAATTCCATCATAGACTGTTGACATGTAGTCAGTCCCACCCACTATATTTAGTTTCCATTTAGTTTCCATTCATTTTCTAACACAAGCCTGGTTGTCAGCAAGGAACTAAATCCAGCTTGGCTCCTGAATTTATAGTGATACAAGCAGCATGTGGTGCTGCTATACTGAATATCAGCACTCACTTAACTTGTGCAGCTGTATAAAACCTGCATTATATCAATGTTTAGAAACGCCAGTGAAACTGAACTGCAAGGTGGATCCTCTATTCTGTGTATCCAGTCTGATGAGAGCTCCAGGCTCCAGGCTCCAGGCCAGGAGCAGCTGCTCTGCCGGTGCTGTTGTGATAAGGGTGTGAAGACGCTCAATCACACCCCAGAGAAGATGGCGTCATGCAGGCTCCACACTACGTCCAAGTGAAACACAGCAAACCAGACCACTTTAGATCAGGCCACGCCAAACCTATTTAAAGGCGGGGTCCTATGAGCAGGATCAGGTTTCAGGGGTCAGCTGTGGAGATTCCACAGGACGCTGGACGAGTTTAGTCCCCCCCCCCCCCCCATTGGTGCCTCCAAGACCAGAATAAATGTCTGCCGTGGCCATCTGACCCCATTTTTGTGAACTTTCATTAAAGTGGTCTGCATTCTGGCACAGCTGGCCAATGGTACTAATGACCGTATTCTTTTTCTGCTCGTCATTTCAGGCTGCTGAAGCGGCGAATAAAGAGCTGACTGGGAAAATGGACACCCTACACAGCGACGTGGAGGAAAGCCATCAGAAGCAAGGCCACATGAAGGGCGAGCTGAAGAAGTTCATGGATGTTTTGGAAGGCAAAATTGATGAACTGCATGAGGTCAGGCAGGGACTGTCCAAACTGGGCCTTGACAACTAGGAGATCCACTTCGTGCAGAGGCCACTGTGAGAAGCACCAGAGATGGGTTGTCAAGCAGAGATCACCATGGTACCACATCCCAAGAGGATTACACTTGTAATGGAGAAAAATCACAGTAATAATTGAAAAAGTAACAGCTATAAAAAACAAAAACTGGCCATGAGGAAGAGAGACCGCCATGACCCAGAATGCTCCTGTTGATAAGTGTGCATTGCATCTTTATTCTGAAATGTGGCCAAGTCCCACAATATGGCCATGTCTTCTAGGGGTAGATAACATGGAAGGGGTGGAGGGTTGGTTCTGTCTGTCTGTCTGTGTCTCTGTCTGTCTCTGTCTGTCTGTCTGTCTGTGTCTCTGTCTGTCTCTGTCTGTCTCTGTCTGTCTCTGTCTGCCTGTCTGTCTTGCTGTGAATTTCCGTGTGCATGTTTACCACAGTCCATACTCATGGAACGGATGTGGAGGTGCAAAGGGTTTCTCAAGGGCTAATGCTGACGTGCAGTATGTACCGCCTAGCTTCAGTCACGGAAGTAATAATAGATCACAAATACACTGGAGACCTCGAGTAAGCATGAGGGGTGAAACGGTATAGGTCGGTTTCACATATGTTCTCAGGGTGTGTTTGGGGGACCGTTTGGTCATTCGGTATGCACATACATGAACAGCAGTGTCACAAAAGTGCCTCAGCCTTAGAGTTCCTCTAAGCTGGCAAGCTCTCTGGGGTGTACCAAAGCCAGAGTGACTAGGATTAAAATGAATAACTACTTTGATATTTCTATGAAAGCAGAATCTAATGGGCTCCTGGGGTAGTTTATCCCAAATCCAGGCTCTTTTTACGGAGGGACTAGCTAGCTTATAGGGCCTCAGTTGGAGAACCAGTGAGACTGGAGAGCAGTTCATAGAAGCTGAGCACATCCTGTGGATGTTGTGGCACGCAGACTTGCAGAAGACCTGCTTTGGGTGAGATCAAACAGTACGAAATGCAGGCGCCTGGTCAGCAGACGTGTATGTGCATAATAATAATTAAGGGGGGTCTTTAACACTAAGTAGGATTGGGAAAAGTACAATACCTACCAGTTACTCAAAAACTATGCTAGGAAACCCATTTGTTTTGAATGCTATGTTCAAAAGATTTTTGCATGTGGTGGTGCCGATTTCGTCCATTTCCAGAAGAAATGTGCGTCTTTCACTTTGTAGTTTATGTTAATGGATGTGCTTCCCATACTACAAATGTTTCTCTCTTTCTCTCACTCTCTCTATCTCTCTCATTCTCTCTCTCTCCCTCTCTTTTGTATGATGGTGAGTTTGGGTTGAAGGGATGTGCTATTGCTGCTAGACTTTGGGGATTACAAGGAAAGTGTATTTCTTTAACCAGAGTTGGGTCAGGTCTGTGAAACAGTCCAATGCTGCAACAAATTTTCCAAACTTTGTGCTGGTGCCTATAGATTCAGTTTGACTATTTCTAGCAGTGGAACTAGCATATGAAAACAACAACCTTATGTTCTTGATGCGTTGGTATACAGGTGTTTTTTTTTTTTTTTCTTGTTTTTTTTTGGGGGTGCTGACTTTATATGGAATTGTATGTTTTCATGGGATGGTGGTGTTGCATATTCTCCATGTATTACCAAACTTAAAATGTGAAATTTGCCTTTCTAACAATCACATTCTCAGCTTGTATGCTGCGATGGTCGGGAACGGAGTAGACATCTCATAATAGTCACTGTAGGGAAAATGTTGCTGTAAATGTAAGTAGTCATTTGTCACTGTTGGGGTTCATCTCACATGGTGTTCTCTTCGGAATGGACTCTCCCATCCCAGACAGGCCCTCGCTCTGAAACCCATCTGGCCCAGCTCAGCTCCACACTCCAGCGCCCTGTGGGACGCCACACGGAGGAATCCCACACACTGAAAAGCGACCTCCAAAGTGAGGGCATCCTTGCTAAATATAATACTGAGAAACACTTGACCTTTTTCCTCCTCCTCCTGACTCCTTTTGACTTTTTGTGATTTTTTCTGAAAGAAGTTGTACCATATAGAGTTGATAACTGTTCAAATATAGTTTAACTACAAATGGGTCGTTCATGTGTGTTTTCTTAAAAGAATCATTTTGAAATCACTCCTCCCATGTTCTCCTTCAGTGTCCATCAAACCACTGAGTAGGTATTGCAGTAACCACACATTGAAGTTGCTCATATTTACTCAAATAACAGCTTTTGTGTAACATTTTGTGTGGCAAAGCATTCTGGGGACTACCCACTGCCAGTGCGAGACTGGTGCAAGGCTGTAGGCTGGCACAGGGCGGTAGGCTCAGAGCAGGGAACAGGGTTGCAGGAGAAGTGGGAGTGAACTCGGCACCGGTCTCCCACATCCCTTCATCCCTCTGTGGAAACCACGGCAGCAGCCACACAGGAGGACACGTTGCCTTGGCAACCTGATCCCACCCACTCCTTGTATTGATTCAGCCATCATTGTGAGGGGGCTACTGTAAATGGCAGGGAAGGAGGGAGGGAAAAGTGTGAGAGAGTGTGTGTGTGTGTGTGTGTGTGTGTGTGTGATCCTAGCATGTGATGCTCAAAAGTGATGTCTTTCCTGGAAGCAGGCACGACCCGCTCCCTGAAATGTGCAAATAAAAACAGCACGAAGAGAATGACTATGAATAATGAGTAATGCTGAACTTCAGATTGACTGTTACATGCGATTGTGTGGGAATACCCACACACAGGTGCTGCTACTTCTACAATAAGAAAATATAAGCCATTTCGCCGATGTAAAATGTCTTCCGCAGTCTAGACTGTCATTACAGAGAACAATGAAAAGGGTTTGCAAAATTGTCATCTGGTGTGGGTTTTTTTTTTGTCACTTGTGCTTTTCGGAGACATCCACCAACTCCTCTCCCTGTCTCCTGTAGTATCTCCGCCCACAGTGTGATAGGCGATGAGTGGGCGAGTTGGGGGGAAAAATAATTAAGAGTTGTCCTGTTGCCATAGTAACGGCATTTGCCAGGAATCTGTGTTGCTCTGGCGTTTTTTTTCCTGGCACCTGCAGTGTTCTCTCCCCAGGTGTTCCCTTCCTGTCACCCCAGGCATAGGGATGCCACTAGTACACGCTGCTGACATGAAAATGTGCCTGAAGGCTAGAGAAAAGACACCCTCAAATACACAGGTAATAACCTCTTTGCAGGTCACATCTACAGACACGGCTCTGCTGGAGCTCACCCATCCGAGGTGTGGATTTTCCCAACACCCAGGAGGACTGACCGTTGGTTGCACACCATTGTTGTAACCTTAGCCATGTCGACTATGAAGCAGGCGTCTTTGGTTTGTGACACTGGCAAAGCCTTAGTATCGATCAGAGCTTTGGCTCAGGACATTTCTCAATCTGCTCTTACCACTTTTATCGATTTTAGTTGCTTGTGTGGTGCTGAAAGAAGTCATATGACCTTGGCCATGGTGTTAAGGGACATCTGTGTGAAAGTAGTGTCTTTAAAGACATCCTTCAGTGATGCTGTCTGGACACACAAAGACCCATTGAATAGGACATAAGATCTCTCATGCAGCAATGCAGCTCATCCAGTTTCTAGCTGGAGCCTTAAGAATCCCTTATAGATGTTAGTGCTGGGGGTCAATGCCACACATAGAAGTGAAGCACTACTAGAGCAACAGGTTCTCCAGAAGTAGGGAGGGAAGTTTAATATGACCACTAGATGGCAGTGCCATTAAATGCACTCAGGCACGCGGCACATAGTCTCAGAAGTGATGTGTTTAAGAGTTCCCAGGTTTTTTTGCAAAGCTACACATTCATCATATTAAGGTACCTCTCAAACTGAGCTTGGATTATCTCTACAATTTCAGTTCTTCTCCTTGTTGGGTTGTGGACATTGAACTGTTCTTGCTCTTCTGTTCATAGACGAATAACTAGTCTAGTCTTTAAACATCATCTTGGTAATGAACAACACAATCCTCAAGGCACTTTTGCATATTTAATAATTGTGTTTTTTTTGCTTTTTTTTTTTACAAAGTGTAATTCCATAAAAACTGATTAATCAAAAAACTGAAAATAACGGAGAAAGAAAAAAGGCAAAGTAAAATATCAGTGCATGACATCACGCCTTCAATTTCTGGTACATAGTCAGGTTAAATCAAGTGCATCACAGGGCTGTAAATCAAAAGTACATACTAACATGTTTATGCTTGAACGATCCTTGCTTTGAGAAAAAAAGGTCAAGGTTTATTGGATTTCTGTGGTTATAGCATATACTGCTCACAAACGAAGTCACCTTTAAAAGTAAACGCGTGTATCCCTCTATTTCATGTCAGCGTGCCTTAAACATTGCTTCTCTGCACTACCAAATATTGCCACATTTAAAAAAAAAAAGAAAAAACACAAACAGCAAAATGTATGGTGGCCACATCATGGTACACCATGTCAACATGCAACACACTATTCCTCTGGAGGAACTCCCACAAACATTTAAAAAAAACAAAGACATCTTAGAAGGCTACAAGGTCATCTTTATGTGCATTTAAGTGCCGCCAGAATCTGAGCCCATCAAAGTGCAAAGGCTGCCACTTCTTGCGTATAATTGTTAATTTCATTTGTTTATGGTCTGGATGCTGTGTAAACTCTGAACACAGGCTATATAGTTTTATGGTCTGGATGCTGTGTAAACTCTGAACACAGGCTATATAGTTTTATGGTCTGGATGCTGTGTAAACTCTGAACACAGGCTATATAGTTTTATGGTCTGGATGCTGTGTATACTCTGAACACAGGCTATATAGTTTTATGGTCTGGATGCTGTGTATACTCTGAACACAGGCTATATAGTTTTATGGTCTGGACGCTACACAGGCTATATAGTTTTATGGTCTGGATGCTGTGTATACCCGTAACACAGGCTATATATTTTCTAAGGGCTTACTCTGCATTGAACAGTTGTTTAGTTATGTAACCAAAATCTCATCACACCCATTCTCATTGTTAACCATTAAAAATGTGTTCCAAACCCAAATATTGGAATTTACCTTCAGTCATGTTTTATTCCCACTAGACTGTTCCTGTTATGAGATCATAGATCATATATTATAGCAGACTTTATAGTCCAGCAGCAAATATTACTGAACAAGTAGAGTGTTGCTATGACATTGGGGTTTTTCTGACCATGGTGCTGCACCATCGAAATCGTGAGGGAGGAATATGCAATACCCCTTTTTAGCCACTATCTAGCTAGACTGGGACACACTCTGGATCTGGGTCTGTCTAGAACCACTCCATCGTAAATCAACCCTACCAAAATCCTTGCTTCAGGTGACGCTCTGTTAGACACCAAAGGAGAGGTGTCTAGGAAGGGGGTAAAGAAAGCCCCAATGTAGTGTTCTAAACACGAGGCAGCTTTAGTTTTTTTTTTCTCTCATTAAACATTATTGATCAGGTTACCGTTCACAGAAAGCTGGCATGTGAATGCATACAATTGGCCTTGCACAATACTTGGGATTTTCCTTGGTTAATGGTACCGAGAGGAGCACAGAACCTCTTCAGCTGGCCCACTCCTCCGACTGGGTGTCCCCGTGGTCGTCCGACTCGTCCTCTTCATCGTCCGAGTCCGAGGACACCCTCTTCATCCTCTGCATGGCGGCCTTGATGCTGCGCTCCAGCTCCGTGTCTCTGCTCCCCGGCGATGCTTCCGGCCGCTCCACCTTCTTCAGCTTCACCCCCTGCCTGATGGACAACATGATGCTGTCTCTGGCGGTCTGGGCAGGGGTGCCAGTGGGTTTGGAGCTCTGAGGAACCACCTTCCTCAGCTGGATCTGACCCCTCTGTAAGGACGCCAGCACCTCGTCCATTGAGCCTGCAGCAACACGACAACAACACAAAACCAGAACTTCAAATATAAATGACCTGTATTGAGTCAAATTCATTCAGGTACAAAGGACTTCTTCACAGACACAGCAAACAAATTAATATAATATACACACACACAAAAAAAAAATCGACATGGGTCATTTCTCCGAATTCAAACCCATTTTAGCAGAGGAAGAGGACTTTGGCTCAGACCTCACTTACTGTGCTAAGAGCGGCACAGGATGACCCACCAGTGTAAACATATATTAATGTAGCCACCAGCAGCGGACCGGAGGGAAGCACAGGGGAGACAGTAAAGCAGTAACATCCTGGAGGAGATCTCAGTCCAAAACCCTCTTTAATGATGGACCTGGACACCAGACACTGGGCTAGTATTCCAGGCAGGAACTGGAGTCAAACTCTCTGCCGCCTGTTTGCTAAGCACAATCTTCTGTAGACAGTCAGAGCTTCACTGTCTAACATGAAACCATACAAAAACAAGATCTGGCTTTTCTGTTTACCAACATGGGCCTGTTTCCCAGAATGCAATTACGTCTAGTCTGAGCCCAGCCTTGGCTTTCAGTGAAGCATCTTCAAGGAAATGAAACTTAAACTGGCATAATAAGCAAGTGTCCCGGGTCTGAGGGAACCGTCTGCCATGTTTGACTTGAAAGTTGAATGAAACTTAATTTGGTAGGTATCTTACCTATGTTTTGCTTGAGGGTGTTTTTGGCAGGAAAGGGTGGCGCCTCTTTCTCATCGAGGGGCTTTGGGGAGTCCAAGAGCTTCGTCTTGTTTGTGGGGAAGATTGGGAGAAGAGGTGGGGGTGGCGGTGCTAGAAGAGGAGGGGGAGGAGGGGGTGGAGGAGGCGGAGGAGGAGGGGGAGGAGGAGTGTTTTGAGGAGCTTGTTGAGGAGCTGTGGTTCCAGGTCCTGGAGAAACAAAGATCTGGACTGGGATGTCTCTGGGCTTTGGTTGCTTCTTCTTGGGAGAGGCAAGGGATGAAGAGGAAGAGGAGGGTGCAACAGCACCCCCGTCTAACTGGGGTATACTGATGAAGGACAGCGGCTGGGAGGTGTCCACACATAGATTTGAGGCTTTTGGGACCGCCCTTGTCCGAGGAGTTTTCAAGACAAACTGACCTTGGCGCCTCTGGAAAAATGCACATAATTAGACATTATTGTTTGATGTAACTCAAATCATATCACTTAATTCACTTCATAGCTAACCGTCAGTGCAATGGCCTGACGAGTATTAATGTATTCAGTATTCACGGAAACGGACATTATTAAGACGGGGAAAAATCTGACAAATGTTCGGAAACCTCAAACTGTGCCAAACATGTTAAAGAGGTGGCTGCAAAGCTCTTACAAAAGTCAAATTCATGCCAAGAATCTGTGAGCTGGGGTCCCGTCGAGATAGGGGGAGGTAGAACAGAGGACACTGATTAGACGACCTGGGGACTCATCATGAAGTTTGGCTACGTGTGCTGGTGGGTGGGAGATTACCTCTCTGAAGGAACGCAGCCTGCTGAGGGTCTTCTCCCGCTCCTGCTCCACGAACTCCTTCCTTTTCTGCTCTTCCTCTTTCTGTCGGTCTCTTTTCTGCAATCACAGAACCATGCAGGCTTAGGGCTGAGGGTGGCACTATTTGAGAGTTGCTTTTTTCAAATGAGCAAAACCCCATAAGGGCTTTGTGCAAGCACAATACTATATATATTATACTTACATACTTGTGAGGTAATCAAATTCCTCAAATAAATGGCTTTTTAGTCGGCGTGTGAAGTCAGGTAAGGCCTATGGTGGCTACATACTCACCAACTGGACTCCATGGTGCTGAACGAACTGAGTGGTTGTCTCTTGAGCCAGGCGATCCTTCTGTTCATGAGCGACCACACACTGGTCCTGATGAGGACATACAATTTGAAACAGGTAATTCACAAGGACATTCACAAAAACGGATATGTATGGATTTTACAATCAATACCTAGCTTCAGTATTAGTTTGCATATGGCCTGGAAAACACTTAGATAATTACATGATTCAAAAAATGTATAAAATACAAGGTCTCTTAAGAGGCTTCACGGGGTAAGTTAGGTGGCTGGAGTTTTATTTCCTGTTTTGTTAAATTATAGTGCTGAGAATATGTTTCAGTAAACTGCAGGTGAGAAAGAAGACCAAAAATGATGCAGACCTTCTTATTGCGTAGGTAAGATCTTCTGGCACAGATGGTCACTCTTTTCGTTTCCAGCTGCTGCAACCTTTTACTCAGGTTTCTGACGGGACGACTGCCTTCATGTTGACTCGAGGTTTGGATGATGCTGTGCAGCTCCTCTGGATCCTCGTATGCGTCGTAATACTCAACATTCTCTTGCAACTCTGTGCAAAGATGACAATCTTTATCATTCACCATTTCATCCATTGGTCTGTGTTGGACAGTAATGGATATCTAGCCATTCGCCCATGTATCCACTAGCCCAGTCTTTCAAGAGTATTAATCAAGTAAATCAATCATTTATTAGGTAGTCAATAAGATATACAGTACCAGTCAAAAGTTTGGACACACCTTCTAATTTTTGGAGAAGCTTTTTCTTTACTTTTATTATTTTCTACATGGTAGTCACACTTTTTTTGTTTAGTACATCATTCCATATGTGTTCTTTTGTAGTTAAAATGTCTTCAGTATTTATCTACAATGTAGAAAATAATAAAAGTAAAGAAAACACTTGTCACTTGAAAGGTGTGTCTAAACTTTTGACTGGTACTGTAAATTCATTTGTGTCCAGTCAATATCATTTCAGTTGAGCTTTTCAATCAATCAGTAGATCAAAAGTATAGTAGTACTACTGTGTTTATCACTGGCTCACTGTCCAGCTGGCCTGCCATCACTCATATCCCTATATAATCCTAGACTACTGTCAGCTCTTGTCTAGGGTTCACAGCCATGCAGTGCATCCCTTTCGTCTGTCATTCATTCACTTCGATGTTTCTAGTTTTTCCTTTGCCAGTAGAGGAGATTCACATCACACAACTCGTGGGTGCTTTTCATGTTTTATAAATAAATACAAAGCCAGCAGCGAGCCGGTCCCAAAACTGCAAGCAGAAAACAAACAAACTATTCCCCTGGAGCTGCAATTAGGGGCCATTTGCATGAATAAATCATCTCTTGTAAATATGCTTTTGTGGCAACGGTTCAAGCATGGTCTTGTGGAAATAAATATGTGGGCCTGTCTGTTAAGGAGTGAGCTGCCGTCTGTCCCAGCTGAAGACCTACTCTCCCCCCTCTCTCGATGGGGCTCAACCTGAGGCTCCAGGCACACAGAAATGACAACTGTGTGAAAATCAGGCTATTTTGGCAGATTATCCCTGAGCCGTGACTCAGTCAGCAGATGCCTAATGCGGCTCTTTGCATAACATGTCCAGATGTGTACGTACGTGTGTGTGTGTGTGTGTGTGTGTGTGTGTGTGTGTGTGTCGGTGTGTGTGTGTGTTTGTGTGTGGGTGTGGGTGTGTGTCGGTGTGTGTGTGTGTCGGTGTGTGTGCGGGTGTGTATGTGTGTGTGTGTGTGTGTGTGTGTGTGTGTGTCGGTGTGTCGGTGTGTGTGTGTGTGTCGGTGTGTGTGTGTCGGTGTGTGTGTGTGTTTCTTGGCATTAATACCTTTCATCTGCCGTCGCACTGTGTCAATCTGTGCCACCAGCAGCAGCTCTTCGTTTTTCAGGATCTCAAACTTAATGTCATACAGCTCCAACTGAGCCTCGTAGTACTGCAGCTCCAGCTGGTCCACGCCGAGGATGTCTCCCTTCTGATCAGCCAGTCCTCCCATCTGTAGAAAGGCACAGGGTGGATTAAGTGCAATGTGGTGCGTCTCCAGTATGGAAATGAGGAAGAACGGGATGGGAAAAGTGATGGAGCTCTGGGGCTACAACTGTGTCCTTCAATTCTGCCCAGGAAAAGGCTCCGGAACATGACAATTGTGCATGTAACCTTAGCAGTGTAGATTGTGTATATATTGTATATTTATTGTTTATTTAGTAGGTCTACTATTTTGTCTTTCATAGGTATATCTTATGTTTAGTACTTATTGTTAAGTTATGTTATGTTATGTTATATCATGTGGAGTACGTATATGTTATGTTATGTCTTGTTATGTTATGGTAGTGTGGTACGGTGTCCTGTCCTAAGAATTTCAGTGCCCAGACCGACTCTGTTGTTCTGTGCATCTGACAATAAAAGACCTGACTTGACTTGACTTGACTTGACTTGACAGTGAGACTGAGATAAGACTGACAATGATAGTGACTGAATATTACAGATAAACAGCATGGCAAACAGGAGGTGCTGAAGGTGTAGATCAAACTATGAGGGGTTCAAAAGATGATGCAAGCATGTTTCACAGGATTTACTTTGTAGGCGTGCCACGGGGGCAGAAATATGAAGTCGTGCTCGCTTGCCAAGCTTGATTTAGGCTGTTGGAGGCAGAGGGGTGACACTTGAAATGCTAATAAGCCTAGGTGGTGTGTATACATATATGCAGTCATGTCTCTGCCAGATACTGCACCATAGCAGATGACAGTGAGCATGTCTCTGCCAGATACTGCACCATAGCAGATCACAGTGAGCAGTCATGTACCCACCAGATACTGCACCATAGCAGATGACAGTGAGCATGTGTCTGCCAGATACTGCACCATAGCAGATGACAGTAAGCATGTCTCTGCCAGATACTGCACCATAGCAGATGACAGTGAGCATGTCTCTGCCAGATACTGCACCATAGCAGATGACAGTGAGCATGTCTCTGCCAGATACTGCACCAGACCAGATGAGCAAGTGGCAGGGTGAATCTGGATGAGGGAGTTCACATGGGCTGGTGCCTTTCTAGTGAGCCCAGCATCAAGTATTTGAATGTAATGTGGATAGCTACAGGGAGCTGAAAGGGAACAATGACAAGCGCTTCTTTTTCAGTTGATGAAAGACAAGGCGTGCCACTGCATTCTGATTTCCACCTGTGAGTAGGGCATTGCAGTAGTCTAGACATGAGATGATGACAAGTGTCTACTTAAAGACATCGGGAGCATACTCAAACAGGAAGGATCATATATTTTTCTTTTGTTGTACAGGGTGAATCTTGAAATGATTAGAAATGGCCAGTGAAGCCTAGCTAGTCATCCATCAAGATCAATCATCAATAGCCATCAATCCCTCACCCAAGCTAGATGGACTGTGAGACTGTTGAGTGGTCTGACAGGAATGACAGATTGAGCAGGTGTCAGCGCTGTTATGAAACACCATGCAGGTGGATGACTGAACCAAATAGGCTAGTGGATACTGAGAAGAGGAGGAGGTGAGGACTGGGTAGCTTGTTCTCACCATGCCATGCCCTCCTAGAGGTAGGACCCAAGACAGTAAAGAGCTGAGATGCCCAAAGGATAGAGTCAGGACAAGAGGATCAAGAGTCGGCAGGGTTTTCCAAAAGTGACAAATGCCCACGCTTGAGACCAGATTAGTTGGGATCAAGAGTAATCAGGGTAGCATGCCACTGTGGGTGGCTGTAATGCTAGATGTAAAAGATTTAAGAATGGACTGACAATCAATTGCACTTAAAAGACCCATCTGACCCACTATGGTGTAATTTGTAATATTTTCTCTCTGCTACCCTGAATGTGATGTGAGGGTGAAGGTGGAGGGGTGCCATGAGCTGGTCTTGAGGACAACAGACAGAGACAGAGCATGTCTGGGGCCCCATTTAAATCAAGCAATGAGAGAGTGCTTGGACGAGATGAAGGATTGATGGAAAGCCCATTTCTAACAAATTGACTGCTCAGTTTGAATAGGGTGTGTGTGTGTAGGCCCTAGATGTCGATTTGGCTCAAATACCTCATATGTATTCAGAGCTCTGTCTGGCAACGGGTCCGAATATCACATGGTGGGTAGTGTGATAGTCCACCAACAAGCCAACAGAATTCGGCAGGTATTAATTACCATCTTTTTATTTACTGTTATTATACATTTTAATGATAATTAATGCTTTATGCCAATACTTTGAAAGTTTTGTTTAACTCATGGATATGGTTAGGCACATACAGGACATACAATCTTAAAAACAGTTATATACTGTGATTAAGAATGCCAATTATGTCCATTGTCCTAGCCTGACGATGTCATACTCATAATTCTAGTCAGAATATGAGTCTGAGACCGGACTATTGGGCTGTGATTATGGGGCGTGTTTCAACGAACCAGGAAAGAAAATTCCTCTTCGCTGAATTGGATACCTAGAACCAATCAGAGCAACGTAGTATTTCCATCTGATAGATTAAACTTTTACCTGATCCCGTAGGAAGGACGGCAAAAACATCTTTTCAATCGACAAATGCCTTGATCGCGTTTCTCTGTTCCTCTTTCAAAATGAATGCGCTGTCATATCTGTTGAGATATGCCTGCTCACGTTACTTAATTAGCACTCAAGGCTAGAAGCTACCATTCGTTTGAATGTTTTTTTTTTCTACGCGTTAGCATGACCGATCAATAATGCTCTAGAGTGCTTCAGTTAAGACCTATAATCCTGGGCAACACTCGTTTTGCGTATACACAACTAACCGAGTCAATGTAGACATATAAAAGTCGTGTAGATAGCTTAAATCATATAAAATATGTCCCACTAAGCTTCCGAGACGGCGCCATCTTTGTTCGATGTATACCGGTATTCTATCTATATCTGTCCATCAACGTATAAAGCCCGCCCTTACAATTTGAATGGTCAGATCACTTTTCGGGGCCGTTTAAACCCTCCCAACTAACTCGACTCCAGACTGAATCTCCAGACCAAAAATTTTGTGGGCGGAGTTCAGGCTGGTATCCAGGCTACCATTGTCCACTAAAGAGACTAAATTTGTGCACTCAAAATAACACCAAACACAAACTAAGTTTTAAGAAAATAAATGAAATTGAGTGGTATGCTTGCCACTATCTGTCAACATCAATCTTCTCTTTTTAGAGTGTAAGTTTAAGGCTGGTGTTAAGATGTATGTCCCTTATGGTTTTCCCTGCCCATACACCTTTATCCCAGACAAGAAGAATCAAAACAAACACAGTCAGTACCAGCACCTTTAGCGCTTTGGCTCCTAATGATGAGAACACTTCATTATCCTTCAGTGGCTCTCCATTCTGGTCAATGATGAATACAAATGCAGAACTCCCCATTAGTAGTAGAAATAAGGTGAGTGCATGCAGCATAAGTGTGGACCTCTCACCTTTTTCCTGATCTCGGCTTTCCTGCGATTAAGGCACATCTCCTTGGCGCGCATGTGTTGGAGTGTCTCTTTGGCCAGCAGGAACTTCAGCCTCTCTAGTCGAGGGGAGGCGAAGGTCCAGGAGGCCTGGCCATACCTCCTCTTATCCTCCTCCATCTGCTTCAGCATCCCTGCGAACACAACTCCTGTCACCGCTTGGACCAGCTGCTCGGGGGCCCTTGTGAGGACCAGACCCACAGACAGACCCAAAGCAGAACTGTTGTTGTTGTTCACTACAACTGATATGAGATGAGAGACGCTGATAGAAAATGGACTGGAAAGCTGAAACATATTTGCTTGTGTGGTTGCAAAGCAGATGATGTTTACTTCAGCTGAGGTGGCGTGTGACTCCGTGCTTATGGGCTTTTTGACAGCACACAGGCTTTGGGGGAGCAAACAAAGTAGTCAGCATGATGTCATGATGATCCAGTCAATTTTACACAAGCAAATGATAGTTCTCACACGCATTTCTGTGAGTCTGAGAGTGCACTGGTCAGCCATTTCTGACAGATCTACACATTAACAGTACTAATGCCAGTTGTAATTCAGAAAACAGAGCTTATACAAAGTAGCACTCGGGGGGAAAAGAAACAGGTAAACCGTCTTAGGAACAGCAGTGCAGTACCTGACATAGCTTTGGATGTCTCCACAAAGTAGCTGACGGTGATATCCTGGATGGAGCTCACCGCATCATCTGCCCTCTTCTTCCATTCCTCCGCCTCCTTCTGCAGAGCTGCGATCCTTTTGGGGCCCAACTCTTCATACTCCAAGGATTTCTGTGCAAACAGAGGAAAAAAACCAGCACCGATATCACTCTGAAGAACGTTTTGATACATCATTTTTTTTTTACCAAAACTAACAAATTGACTGCTCTCTCGGTTTGAATAGTGTAGTGTGTGTAGGCCCTAGATGTCGAGCACCGATATCACTCTGAAGAACGTTTTGATACATCATTTTTTTTTACCACTTTGAAAAAGGTGTTGTGATGTCCAATGGTCAGGATGCCAGGATAACTATTCACTTGCATGATCTTGAATTGAGCCCATTACAGCACACTGAGGGAAAAAGACACAATTCCCCTGGCTTGTGTGAATGGACAATGGGGGCTGTGCGTGTCAAAGAATAGAGGACTACTATTTAGTTTCAATGTCTAAAATTTTCTCTCTTTGATATCTGCATCAGCACATGAATGGAAACGTTGTAATACTCCCCAATTCCATTAGTTTTGTCTGTGAGTTCTCAGCCATATTAAAATATAGCCGGGGGTGATGGAAATGGCATTTGCCTTAAGTAAGTCTAATGGATCTCTTTTGTCAGGGTGACCTGGTATCCACTGAAGCTCATAATTGCATTAGGCAGTCACCCTATCTTATTTAAGTAAAAAGGGACAAGAGTCCTTACTGAAGTTGGGGGGTGGCACTGTTCAGTGTGTTGAAATGTCATTAATGAGGGACAACAATACATCCTGAGACCAGGCTAGACAATTACCTATGAGATTTGATAGGTACAATTGAGGGCATCATGCTCAAGGGAACATGATATCCATTATACTCATGATTGTTGATCTACTCCCTACAAGCCTCCCTTCATCATATCCATTGTTCATATTAACCCTTTGAGGTGTTTCTATACATTTGGTGGAAAATTTAGAGGGCCCATACATGTAAACAAATACATAAGAAGGGCTAAAACAAAGTGCGTGAAGGGAACACTATAACACTGAAGAACGCCTTTTATTTATCATACCCTCTGAGTTTGACAACAAAAATGACTTACTGCACCTTTAAGAACCAAAAACATGGTGTAAAAGAAAGCCCCCGAAAAAAATAATGTCATAGTGTATGAATAAATAATTTTACAAACAGTCATTTGTCAAAATGCTCATGCTTTGAAACCAAGAAGGGCAAACTGTACCAGAATCTCCATCTTATACAGCATAGCCAGCTCTCTCATATCTCGAAAAGGTTGCAGCAGGTACTGATAGAAGAGCGTTGCCACGGTGACTAATTCCATGTAAGCCTCATCTTCCTCTTCATAAATCTTTAACAGTCGGATCATACTGTCTGCACCTTTGTGCTGTTGGAGCATCTGAAAGAAATACGTCAAAGACCTGTTACATCATGCAATAACTCAGACCATGACTTGGGGGTTGGGGGTTGGGGGTGACTTCATAAATATTTATTAATTTATCTGTGTCTAGGTGATAAATACTCTACGTGAGTTCATAATGAGAAAAAATATATATATACCCTGCACAGTTGACAATTACAAATACATTTGGTAAAAAGCACACAGTAATAAATAAATCAACCAATGGTATATGAGTACCAGGCTGTTGTCGTGTCATTTCATGTTTCCTACGGTGGTCTCACAATTCCACACTAACACCAAAGATAGTGTTGTTTGTTGAAAGAATACAACTGAAACAAGAAACTTCTGCCACAAAAGGATTTTCCATGGCATATTTGGATTTGTCACCGGTGATTAAGGCATATTTGGACTTGGACTGGTCAAAGGTGATTAAGGCATATTTGGACTGGTCACCGGTGATTAAGGCATATTTGGACTTGGACTGGTCAAAGGTGATTGAGGCATATTTAGACTGGTCACAATTGATCATGGCATATTTGGACTGGTCACCAGTGACTGAGGCATATTTGGACTGGTCACCAGTGACTGAGGCATATTTGGACTGGTCACCAGTGACTGAGGCATATTTGGAGTGGTCACATGTGATCATGGCATATTTGGACTGGTCACAGGTGTTTAAGTCAAATCTGGACTGGTCACCGGTGATTAAGGCATATTTGGACTGGTCACCGGTGATTAAGGCATATTTGGACTGGTCACCGGTGATTAAGGCATATTTGGACTGGTCACCGGTGATTAAGGCATATTTGGACTGGTCAGGTCACCGGTGATTAAGGCATATTTGGACTAGTCACTGGTGATTAAGGACCAAATGTTCTATGAACCAAAAGTTATACAGCCTAAAAAAATGTTTTGTATTACACAAAACAATAACACTGTTGTGAAATCTATCAGAATATGACTTTTATCAATAATGCTGACTGATAACAATTGTATGTGTGGGTGAGTGTGACGGTGTGCTTGTGCGCCACAAAAGGACTTAAGTCTCAAAGTAAATGCATCATAGGCCCTGCAATACAGACACTTTTTGCAATTCAGAACACATTCCAATGTCTTTCGCATAACTAGCACCATCAATCGACACCACAATCATGCTACCTCCTTTTATAACAGGTAGACATTCTATTCCATCACACAAGTGTTGTGTAACTCAACACACTGGTTTCTCATTCTTCTTAAGATGATGTGATTGCATACAAATCTCATTGGTCTCTTTGGGAACAATGTAATTGAGACAGAGTGGGTATGAGCAACAGCCACACATGCCAACAGAGGTGGCAAAGACGCAGAGCTCCATCTGAGACAGTGTTTGACCTCTTGACCTCTTGACCTCTGACCTCTGGGCCAGGGAAGCACACAATATCTGCATGAGTCTGCATGAGGGGAGTTTTACAGCTGACTCTCTCCACAGTGATCTTTGTGCCGCCCAGTGCTGCTGGCCTGTACCCGACTCAAACCACAGAGAGGGGACCTGGTGGTGAGAACCCACAGTACTCCCACTCACTGTGAAGTCCTAATCCACTTCCACAGCACACCCATCAGACCACAGCCATTAAATACACACAGGCACTTTGTTTTACGCATCCTTAGCTAGACGGGACAGAATTACTAGAGTGGTGATGGAACATACCAGAGCTAAAAAAAAACATTATTCTTTTTTTAAACACTCAAGAAAAACAGGTAGGCCTTACACTTAGCTGTGACCTTTACCTGTTTTTCTCTCAGGTTTCCTGTAAAGTGTCCTGAAAAGGGTAAGCACCAGTTGGCTTTTTGAAATCCATTTAAAATGGAGCAGATGGCCAATGGGATTACAACAAATGACAATGATGACAGATATAGACAGTCTTCTATATGGCAAGTGTAAAATTAAAAATATTTGTTTTATGTAAATCCTTATTTTTGTCATCATCATTAACCATAGGCCTAAATCAAAAGTAGTAAAGTAACATCATGGGGGTTAACCATGGCATAGCAGTGCCCAATTACAACATAAGGACTAGCGTATTTATCACAAATCATTGGGTCAGAGATCCTGGAACAGTCCTTTATGGATCCAGGCATAGTGTTTGTTTTGTGGACTTTTCAGGAACAGGATGTAGACCTGTGTTATAATAACTAAGCCTATTATTAAAATCGGCCTTTTCCATGCTGCTTTGCAAACTGGATAACAGACAGATTAAGCAAATAGATAGATTAGATAGATTTTAGAGAGGCAAGGGTTGATATTAGGAGTTCTGCAGCAAATTAAAGCCTGTCACAGTGTTCCATGACACAGATGTGGCACGGTAGCCCCACCTGAAACTGAAACATTTGAAAGACTCTTTTTACACAAAGTAGCCTGTATGTATCCATAAAAGGACAAACCATAATCTATTTCACTATTCAAGCTATTCTGCATCCCGCAGAACCCTGAGGTGTCAGTGTGGGGAGACTCGACTAGAGGGTCAGAGCTCACTACAGCAATTCTAGAAAGCTTAATTTATCAAGAGTTAACTAGAATGGGGATACTTGCTTTCATTTGTATTCATACTTGTTGGCATGCTGTGCATTTTGTTCTAACAGGATGTTGATTCAATGTTCACTGTATACTCAATACACAAACCATTATCATCCATATGCTGTTAATATCATGCTGTTGAACACACATGCAGCACATCATGAAATTAAGACAAAGGATAAATCATTTGATTTAAGTGTTTGCTCATATTTGCTTATCATTACAACACAATATGCAGAAATGCATTGACTTCAGACTTCTATCTTACTATGCCAAACATACAACAAGAGTCATCATTTGTTTTCATTGTTTTTACAGAACTAAGTTAAGTAGGAGATTGGTTTAATGGGCAGAAATCCCAATACAGAGATAGAAAGTATTTTATACGTCTTTAATAAACTATGACCCCTGGTCATACTACAGGTTACAACATTCATAATTTGAACTCTAAACCTACTCACTGAAAGCATGTTCCAGGTCATGTACAATGTAGGCCTAAAGGCTAGACCTACTAAGGAAATACCCAGGGAAAGCATCGTATAAAGCTATATAAAATTTATATTCCATCAGAACAAGGAAATACAGTGCAATAGCTTCCAAATGGTCTTTTACCATTGTATATCCAAGACATTTACGTTACCGACAATCTCTAGAAAGCCACCTGTCATGTTCACCTAGGCCAAGCTCACCTTTCGCACAAGATCTTTGGCTCTGGCAACTTCCTCTTCCATTGTTTTGCTCCTGAACTCTTGAAGATTTTCAAAATATTCTTCCACATCTCGCTCATCGTTGTTAAATAAAGAATCTAAAACAATCTTACGGCCACACACGTCAATCGCTGTGCTGAAGTATTTTTCGAGCTGGCGACAGGGGGTATCAACATCTTTGTCTTCTTGGTTCCCTGTCCGATTAAGAAATATAAGGTCCCATATATTCCCCTCCTCGAAGTCTAACAAATCGGGGAAATATGGAGCCAATACATCACCAACACATGTAAACTGGCGGTGGACATTTTTTAGATCATTAACGGAGAACAATCCGGCCCAGCTTGTTTGTGTATCTCCGACTGCTAGTTCTTTTCGTTTCTGTCGCTGAAGTGTTCTGTTGTGACAAGTGACAGCGAACTTGGATTCGATTACGTTCCACTGAACGATAAACCCCAATTTAAATGTCTCGTTCTCATCAAACAAATTACTTTTAATTGCGACCCATTCATCTAGACTATCCAAGCGATCGAAATCTACACTATTCATTTTCGGTCAACATACACAACTCCAGTTTAACGCTAGCTACTGTGTTTACACCGTCCGCCATATGCATGACGTATTATCCTTTTACCTTCAACTTTGACCTTTTGATCACATGCTCGGGAAATTCCATATCACGTGTCAAATATTAATGCAGGTTTGCTATAGTATTCTTCAAGGGCCAGTCATAAATACTTAAAAATGTGTTACTGAGTAAGTACAAATTAGTCACATTGTTACAACCGTTTATGTGCGCAAAGTTAAAAACGCAGCACTGAAAGGAATCAACTAAAGGAATGAGGGTGAAATATGAGCAGCTGTTGACTTCGTCTATATTTGTCACAAGTTGCATGTCGCTTATCCTATTTGGTGTGGTAAACTGAAGCCCATCCTAGGCTAAATGGGACACTACAATATCGCGGAATGAAGTCCTATCGAAATCTGTAAGTGAGGCCAATACAATGTGGAAACTTGCCTGGTTTGCAATATTGAAATAGAGGGCACTTCAACACTCGTATCTGCCTATTTGTCTGGCCATTACAGGAGAGTTAACGCTAAACTCGAGAAAATAGTTGAAGTGATATTACATTTTGGGATCGTGTTCTATTTTTTATTTTTTTTTATTGTTCCTTCGCTTACACCTAGTGCAGTATATTACTCTTCTCGATATGGATCTGTTTGGGGGCACACTGGATGACATTTCAGAGGAGATGACAGTAAGTGATGATGAGGGCCAAGTTGAAGATCGCTCCAAAGCCTTTACGGACATGTACAGTATAGAAAACAAAACTCAAAAGCAAGGTGCCGGGGTGCAGGCCACACCGAAGGTTTCCACTTTCCAGCGGTTTTCTGTGGACACAAATGAATCTCTTCACTTTGAACCATACATACCCGAAGAAGACGGTAGTGAGCATGTACTGGGCGATGATGACGTGTTTCTGACGGGAAATCAAAGTGCATTTGATGAATCGAAGGAATTGATGGAGGGACGTACAGCTCAGACTGAGAGCGACACTCCCGATGCCTACTGCACCGACTGTCAGACTCCCACTTATGTATTTCAAAAGCTTGCAGGTCCTCACAAGAGCCACAGGGTCATCTTAATGAAGAAGGCAGCACAAGAAATTAAGGTACAAGGCCCCGAGTTATATTCAGTTACACTTCCATAAATATAGTGCAGTTTTAATGAAGCCTTACTTTACCTTGACAGAATGACATCAATAAAACAAGAAGCAAGTTGGAAGAAAAGATAACACAAATGGAGAATTTTGCAGGCAACCTTGAAGAGATATTTATCACAGTAGAGGTAAAAGGGTTATACTACTGTAGTTGCGCTGTCTCGGTTATTAATTATAGAGTGCCAGATTACAGGCAATCAAGACATTTTTGTATCTCTGTAGGAGAACTTTGGCCGGCAAGAACAAAACCTGGAGCAGCACTACAATGAAGTTCTCACGACACTGGCTCACCGATATGATCTGAGGGCATCAGCACTGGAGGATGAGAAGAAACTGAAGCTAGAGTCTCTTTACAATCAGCTGATTGACTGTGGGAGAACGTTGGATACTAACAAAGAGCAGATTGAGGAAGCCCAAGCACTCTACAGAGATGAAAACAAGTATATGTTCCTTCAGGTCAGTTCTCTTGGCAAAAAAACAAATGGTTATACATTGAAATACTTCATAGATTTGGTTAGTTGCCTTAATGATTTTGAATATCATTTGACAGACAGTAATGCCCATCATGAAGAGGTAAGTACCAGTGATGGATGTGCTCCTATGGCTGTTTGACACAGGAGGGGGAAATAATCACTACTAATGTTTTAATCTCGATATACTCTGGAGAAGATTTTCCCTCTGCATGGTTTTTCATGTGTTAACAGTGTTTGACCATTGTGCTGATGTTAACCAGAAATGTGCTTGAAAATGCTGAGTTGGTGTTTACTGTGTTTGATTGTTTTTACTCATTATTCCACTGCTTGCATCTTCTTAATCAGAAGCATCGTAGACTGAACACAAAGTATTCAATATTACTGTACATGATATTCTTAGAATTTGCCGAACCCATAGGGCTGATCAACATGGCCCCAATGTTGTTGAATACAGATTTTGAAGTGTTGGGCATTTTGGCAGTATTTTGTGCATGGCAGTGTTTTAAGGGAGTTGTTTTGTGATTGGATGAACATGTGCTCTAACAATGCCCTTTGTCTTTGGTTTGCAGAATTTTTGCCTTTTTGGTAACCGGGGGGATATTTTGTTTACTGTATGCTTGATGGTTTAATGTGTTTGTTCCAAAACAGCATTGAGAAACTTGCTAAAGAGGAGCCAGACCTCAAGATCGCTGCTTCCTTGGAGTTTGACATCCCAGCAGCTGATTTGTCTGACGTCAAACAGATGATGGATTCGATCAATGCTGTCCCAGGTTTTGGTCGTCTTTGTGTCTTCATGCAAACACAATGCCACTACAGCCGTCATGGTTGCATCATAAAGTAACCCTCTTACGTTTGTCCCAAATACCAGACATTCGTGTTAGAACATTCATGTTCACCCTGTAGAAACAGGTCCTATAGAGAGCCATTACACATCAGTTACATTCCCTTGTCTGTCTAGGTAATTGCAGTGTCACATTAGTCACAAAAAAGAATGGTAATTAAGAATGCCATCCCTTACAAATCATTTAGTTTGCAATTATTTGTATGATAGGTGTAGAAACTGTAGTATTAATCCTGTGATCAACAGTCTGGTAATATTATGTTAACAGTTGGTTTGAATGCAGTTCTGACAACCCAAGTGTAGTAGAGAATTCTATTTTAGAAATGTCATGCTAGGTATTTAAATAGAATGTAATCATAGTAAATATGACATGGTGTAGTTTCAAAGTTTACCTCTGGATTGTGTTAACCTCTCCTTTATTCAAGAAAAGTTTCATATAAACGATATTTAAGGGGAACAAGTAAGGTACTGTAATGCTGTTGCTCTGTGAACTTGTGTTTCAGCTCCCTCAGCTCCAGTCATGAACCCACAGATCCCCAACTCTGCCTCCTGCACCTCTCTGCGTGTGTGTTGGAGCCTGTTCTCTGACGACACGGTGGAGTACTATGAGCTCTTCAGCAGACCCATCTTTGAGGACATCACTGTGGAATCGGATCTGGAAGGTAACACCATGAAACGGGCAGCCTTCACTCAACACTTGAATCATCCCAGACTTTGGCACCACGACATTCAACTGGTTTCCTTTGCACAGATTATTTCATAATAGGAGTCCTGATTTTATCAGTACTAAACATTACATGAATTTCCTCATGGCTGTTGATGTCTATTAATATCGCTCATTTTTAAGATGACGTCACTGGAGGGCAATGATAATACTTATCAGACCGGAAGACCGGCGAGGAGGTCAATACGCTGCTGGCATGACTACCCATTAGCCAATCAGAATGCTTGTACTGTCGTTGCCATATAATAAGAATTATTATCAGTTGACAGAACAGGGCTATGGCACATGGGATAGAGGTACTTGGGGTTCTCTGATTTCTAATGTGGAGTGACAAGCCTGTTTAATCGGTGAAATTTTACTGGCACCATCCTCGTGTGCATTCCTTCAGTGGTACACTGTTCATTATTTATACCTCTTCCCTACATTACAGGTAAAATGTCTTTATAGAATAGAATAGAAAATCCTTTATTGTCATTGTATTTACATACAACGAAATTTGGAGTGCTTGCTTCTCCTGTTGGTGCGACGAGGGACTACATATAACACAACAACAACATACTGTATAACACAACAATATTGAATTAGCTTCACAAATATTGACTAACAAACAAAAAAACGAATACAAAAACATTAAAACAAAACACCAAATAGGAGAGCAAGAAGCCGCTGCGTCCATACGCGCCGCCATCACCATGACAACCATCAGTCTTGATTGCCCCTGGCCTTCTCAGTCTTGTGATGGTTCACTACATGTGTGTTCCCTGTGTAGCGGTGAAGGTGAAGGTGAAGGAGACTCACTATACCGTCGCTGATTTGCTGCCCAATGCACAGTACGAATTTTGGGTCACTGCAACCAACACCACAGGCATCAGCCCAGCCAGTGAGAAAGCTGTTTACATGACAGGTAAAAAAATGAACATGATTTCTCAGACCTGGGTGCAGACACAACTAATCTAATGTCAACCCAGTGTCTGGGCACCAGAGACATCATCATCATTCGTATTCTCTACAGTCCCTTCCCCTCCGGTCATCAAGCCACGCGAGTGCACAAGTTGCCCAGATGCTGCCCTCGTTCGCTGGGACTCTGGGAACACCAACCCTGTGGATTCCTACACGCTGGAGATGATTGAGATGGGAGCAGAATCGAGCAAAGCCACTGTGACAGAGTAAGCAAGCACAGCCTGGGATGGCAAACACTTTACATGCACTGCAAGTTGCAACCTCATCTGAGCTTTTTGTGCATTTATAGTCTTGTGGGTATCTCGCCATGCTCTGTGCTTCATTGAAAAATGAGTGGGTGGAAGATGAATGCCTTAATGTGTTTCTTTTAAAGGTTACACTGAACAAATTCTAGTACCTCATATTTTATCAGCCTCAGGCATTGTTGTGAGCAAGTCAAATATGTGGTTTTCAGTTAGTGCTTGAAATCTTCATAGGGCATAATAACATAGTTAATGAACCAGCGCCCTAGCTATACTTTGCCAAATCACTGCTTCCTCTTGCTAGTTGAGCTTGGGCTTGATAACATTCTTTTGGTATTTGAACAGGTCCATTGTGGCCATTCCTACTTGTGAGAGCTTAATTCAGCTGCAGCCAGGAAAGTGCTACCAGATTTACGTCAGGGCTGTGAATATTGGCGGCCCTAGTGAGAAAAGCGAGTCATTTGCTGTGACAACAACAGGTGAGATCCCATATCTGTGCTTATCCATGATCAGGGAAACACATTTAATAGTCCCAGCAATCAAAGGAAATAATTACAGTGGTAGTTTAATACAATCAAATGTTTCAAGTGGTACTTCACTAACTGCATTATTTTGAAAAATGCCCCAAAGTGGGCATGGGACGGAGGGCGTTAGGTTAGGCCCTAAGCTAACGCCCTCAGTCCCTTGCCCACTTTTGGGCATTTTTCAAATGTAGGTTAAGGCAAGGGGCTGTGGTTAAACTCCTGTGAAGGAGCCCTGGCCAGCAAATCTCATTCACAATTTTGTCAATATTAATTTTGCCAATAGTAACACTAGCATTGATGTGTTTCATCACAGTATACAATAGAATTTAGTTTACAGCTAAGAAAACACAAGTGCAGTTACTTTAATGTTTGAACAAGCCAATAAAGTGCAGTTACTTTAATGTTTGAACAAGCCAATAAAGTGCAGTTACTTTAATGTTTTAACAAGCCAATCAAGGCATTCATTGTTGTTTTACAGAGGAAACTTTCAATACAATTCTAATTTGTGGAAATCCAAATCCACCAAATGACTTTTTATATCGACTAGCATAATAATTGCATCGAATATATCATGCCAAGGTTGTTTGATGTTAATGAATTAATCCTTTGACACCTTCTGTGGCATAAATCCCTGTTGGTTTTATCCAATCACTTAATATTTTCAGGAACATTCTTTCACCTTCTGGAGGACACCGCACATCCATGCTTGAGTGTGTCAGAGGACGGTTTCACCATGTTCTACACACATGATGAACTGCCTTTGAGTGAAATGGCCTTCAGTGACAATACCTTCGCAAGGTTGGCCTATTTTGTATTGTTAGATGAAGCAGATGGTAATGCCACATCAATGAAAAATGCAACCGCCATCTAAAGACATCTGATCAATAATATGCACGCCATCTTGTACCAGTTTTAACTGTTAAAATGCTGGTACAGTCAATTTTTTTCAATGTTTATAAACCAGAGAAAACCACTGTGCATTTGCAAAACCAATAACTTGTTGTACTCTCAAAAGGCTTGTTATTCACATTCTGATTATTATTATTATCATTATTCAAACCTTAAAGTAAGTTGACTGCAGTTAACAGATGCACTGGTACAGTAGTCTGTACTATGTCTCATTGTCATCATTTGTTCAGATGTGTGGCAGTGCTTGGTGATTTGATCCCAGTGCGAACCAAGCATTATTGGGAAGTAGAGGTGGACCCCCACACTGAATACAGAATTGGAGTGGCATATGAAGACACCCAGAGAAACGCCTACCTTGGAGGGAACAACACTTCCTGGTGCATGAGGCATGTCCTCACCCCATCCCGGTAAGATTCTCAGGGGTTGCATCATCTGCAGTTCCTTACCTTTGGTTGTAGAAGTAGTTCATACATCCATACAGGGCAGAGGAAGCTAGTGAGTGAGGCTTGAAGTCTGGTTATGTAGTGTAGCTTCATTAGTAGACTACTAATAAGGACAGGAGGAAGAGTGGCAAAAGTGGTCATTTGCTGTTAAGTCTGGTAACACTAATGACAGCAGCTACATTCATCCACCTACAGAAAACACAACCCGCTTTGACCATTTTAGTCAGCTTAGATGAGGGATAAATACAGAGCTTTGCCATCAAAGGAGAGAGCAAATCTCCTCAGCGCTTTCTTTAGTGCATTTAGCTTTAGAACAGGCAAAGAAATGTAATTGTGAAATGCCCATAGCATCACGGATTTCTGTTGCTATGGAAACACCTTTTTTTCAGCACCAACCAGGACTGCTCCTGACTTGGGCAAGGCATTTACCAAGTCTTCATGAGCCACTGCAGCGCATAGCAAAGCACAAGGCAACACTAGGCAAGCGTGGCTGAGCATCGGGATGTATCTGTTTTTTTTCATTCTTTTCCTATAGGCACAAGTACGAGTTTCTGCACAATGGCTGGACGCCAGACATCAGAATAACCAGCCATCCCTTGAGAATTGGTATGGCACTGGACTACGACCAAGGGAAGCTGTCCTTCTTCAATGCAGATTTGGGTCAACACCTCTATACCTTTCGCTGTCAGTTCCTGCACTTTGTTCATCCCTGCTTTGCCCTGGACAACCCAGGAGCTCTTACACTTAAAAACGGCACTTCACCACCAAACTACATTAGTTTTGTCTAAGAACCTCAAATGATAACCAAATGCCAGATATAGCACAATAAGGGAGGGTTAATCAACTGAAATACATTTTAGTTAAGTTGGACATCACATTGTATAAATGAGCTACACATGGCCATTTTGAGTAGTGTTCTAGTCACTAAAGGAGTGATAACTACAATCAAAGCATGTTTTCCCCATGAGTGTCGACTGGAAAAATAAAAAAGTAAATTGTAAATAGTTTCAAATACTTTTATTACAGTATTCCATGGGAACAGACTTGCACCATTTTCCAAATAAGAAAAGTTTTTCACTGAAATTTACAGCATACATCAGTTATTGGTGCAGAGCATTTAAGAAACCAGGAAGGGCATCATAGGCATAAGCTTATCTTTTTCCTGTTTTTGTTAAAATTACCCTTCACAAAAAAATGTGTCATAAATGGCAAAATGTAGCATGTCTTTCTTGGTGGACTCTTATGAATGGGTGTGTGTGTGTAGATTGGGTAAATTTGTATGAATGTGCTTGAACTTTGGCCAGGCGTTGCTGTGAGCAAGGCCATGTGGGAGCTGGGGGTTTGAGTAAGTTTAGGAGTTAGCCTTCTTACTGCAGCGAGTCCTCTCCTCTTCCTCGTCAGAGGAGTCTCCTCCATAGGGCACGAGCCCCGAGCTATCCCCGGGCAACTTCAGCTTCTTGGGCACCTCCGCCTCAACTGGACCTGCAAAAGATAGGTCACAACAAAGAGCGAGAGAGGGAACGGGGAAGGGAGGTAAAAAAAAAAAAAAAAAAAAAGATATGTCGAGAGCCCCATGTGAGCCGTAGAACATGTCAGATCCACAGAGAGGTAGGAGGGTAGATCGGTCGCCATAACAAGGCAGGCACCCACACATCCGCAACAGCCACATCCAACGCAACATGTAAAAGAGAAGAGACAAGGGAGAAACAGAGAAAAAGAACATATAAAAGAACAACAAGTTAGTGGGGTCCGGCTTGGGTGGGCCATCCAGGTCTCCTTTACTCTGGGGGAGAAAAAGGATCGCAGGTTTTTTTTTTGTTGTGTTTTTAATGACTCTGCTGCACAGGGCAGTCCAAGGCGAAGTTGAACTGAGCAGAGAGGAGCCATCATGCATTAACGGTTAGGTGGGCAACATTTGAAAGCGTAGCGCCTACCCGCAACGGGACACAGATCCTCCATGGGCGGGCTGTCCCTCTGTCTTTTGCGAGTGCCCGTCAAAGGTGTTGGCGGAGGAGGCATCAGGAACCTGAAAGAGCATAGGGTTTTTAGAGGCGTACCTCCATGAGGACTCTCCACCATCACAGACTGTGATCCTACTCCTAAATTACCACTGCATTTGGTGCCAATTTCCCCTCTATCAGGGTATCCGGGCAACTTTCTCAATTACAGCTCCCCAAAGGACACCTACCAGACAAGAAATGTATTTTCTACCCTCCAAAAAGTTGGTGTGCTGTGAGTGTAGTTATGGTCGATATAAAAACAGCACACACACACACACACACCTTTCTGTAGTTTTCCCCTCATCTGAGGACACGGGAGGAGGTGGAGGCGACGTTTGTTCCTCTCGTTTCACGTCTGCACTGGATTCAGACTGCAGACCGGGACAAACAAAAGGCTCAGGTGTAAACACTCCACAAGGAAACAGTCATGTGTGAGCGAAAGCTACAGTTCAGGTACTGTACCTCGTCCTCATTTGCCGTTTCGGTGTCTTCCTGAAACTGGCGCTTGGGGCTTGCTGGACGTGGAGGACTGGCTGACGGACTGCTAGTGGCGCCGCTGGAACCTGTTCCCTGGTCCTTAAACAGAGCAGAATGATAGGCTACTGCTATCTCGATGTGCATGGCATTTGGACTGCAACCAGACAACTCAACTCATTTAAAATGCAGTTATGCAGTTGCAAAATGCAGTTTATATTATAACCAAGTCATTTAATACCAAGTACTTTTGCTACACAGATAAAACACTTAATTAAGGTCCTTTAATTAAATATACCACCATTAAATTACACCAAGAACCAGGTACACCTCAAAAACCCAGTGAACAAAGATGCCAAACTGAGAGGACATACCTGTAGTAAGTAGGGTGGGGGTTTCCTAGGACACACTGGATACTGAACCATTGCCTGGGAAGATTGAGGGGTTGTCGACAGGTTAGAATGACTGGGGTGACCATTTGCACTACCCCAGTAACCAGTAGCTCCTGGGTATGCTGAATAGCCGCCCGGGTACCCATTTGCTGGGTAGTTATACCAGGACCCCTGGCTACTGTAATTGCTATTAGCTGGGTATCCATGAGCTGGGTATGCTGAAATGAAAGTATAGGAGATAATGTTAAAATCACGGTTAGCCACCACTACTCCCAGGTTTTGACACTGACCCCAACTCTTGCCACTACAACAAAGACCATGAATCAAAGCTGCTATTTTTTGGGTTACACCTCAACTGGTATTGGGGGGTGGGGGAGGGAAGCACACACCTCCTTGAGTGGACCCCGTCGCAGTGTAAATGGACACCATCCGGTCATGCTCCACTCTGACCTGAAGGACACAAGGATAGTTTAAAACATTACACCGTTTATGAAGAACTAAAACACGTCCTGGTTTTCAGACCATGCTCATGTAAGTGAGATGAACTATTCTGACCTATTTCTGGAGGTCAGGTAGTTCAACTAACTGTTTCTCTAGGAGGTGGGTATCGGTGAGTGCCATAAGTCTTACAATAGCGTCACCTTCTTAACCTCCACATTTCTGACAACGGATGACGGGGAAATAAATGAACTCACGGTTTCCAGCAGACTCTCTGTTAGCTTCTTCGCAGCTTCCAGTCCAGTCTGGTTTGGGTGGCTGCAAAGATAGCAAGATCATCAATGCAAGATGATACATCAGCACATGCATGTACTACTGAAATAAATGTACAACTTTGTTGGCATACGGTGAAGTTCCGTACCTGATGTAAACGTAAAGCGGCTCGAATGACTCTCGCCGTGATGCCTGCTCGATGTACCCGGAGCCTTTCCCTCGCAGGAAGACGCGGGCACCTGTCTCCGTCTGGATGTGGCCTAGATAGGTGCCCCCGGGGCCCTCCACCTTCTCATTCACATTAAACGAGGGCAGCGCTTGATCCACACCAACAAATATCTTGGTATGGACGAAACTCTGCATAGGAAAAAAAAAAAAAAAAAAAATGAATTTACTCAAGGTTTCAGATCTATCCGCCTGCCCATTAAAGAAAGAGCACATTTGGTTGCCAGGGAAAGCCTGTCAGCAGAAGCAGTAGACCATGGACTCTGTTTGAAGGCCACAGTCGTTCTCGCTACTTATTTTTTCTAGGAGGTGGGTATCAGCAGGAGCCACATAGTCTTAATTGGCCCTGCCTTCAAAAACCTCCAGTCATTGCCAAAAGTCAGAAGCAATGGGCTGCATCACTAGAGTGATGCATTTGACAAGAATTTGAAGACACATTAGTCAAGACATGCATATATATAAAAAAAGTATATTTTTAAAGAACCATACCCCTGAATGTCCACCATGTGAGTTGTTAGACCTTTGGTTGTTATGCGAATTGGGCAGTCGGGTCATACTTGGCATCTGGAGCCTCGGAGGCTGCTGTGGGGTGGCGGGGCGCGGTGGCTGCGGGTACACAGGAAGTGTGGGCATCACAGGCCGGTGCTGTCCTCCGGAAGCTGCGGCTGCCCTCATCACGTCCTCTGAAATGATCGTCTTTATCCGCTGAACAGCCTCTGAAGTAGGAACAGACACTTGGCTTTGGATATTGTTTTTGGAGGAGAGCGAATTGATACAAAACTTCCTAAGACGACATGATTTGCTACTTACTGTTGACCTCCTCCTGACTCCGTCCTTGAACATGGAGATATAAAGGTCTCTCACTACATAAAAAGAGAGTCAATTAGGACAAGTCTTGGAAAGGATGGTAGTTATTTTACCAGTACGTGTTATAAGGTGAATACATGCCCTTTCACTGAGGACTTGTCAGTATTGGTCATGTACAGGCCTTTAGTTGAAACCACAGCTCCACTGAACTGACGAATCTGCAAAGAAAAGGCCAACCACCATCACAGGTTAGAATAATCTTCTTTAAAATAGGTAGGAATTGTGACAAGACAAATGTTTACAACAGAGGGACAAAACTCAAATGGGAGTTACCTCTTCCTGAGTTTTTCCTTTTGTGAGCAGGTTTCTGCAATTTATGGGCACATCATTGATATCCACTTCGGTAACCACAACTTCATCAGTGGTACTTGAGACAGGTGCAGACGGTGCATTCTGAGACCAAAAAGGCTACCAGTCAGTGACTCTGCATTACATACAAGCACAACTGACTCACATACAGCCATAGATTCAGTGCTCAGAAACTTTACAAACCTTACTGGGCAAAGGTTCGAGTGTCTTCATTTTCCCTTTAGCCATAAGCATTGCATTTATTTTAGCCGCCATGGCTGCAGCCATCTCAACACCACCCTGAGGGGCGCCTTCTTCTGATGCTGGACCCCCAGATGTCGGAGGCATGTTCGATTGTTGTACAGCTGGTGGAACTTTCGACATTTGAGATGCTGGAGGGGCACCTTTGGATTTGGGTTGGTCCCATCTACTTAAGCATCTGTGTGAGAATGGAGACTCATTTTTACTTTTGGTGCTTTGTGATATATTGACAACACCTAGCGCAACTAGCAACTATTGTTTGTAGTACAAGTAGGCCTTAACCACACTTTAGTGTTGCGGCCTGTTCAAACTACATATTTTTATAGGAGGATAGTATCGGCAGAACTACATGGCTTTGAAAGGCTGCCTTCTTGTCCTCCAGAAGTGGAACTCCAGTCCAAAAGATAATGGTCACTGTAATAAATGTTACTTTAGTATGCCAAAATCAAGTGACCACGTTATAATACACCACAAGCCCCAAATGATGGATAACTTTATGTTAAAGACAACGCTGATAACATTTGTTTGGGGCAAGGGAAGCGCTCATATACTAACGTTGGCCTACCTCCGGTGTTGATTGGGCGATTAACTTCCGTCAACGATAAGAAACATGGGATTACATTTATAAAATCAGTCTTATAACTAACGACTGGTTCCAGTTAACTGGTTTAAATGTAACGCTTAGCGTTGGCGGCCTGCAGGCCAGACCATAAACGAAGGCCCAACATTAACTTGCTTGTTAGCGATCTCCTGCGCGATATTCACATGCTAGCGAAACGGAAAAAACGCAGCCTAGCTCAGGCTAGAACAGCTATCTACAGCTGCATATCGATAGCTTACTATTAGCTAGAGACCGTCTTTGCTAATGAATAACAGCAATTTAATGTTTTCGTCAACCGTCTATGAGCCACAACACGGCAAATTAAGTAGTCCAGTTTACCACAGTAGGATTCTAATATTGGTCGTAACCTTCAAAACAAATTAATCCACTGAAATGGCTTTAAGTTACTGTTAACATTAGCCAGATAGCATGCCTAGCTACATACACCCAGGAGGCTAGCCTACAACATAAACCACTGATCTAATGCAACAGTTAGCTAGCTAGTACGCGAATGAACTTGCTAACTAGCCTATATTCTGACATGCTATCTACAAACTATAACACATTTAGGGATAGTGCCGTTTGTGTTATCTTATTACACGAGAATAGCATGTATTGATTCGTGAATACCATGCTGGCGTAATCTTGCTATACTAGCCAGCAAACAACACGGGCTAACTATTTAGGTGGGAATGTGAGTCTCTGGAATGTAACAGCTGGCTAGCTACTTAGAAAGCTAGCCAAAGATAGTTAACGTTAAGCACAATCTTGCACAATGTTTAACAAGCAAGCTAGCAATAGCTAGCATGGTTGTCGATTTACTAAATGACGTGGTCTAAGAGAAACATGCGAATCTTAGATGAAATATTTATCTAAAATAAAAACTTACGGTGTACCCGATGCCATTTCAGGTTTCATAAATATCCACCACGTCAGCTAAACGTTTTGCATGAACTTTCTCATCGAGGGCATACGTCCCAATTTAAACGAATGGCACAAAAGGCCACTGGTAAAGTGGAACACAAGCGGAAATACGTCACTGTTTTATGCAACACCAGCTATCGTGAACTCGCATGCAAAACGGGAACATTGTAAGACTCAAACATGTGATTTCGAATGCACTCATTTTAGACAACTTTGGTTACTCTTACACTCCACTGCTATTGTATCAGTTGTTTTAAATTCGCATGGTTCACTCGCGGAATATGCTCAAAATCTCTAGAATGCCAACATAGCAAGTTAAGAAATATGCTGATCCTTAACCTGACTGGAGTAGGCTTATATAGATTGAAAAAAATACTACGCTTCAATTTGACGGTAAATTCGGATAGAGTCGAGTGGTGCTTTGGTCCCACTGGAGTTTTACCTCATCTTTGACATCAATTTCAGAACAGAAAAGAACGAAATCCACCTCTTCAAATGACAAACGTCAAAAGGTGTAGGCCTAGTATGCCTTTGGCAGAAAATGAAACTGCCTCAAGATTGAGGATGATTATGTAACGGTGTATTCACTGCAATTCAAGCAACAATTAGCTCTGGGTTTTGTTGGTAAACAGGTTTCAGATCACCCTCACTCAGTTTAATTTTGATTAAAGAACCCTTTGAGAGAAAAAAAAGACAATGCATCATGTAATTTCAACTATAGCGGCCCAGAATTAGGCCTACATTTCTGTAGGTCTGGAATAATTATTTTAGGCTGTTTGGACTAAAATGACAAAATGTTGCTCAACTTGGATGTTGCCAATATGTTTAGCTGTTGATGTAATTTTTCAGTTTTATTACACCGTACATTTTGTATTGTGCATCTTGTTTCTAAAAACGTGAAATGTAAAGTTTTGTTGTGTGGGCAGAAAGTACTGTGAGACAGAATCATTTACACAGTAGGGAACTGTTAAAATGTGTGCATGAATTTACTGATATTGATGGAGTTGGTTGTGTTAAACCAACAGATGAAAGGGGAGTTTGTGTCGAATTTTGTGACAGTGAATTGGCTAGTGAGGTGCTAATTTTGAGAGTCAGATCATCCATAGCAGAAAGTAACCCATTTTGTCACATTTTATTACATAAAGTTGGTGCCTTGATCATGCAGAAAGCTTTGGAAATGACGGAAGCATGAGTACTAGAGGTGTACTTGCAGGACCTCCCGATTTTAAGCTTTATTAACCATCTGTGCATTGATTTTTCATGAATGTTACAATTTAGGAGTTGTTAATATTAAGATTTATTTGTCTTTAACCCCTACCTAGGAGACCTAGGCTACATGATTTACACGTGATTGTCAATAGATACTGGCTACCTGACTTAAGCAGAGCATCTAGTGTTGACCACTCACCCAATATTGTGGCTTTTTATTTTACAGTTGGATAATACCTAATGAACAAAAACTGAAATGCACACATTTCCAAAACAAGCCTCTACATCTTATCACACTGTTTGGACAGTGGACTACATCCACCAGCATCTGTAATGGCTTTATTGTTGTCTCAGGATGGCAGGCTACTGGGCTCTGTAGATACCTCTGTAGATCTGTGGGGGCCTACTGTGAGAGCCGAGAAGTTACTATATACTTTTTAAAATGTACTATTCTTTGCTGAATACAAAAATAATGAATGTCATCTCTCAACATCTTCATAATGACACACTATTCTGCTTGCTTCATTATTTACTTTCAAAATGAAGCAGTATAGGCTACAATCATGGTCCTTTTATTAACTAAAGGATGTTTGCTTGACTCCATGCACTTGTGGTACTACAGTGTGAGAATTGTATTTGCAGGATGATACAATATTTAGAATGGTTAAGTCAAACACATCTTAAGGGGTCATTTATACTGGTGGAAAGTGATATATACACACAATCCCAGAACACAATTCATTAAAATATATGTCTCCATAAGCCACAGTCTTTGCAATGACATTCTTTTCACCTAAAGGCTGACCATGCTCAGCAGGCTACCATTTTAATGACCAGAATGGGGTGGTCTGCTGACTGGAAAGCATTTGACTGATACCCACATCAAACATCAGAATTTAGGCACAAACCTTTTGATGTACACTAATTAGATGGCAGATCATAGACATCATCATCAAATCAAAAGACAAAACCAGATCTTCGACATGGCATCGTGTAGTGTGTGCTGTCTTTGATTCCACTGCACGTAACATTTCCACGCTACATTACCAACCAAGGAGATGGATGTCCTCTGCAAACCATTTCCTTTGAAGCCACGGCCTCTGATATAAAGTAGCAGAACCACCACTGCACTGAAACTATTGGAGTTTACTTATTGGAGGTTACTGTTGTGCCTGAAACTAAGCAAGTGCCTGTGGAATTTCATGACTTTAGGGTTAATACAGGGTACCTCAGTGGCTGGCTGCTTATTGGCAAATGTGCTGACCTTTTAAGGGCAAGGAATGATCACAATGAGGTCATCTCATCATACTCAAAACTGTGCAGAGGGCAACACGATGAAGAATAGACCTGATCAAAGGCAAGATGGCCGCTTTAACACATAAAAACACAGCGCTCCATACAGCAAGTGAGTGAGGGATTGACCTTAACCCATCTCACAGACCTGTGACAGGACATTCCTTTTGTCAGGCAGACTTATCGTCCCCTACATCTCAAGTCAACAAGATTCCAGAAACAAATGTTGCTGTAACAATGTATAACATGGATGATGTAAATGTGGGTATAGACCAGGAGACTGAACAATCACCCAAAGATTGTTTCTTTTTATCAAAACAGTAAAACAATACAATGAGCCCAGATGAAACAATCCTGGCCAAACTTTGTGACCTTTGTCATTTCTGTTGATGTAGTTGAGTAAATCCCCCAAAGAATTTAACAAATATCTAATGGCAGGCTTAAAGTCGGGGTGGAAACCAGTGGGTTTGACACCTGTGCGTAGATGTGGGAGAGGTCTTAAGTGTTGCAGCAGGAAATACTCTGTGTTTACTTTACAAAGGACACAACAGACATGGTACCTGTATTAGATTAGACTATTGGTCTTGAGGGACCTTCTTTCTCGCAAGCAACTTGATCATTTCGGAAACATAATAAAACATTATAATTACTTTATTATCCATTGAACATTTTCTATTTATTTTTTTTCCATTTTTTTCTGGTGCTGACAGACCTGAAGTTATGGTGAATCAGAATAAGAAAAAAATCTCCTGATTGATATAACATTTCTGTTTTGACAGAGATAAACAGAGTTTGATCAAAATATCGTATTGACCAGTGTTTGCTTGGTAGTATGGCATTTTTATATATTTTAAGTAGGAAGTTCTCTTAATAATGAAAGTTCTTAAACATATATTAGTATACCAATTAGAAGCCCAACAAAGGATGAAGTATAATCCTGGGTATTTTGTGTAAAGTTGATGGAACTGCCAATATTTCATACCCCTCAAAGTGGGCAAGGAGAGGAGATGGGAACAGTGATTGACCATTCTGTATTCCACAATGCTACCAAACTTCCCAAAGACTTCTTTGTTTCCACTCCAAATGTACTGTCATTCTGGTTGGCAAAACAGTTTCACAAACGCGAGAGGGCTAATAGCGGTTTCATGTTTGGATGCTCCAGTGTAAAATTCATAGTCTATAAAAATATTGAGATTTACGTGAACATAACTTTCTTACTATGTTATTAAAAACTCCAGAATGTCCTTTGTGGTTACACAGTGGGATGTACTGTATAAATATTGTATAAAATAAGGCAGTCTTTTCAGTAGGATAAACCAGATACAAAAAAATTCTGGGAGAAAAATCATTTCAAGTCCAAAATATTTTTTCTTTTCTTTTCACAGATTTCTGCTGTTGCCGAGTGTCGTGTGGAGTGACGCATCTCAGGGTGGTGTATCTGCGAGCACACACAACCAAACACCCAAGTGATCAACAACTTAAGAGCTTATTCCCAAATTCAGTATCCCAGCCTTGGACAAATATTAGAGAATATTACATATCCATCATTGTTTACAGTGCAATATAAATGTGTCATTCAAACTAGTATTTGTAATAAGAAAATAAAAATGTCTTTATGTGAATGATTTTTCTCTACGGATATTAAATATGGACAAGATTTACTGGATTATAACTTCTGTTAATCAGCTTTGGCTTTCTTTGCTTTTTTTAACTTTGTTCTTTCTTCCATTTCATTAGCTAATTAATAATTTCATTTATTTATTTTAGTATAGAAAATAATAAACATCTAAAAAAACAAAATAAATATACCAATGTCAATCTGTAATAGTGACCTTTGTTCCAGGTGGTTACAGTTAGCATCCTAAATAAGCTTCATTTAGGCTTTTCAGGATTGCCTTTAAAGGACTGTGGAGTTTGCCACGTATCCTTTTCGGTCAAGGATAAGCATAGAAGACATGTCTTTTAAAGGGAAAATCAAATAACCCAAAAGAAAGAAAGGAAAAACAAACAGCGAGGAGGACCAGTACAGATGGAGTGTGGTTCTACAGTCTTTCTTCTGAAAGGATGAGTATGAGCAGTCCTGTCGTGGTGGCAGAGGTCTGGATTAGCATCATTACCAGACACACACACACACACACACACACACACACACACACGCACGCACGCACGCAGACTCTCCCCCTAGTTTTCCACACTACTTCTCAACCCCTCACCCCCGTTTATAACAGATGCCTCTCCAAAAGTCTCTCAGCATCTTTTGTTTCTGTGTTTGTTTGTTCTTAATCTCCATCCTTCTGCTAGAGCTGTGCAGTCTAACAAAGATCATCCATGCCTGTATTGGAAGGCCAGACCCCATTCGTACTGCAGAGGAGTGAGAGGGGCTCGCCCATACAGAGTCAATGAACATCACCAGTCCAGTTGAGCCACATTGGTGCACAGAAGACAAGTACGTGTTTCTTTAGTTTTTTTCTCCGGTGTCCTCAGTTTCCGTGCGTGTCCATCGCTTTGCCTGTCCATTCTCAGTTGTAGCAGGCAATTACCTGCAGTCTGTGTTTTGAGCTGGACTGAAGCTTACAAAGGCAGGTTGGCTGGGACGGGCCGGGCCGGGCCAGGGCAGCGGTGCTGGCCTGCGCTGTGGCAGAGGTGGGGAGAGAGGGGTGTGCAGACTCCGGGGAGAAGCTGCCTGGAGCTCTGCTGAGGAGTGGTTGGACCAGGCGAGGAGCGGTGGGACTGTGGCGAGGGGGGGCCGGCGCCGAGTGCTTTACTCCGGCGGAGGGCGCAGGCTGTTAAGCTTTCGCTCGTCAAGGCCTTTCCAATACTTGTAGTTGTTGTCCAGGTCCTGCATGAGATTCGGCAAGTCTGCAAATGCTGGGGTGGCATAATCAAAAAAGACGAGACAAATGCATGAGAGCTCCATACAAAACTATGTGAGAGAGCATCAGGAAGACATGGGGGTAAACCCTGAAGCTGTCTGATAGGGAGTGTGAATATCGCGCTATGGTAGCACCTTGTTTAGTATACCGTTTAATTTACATTTCATTTAACATTGACAGATACAAATCAATATTTCATTAAACTTATATTGCCATCCAATATACAAAAATATTTAGCCGCTTTAAAAACTATTATTATTACTATGCGTTATCAAGCCTGTGCAATTGCAAGCATTCATTAAAAACCATGATTGTGGCTTGAGAAGACAAAGAGTAGAAATTACCATCCCAGGCATCAAACATATCGTTGATAAAGTAGTCAATGAAGGAGATTTGGGATTTGGGAATGCTACAGGTATTCCTGTCAAATACAGGCATGACCACTGGGAGGCCCTGTCTCTTCTCCTCATCCGTCTGTGGAGACCGTGGAGGGAAGGAGAGAAAGAAACAGAATGAGAGAGACAGACAAATGGACAGACTTCTCTTTCAAAATTCTGTGAAAGTGTTCAGGGATGTATTTAAATATGTAGCGCTTCACATGCTTGACAAGGAGGTGATACATGTTTGAGGTAAACCAAATATGTCCAGTTACTGTCAGGAAGCACATGAATCACAAACATTCTACATTTGAAGTCAGCTTAATATACACATATATTTGACTGTCCCCATATGTTCCAGTTACCTGTGCAAAATATTCTTCTGAAATGCGCCCAGCCCATTCAATACACAGCTCCAATGGCCGGCAGGGATTTGAGATATCGGCACACTTAATGAGCATGCGTTTGACAAGAATGCGATTCTCAGGAGTCGTCAAAATGCCTTTGACAGATTCCTCATCCCCGCTCCCCTAGAAGAGGTGGAAGAGTGAGAGTGAGAGAGAAAATGAGCAACAGAGAATGAGATTTTAAAAAAAATTACAAAATCAACAGAATTAGCGTTTGTGTTGCAACAACATTACAGCGCTTTAATGAGAACAATCTGGCCCGAAAAGCAGCGTTTCATCTCCACTGACTTCCCAAAGAAACCCATGTTTACTCCTCTACAGCAAATAGGAAATCACTTGGCCTGGACTGGGCTACATTCAATGTCTAAATTGAATTACATTAATTACTCTAAAGGATGAAATCCATTCAGCTCCAGTGCACATAAATGCTTTCACTGTTTGGCCAGTTTGAGGAGTGGAGACATTTAAGGGAGCAAGGTAGGCAGATCCCACCATTTTCCTTAAAAAGCTCTGAGATCCTTTAAAATGGCTCTGTAGGGCATTCCACACTGGGTTGAGAAAGCTGGTACCATCCTGTCAAATTTTCACCCTACACATCTGTCTTTGGCGGCTGTCTCGTGGGCCACAGCTAAATCCAGGCAGTGGCTCTCCCTTTAACCCAAATCCCAGTCCCTGGTGGAGGAACTCAGAAGTACAGCTTTCAGTCCATTCCAGAGCACTGTAACAGCTTGGAGGCTTTGGCTTGGTGTTCCCCAGTGCTGGGTGGACAGTGGCTGCTTAACTTGGCAGTCATTCATGCGGTGAAAGTTAACAATAACACTAGCACTGCAGACATACAGACCCATGGTAGACACAGATATCAAGGATCATCATCAGAAAGACTAACTATTACAACTATGCGGAGATCCTTAGGATCTGAGCAATTCGGCTACACATACGCATTGTGAATATGTGTTGATGCATAAACATTCTTACCCCATTCTCTTCCAAGGCTGCCAAGGGTTTATTGATGCTGTTGACAAACTTGTTGACATGCTCAAAGTGCTTGGTCATTTCGGTGGCCAGGACCATGTCGATAATGGCTTGCCGGAGTGTGCGGTACTCGTTTCTGAATAGACCAAAGGGGGGGAAACACAGGATAGGTTCAAATGTGATGATTCTGTTATGAGTCATTGAGTCATTGTGGTCACGGGGCCAATGAATGGGCTGCATTGTTGAGTCTCCCCCTATCAGAGGGGATCGTTGCATTTGAAGGGCACTGGACTGGGACTGAAATCACATTTAAGTAAGACCCCTGTCAAGGACATGCAACAGCAAACAGGCACAGCATGCAGGCATAATCGTTTGGACAATCCCCTATCGGATGCCTTCCTGCTGTTTGGAGTGTTCATGAGGGTTGGGGACTATTATGAAAACAAAGCTGTGCATTTCTGGTTTCCACAAAGGTTGTCGTGCAGTGATTCAATTCAAGCTAGTTAGTCAATTGAATATCCAAAAGGTGAAGTTTATACATCTTATCTGTAGTAACACAACAGTGACACAACATATGGACAAAATACATTTTTTTAAACAAAAATCGTATATCATATGTCACATGTGAGACAAAAAAATGGTAGGCCAGTATCCCACCTCTCCATGTTCTTGAAGATGTTGCACTTGTCGTCCCTGATGGTGATCTGGAAGGCGAGGGCGGCGTGGTGGCTCTCCAGCACGGCCGTGTCGTTGTACAGGATGGCCAGCTCGCTCCCGGCGTTGCACAGGAAGGAGTTTGTGCGTCCCGGGTGGTCCACATCATGCACTGTGGCGGCGATCAGGGCTGCAACCTCATCTATGGGTTCCAGGCTTTGCTGTTGACATGGCATAGCAGAGTATGTGGAGGGAATTCTAATAACTGTCCTGTCCCAGCCTGGACAAACATGTGTGGCCCCCCTCACCATATGCCTAGTCACAGGCTAATCCCCTCAGGGAAAGTTGTACAGTCAAATGACCTTTAAGTGCGCCACTACTGCTTCATTTGTGCCATCAGTGGTCGGTCATGCCTGGGTACTGCTAATTCAATAAAGAGCAATTTTTCGGACAAACCGTCCACAAATTCTGTGTGCACAGCCTATTTACTGCCATCTATTGGCTAAGCTAATAGCGCAGAGCTGCCACGGGGGTTGGAAATAGATCATTTCATAATCAGCTTACATTCCACAGCACACATGCATAACCAGCTAATGAGGCAGAGATAAATTTAGGCTAAAAGAAACCTTCCCTCTGATGATGACAGCGGTGCTCCATGCATTCGGCGCTTCTAGAGTGGGCCAGCTCACCTTAACCCTTTCCTTGCAGAGGAAGTAGGCGGTGGCGTGAAGCACGTCAGCCGCGTGGCTGGAGTTGTGGTAGGAGTTGGTGGAGTGGTAGTTGGCCTCAATCACCTGCAGCCATGACCGGAGCGTGGCCTCGGGGCAGCTCAGGAACTCGCAAACGCCGAAGCGCGAGAAAATCTTTAAGCCCAAGTAGGTTAAAGGCCTGCCGAGGGAAGAGTGTCCTGTGTCAATCAGATGACCAGGTGGCTCCCAATGATATTACAGAAATATTCTACATTTATGATAAAGGATTTAGGATCAAAAGGATTACTATGATACTGGATTGTGACCTTCGGGATAAAACAATTACAATGAAAAATACAGGAAATACAGAATACATTTATTTTTTCCTGGAATGACTGAAAATATCAAACTTTTACTGGGCGTACGGAAAGACCTTTAAAAAGTGAAATTGTGGAACTGTTTGTCCATCCAGCACAAAAGGTAGAAACTGTACAAACTGTACTTACATGCAGTATTAAATAGGCCTATGATAAGATTAAGCATGACTTCCTCAAAAAGTACATCAGTGAACCGCAAATCTGTGGTCTTAAAGCAGAGAAGACAGAAAGCCACCGAAGCCTCCGGGACTGCTGTGCTGTGAGCTGGAGCATACTGAAGACATGGCCTACTTCCCCACCCCCCACCCCCCACCTCCAGAGCCCCTACCGCTTTATAGTGGCTGCCTCTAGGTTGAAGATGTCAAAGTCCCATGAGTCTTCATTTTCCATGGTCTGGGCCACCCGAGGGGGGATGTCGTTGAGTGAGAGCGGCGTGGTCAGGTGACTGGGGATGTGATGGGGCTCTGAGGACACAGAGAGGCATGTCAGTTAGCATCAAGAGCGCAAGCTTGGGAACAGGCAGCTGGAAATGGATTAGCCTGGAAGCTAAACATGACGCAGGATGGGACAACTGGAAGAGCACAGAGACCCCCCACCGTGATCACACCGCTACTGAACGCTGCTGCTGCACCGCAGACATTCTGACTCGTCTTAGAGTACGACATTGAAACACGAGCTTAGGCTGTACTCACGTTTCGTTGAAAATATGTATTCATTTCCGGATAGTCTTCGTAAGCCATCCTAAAAAAAAAAAAAAAATCACAGTCAGACAAAAGGCACTCACTTTAGGAATTATGACATTGAAATATTAAGATGACACATCGTGGTCCTTGCACTGACGTCTAATGTGCAACTAATATCCTGCATAATGTATGATAAATAGCAGAGCCGTGAATGGTGACGGAATGGAGTGCATAGCATTGCACTGGTGATTGCCGTGTAAACATGTGCAAACGCACAAACAAACTCAAACCCGTCCTCATAGTCTCCCATGGGGCGGCAGGCCTCAGCTCCTCGTGCCTCTCTGTGTGTGTGTGTGTGTGTGTGTGTGTGTGTGTGTGTGTGTGTGTGTGTGTGTGTGTGTGTGTGTGTGTGTGTGTGTGTGTGAACAACTGGAGTGAATGTTTACCTCAGGAGTGAGAAAGGAAAACGAGCAAGGCTCATCTTTGACCTGCGCATTGTCTAATCACGCATCAGCTTCAGTACACACGCATGCTATTTTAAGCCCTTCTCTCTGCAACGCGGACTCCGAGAGAGACAGAAAACCTACTTTGAACACGTGTCATGTCTGCCAAGAGCTCAGACAAGAAATACCTACAACAATATTATTTATGAAGCCCACGGAAGAGAGAAAAAAAAGAGTGACACTACAACGCCAACACAGAAAAGGGTCCATTTGACAAGATACTGATCAAGAATTTGAGCGTAATTTCCTCTCGAGTGTTCTACCGAGAGGGAGGCAAACACCGGCAGGCCGCTAGCCAGGCTTCTGCTGTGTGGCAGAGACTAGGCATGTGAGCACAAGTCATGGCTCTTCCTCTAGTCCTCCAAGAACAGGATGTTTCCAGACCACTCGGTCTGAGAGGAAAAGTTCATTGGAGAGGGTGTTGTGGAGCCGAGCGAAGCGGCCAGCTTTTCCTCTGCAGCCTACAGGAGCACAAAGGAGGACAATCTAACACTTCCTCTGGACCACGGCCAAGACTGCCAACTTGGCACTCTCTCTCTCTCTCCCTCCCTCCCTCTCTCTCTCTCTCTCTCTCGATCCCCCTCGCTCTCTCTCTCTCTCTGCCACTCTCCCTCTCTCTCCATCACTCTCTCTGCTCAACCAGGCCTGACTGCAGTTCACACAGATAAACACACACACATACATACATACATACACATATTCAGACACACACACACACACACACACACACACACACACACACACAGTCCTCTAAACATTGCATTCTTGTCTCTCATCAAGATTTGAAACAGCCAATAGAGAAGTGACCAATGCATTAAAGCATTACTCTTGTATAATACAGCTCCTCAGACTATGCTGATTTAGTTCAATAATAAATAAATCAACAATAATATCGCCTATTCATTTTCTTTTTACTTAAAAAGCACTTGGTATAGACTACTACTCCAACTTTTCAGAGACTATCACTCCGCATTTAGAACATCATTTCTCCTGTAATGTTCACTCTTTGGAAGCCACCAGCACGCACAAGTCCAATTCATAAGGGGAATATGACACTACAGCGGGCAAGGTTCCATCTGTTGTAATTCATGAATAATTAAATAAGGCCTGTAATGTTTCAATCATACAGTAATCACATTCCAGAGAAGCGTTTCATTAAATCAATCAGTGGCTTCCCAGAAATGACTCCATTTCACCAGAGGTCTGACTTGCTGCCACCCAATGGTCTATGAACATCCTTGGTTCCCTTTTAGAGGCCACTTTATAAAGGCTCAGCCGCCTCCACGCAGTCCCTCTCAGTGTTCAAAGGCTCCTAAACATACAACATCAAAGACTGGGGTAGGACAGTTCTATAAATAACTTTTGTATTCATTATATTCCATTCTGTGCCGCGTCCAATGCTAAAAGTTCTGCGATCAAATTAAACGACAAATCTGTGCGGGAAAATAACACCTCTACCCACACGCTTCTATATATCTGGTGCATATAACAGCTCATATACTGGGCTTTAACTCTTGGGCCTAGTGGCTGAACTGTGGACACCAACCGTCATCAAGCCCCCGACAAGGTCGTTGGTGTGGGGGTCCTCCTCCTTGGTGCCCAGCTGCGGCGAGTAGAGCTCGGTGGTTCTCAGGATCTCGAGCACGCGGTCCAGGGCCTCTGCCACTGGCATGGGGCTGCTCTCTTGCGCTGCGTTGATGATGTTTATCACCTGGGTGTGAACAGACACACAGGAGACCACCTCAGCACTGGAGAGCGAGAACCACGGCAGACAGCGGGACAATGGGATGGGGGGGGTGGGGAGAGTGGGGGAGCAGGCGCTACAGTACCACACACAGGAGACCACCTCAGCACTGGGGAGCGAGAACCACGGCAGACAGCGGGACAATGGGATGGGGGGGGGGTGGGGACGGGGAGAGTGGGGGAGCAGGCGCTACAGTACCTTGGTTATTGGCGCTTCTATGGTCATGGAGTGGATCCTGGCCATAGAGGAGTGTCTTCTCTGCGAGCTTCCTGTGACAGATAAAACAAACACGCACGTTGAGCTGTGAGTCGCTCCCTGAGATGGGTCGGCTCAGATTCCCTGAGGTTCAAGGAGAGCCTGTGTGTGTGTGTGTGTGTGTGTGTGTGTGTGTGTGTGTGTGTGTGTGTGTGTGTGTGTGTGTGTGTGTGTGTGTGTGTGTGTGCTTCTCACCGTCGCTTCCTCGTGATGTAGTGGAGCGGACATCCAGGGAGCCTTTCCTCCTGTCCTTGTGTTTGCAGGACTGGATATCTGAGAAAAAGACAACACCACTGAGCCACACACACATCCACTATGTAGGTCACTTCAGCAGAGGGCTCTGGGGATATATATACATTATGGAGGGGGCTTAACTCCTTTTCAAAATGTCAGCCGCCTTTTGTGGACTTTTTTTGTTTAAACTTTCCTTTAGTAGCCATACATTTTGAATATTTGACTACTTTCTGCTCAATAGCTCCACAGAAATAGTTACCACTTGAGTGGGGATGTTCAAACATGCGTATCTGCTCTATTGTACTGTTTTGAAGAAAATAAAATGACAGCTTGTCTTACCTGTCTGAGATTCAGCTTGTACACGATCACTGGACTTCTCAGTCTTAAAAGGCAAATGGGAAACATTAACAAAACTCTCAAATGAAACATAAAATAGTACAGGCCTGTGCATGCTTTTTGTGCATCTATGAATAGCTTCTTACCTTATTATTATCATTTAAAGGCCTGTTAATAGACACATAGTGTCTAATTTTTCTGAAAAGTGAAAAGAGACATCATGAAAATTGTGAGACCTAAAGAGAATCTGCCTTAATCCCTAAAGAGAGACAGGCCAGGTAATTGAGTTTAAAAGGGGAACGAAATTAATGAAAACAGCACACTCACCCTCCCTGTCCAATAACAGGTGTAATTTTCACATTTTGTTGGACACTGTCTCCATTCTTTTTTTTGGCATAATAAATCCCTTGCCACTCCTGAAAGATAAATATAACATAACATAAAAAAAAAACGTATCTGCATACTGCCTATATTCAGTGATTTCATCCAACAGAAACAAACACAAGCCATCTTACAGAGCTCTTTGTTTTATTTTACAGCATGAAATGAACTATTAGAAGCCAAGAAGCCAAATCTGCATAAGCAATAGACTGCATCTGCGATCAGGTTCTGGCATAGAGCAAACACACACATTTTCTGCTTTTGCACTTTGAAGCACTGGACCAATAAAAGAAGAAAACTCAAATGAAATGATCGTAAGAAAAAGAATGCATTTGTGACAAACATATCAAAGCGGTCAGCAACCCCCCAAAAGGGGGAGGGGGGGGGGGTTGCTGGCAGAGACAGAGCTGTGTCCAGTCGAGTCCTTTTCATGTCTGCCACCCCTCATCTGCTCAGCCTGGTTCAAAAGCACCTTCCCACTGTTACCCTGAGTGCGGATGACCTTCGTCCCCTCTGAAGTAAGCGCTCGCCGCATAGCCAGCCCCTACTGATCTGGCCCTTTCAAAAAAATAAATAAATACAGGCCCTTTGTGTCTGGTGCCTCGGGGCGTCGTGAGTGACGGGCAGGTATTCAGGCTGGTGCCTCACCACAGAGGGAAGCATAGGCTCTCCAGCTCTACAACCAGGAGCCTTCCCTGCAGTCTGACAGGTGCTGAGCGTCCTTCTCTTAACTGGGGCAGAGGTGCCTCATATAGACACACATCATTATGAACACCTCCTCTCAGCAGACCCTGGGATTTCAATTATACTGGGATGACCTGACACAGTACTTGATCTGAAGTTTGGAAAAAAAATACGTCTAGATATGCTGTACTCACCTTTCCTTTCCGTATGCAAGAATTTATCGTTTCAAGGAGATCAGGCTTATTCTTCTCGCTTTTAGGCACTTCTATGATTTCCTTCCCTATGAGTTCGCCTTTCTGGTATCCCATGATCGACTCATATGCAGGGTTTACATACTGTAGAAAGACAGGAAGGGATGGGATCAATGTTCACAAAATGAAGGTCTCAAAGAACCTAGGAAATACCACACCACAAACACCAACACAATCCGAAAACAGCTCAACAGAATACATTATTGTATACACATAGGAGCCTGCATACCTCTCAAAGAGATATGCTTAAAGAACTGAGATGGTGATATAAGTCATTCAATTGTTTAAACCGGGCGTGGCAACTGGGTTTCAGATATATTCAAAAAATAGCAACAGCAAAAACAACAACAACATCCACAATGGGACATAATATCAACAGCATCAGGTGATGTATTGATAACACAGAACAGAGTGTGGTCCTTGATTTCAGAAAGGCCCTAGAGCTTTGCCAAAACAATGCGTTTTCAGTACCGTTAGCAAATTCGTCACTCATCCCTGCCCTCCGTGGCCAACACAAATGCTCCTTTTATATGAAAAAAGAACATGATAAAAATACTTCAACCGCCCCGTGACAAAAGAAGCCATTCAACCAAGGGAGAACACAGATATCATCGTTGATATCATCAGTCACAAGACTTTCTAAGCAAGTCTCTAAATAAGGGGTGAAGACTATCACACACTATCACACTATCATATGGGTAAGCAGACACACACACACACACACACACACACACACACACATACATACACACACACACACACACACACTACAGGAGAGCTCTGTTGAGCGCCTTCACTTAAATGGCCGCACTACGGAATGCCAAGATAATGGCCAGTCCTTTTGGTGTGACTGAGTTCCATTGAGGAAAAGAGCAGGATTCTCTCCGAACGAACCTGAATCACTTGATCTTCACTTGTGATCTCAATGGCCTCTTGACTCTGCTCCAGTGCAGTGAAAATAGCATTGCAGGCTCTGGGAAAGAGAAACATGGACATTGACACAAATCAATATATGGGTGATTTAGATGTAAGATGGTGTAAATCATTTTCCTAAAAAATATCAAGCGTTAAATTTGAAATGCCTACAGAGAGCATTTGGCTCTTGTTTTCAGGCCTCAAAACTAATTTGATTTGATTTTTGCTTATTTATCTTCCTGTCTTTCCTTACTGTTGACCCAATTAGAGAGGCAGAAATGATTAGCAGTTATTCAGTGTGTACACCATTATTAAAATTACATCTTAGATTTGTACACTGTAGGTAAAACTACAGTTTGTTACAGTATTCTCCAATACTATGTACTTGTACTACAGATGAAAATATGTTAAATGTTGAAAAGAACACATTTCAGGAAGAACCAAGAACCAAATCAAGCCGGAACACACCCCGTGCACAACCACGCTCCTTAGGCCACAGAACCAGTTTAGCAGCTGCAGTCCACACCGGTAGGGCATCTGGCTAGCTCCATTCACTTCTTTTAAAACACCAGGCCGCATAAAAGCACAGGTGAAACCTCCCTCTAACAACAGCAATAGTTGAAACTCCAACCGTTTATGAACAAATCAGCTTTTTCTGTGGGTGTGTTGTTTGGGGGAACTTGTGTGCCTTGGCGAGGCTCTTCAAGAGGCCAGCGAGTGCTAACGGAGAGCTCACCTTAGCTTGAACTGGGCCCGCACTTCACCATGCTCCAGCTGGATAAGCTCATTGTAGCAGGCCATCATGTTGGCATTCTCCACATACCGCTAATGGGAATGAACACACACACACACACACACACACACACACACACACACACACACACACAGAGACACAGACACAGACACAGACACAGAGACACACACACACACACACATACACACAGACACAGACACACACACACACACACACACACACACACACACACACACACAATGCGGTCCAACACAAACATTAACAATTGTAATTGCTTGACAATCTGGCATTTTCACTACATGCCAAACAAGTGTTTTAGTGTTATATAGTAATGTCGCAAATATGTCCACGTCAATCAAGGGTTAAGTACTGACGCAAGCGACGGGCACGTAAACGTGATTTATGCATTTTTTCCCTCTCCGGTGAATAGCTCAAACAAAGGATTACATCAGGTTTATATTGCACAATTGGTCAGGTTTGTCGAGTGCATGCCGCAGTTCAGCAACAGCCACTATGTTAAGCACTTGTGAAAAGAATCGGTTTAGAGAGATGCCGTTATACTTTAACTATAATCCATGTAGATGCAATGGAAATTATGAATCTCGTTCTAATTTACTCCAAGAAGTAGGATGGCAGAGATTTGTGTTAATGTCCTATTAATCTGCTGATATGACACCAAGGAGAGGGGCCATGAGGGAAGACTTTACAATTAGAGCTTTTGCAACGATTATTCAACTCTGTGACGTGCAGGCAAACGAAACAGTCAAGTTGACACACCATAGTCGTGACAAATACGGCAAAATACTGCATATTTCAAAAATCGAAACAAAAATCTTTGTTCAAAAAGTAGCTCGATGGATTCTGAATATCATTGTAGTGACAGATCACAGCCTTACTCACTCTGTTAAAGCCTGCAGCTATCAGAGACATCACAGTGGCTTCTTCACGGTCCGGCCTTTAATGACAGTTAAGAAAAGCCATCAGGAAAGAGAGAACCAGCCAGTCTCACACAAAACTCTCAGAGTTGGTTGAACTGGCATAACAGTGAGTGTGAATCGTGCAGCTATAGGTTAATACACACACACTGCTCTTAATTAGTCAGCTGTAAGGACCATCCTACAGTCTTAAAGTCAAATAATTACAAAAACTGTTTGCAGAATAACAAGTGAAGACAAATACACATCTTCAGCACGCCAGATTAAAATATACAACTGTTATACTTACCTTTTCACAACAGCAACAATCACAGTGTTTTCTGAGGAGTTCACCGCTCTAATTGACCTGTATTTAAACAGAGAGAGCTATTTAGCATGTGCTCCACTGGTCAGCGTGGTGGCATCAAATCAATGTTGGTTTAGTTATTCATGGTCCGATTCTCAGAGGCAGATCCCAGTTGTGCAGCTCACTGTAAATAAATACGCTTTTGAAAGAATGCACTGTACATGGGCAGTCATCAGCTAGCAGTTAGCTCAAGCCTTTCACCATAAAGCCTCTTTGGTTCTTTCTCGAGCAGCACTGCGTGTACACTGAGAGTATAGATTGGCCAAAATGAATAGGGTTAACATACAGGGAAGGCAAGCTAAATGAATGTTTATAAAGGTGTTTTGGTTTAGGGCTGAGCTAAAGATAGCATGGAGGGGGGTGTGCATTTCTCATTTAAACGGGACATGACTTCACCAGCACCTGACAGAATTTAAGCTGGAGAAATCCCGGGTTTGCCTATGCAGGGAAATCCAGACGGCGAGACTTCTGTTGGTTGCATCTACTCCAGAGATGTTTCTTACAGAACAAAACAGTAATGATTCTCTCTCTTCATTACATATTTACTGCAACTGAAACTGCTGGGCTACTCAGACTCATGGTGAAAAGAAAACTTTACATTTTATACTGACGTTTAATTGCATAATGAAATATTTCACAGTATTTAAGGTCGGTCCTTGTACTGAGAAGGCAAGATAAAAAAAACATATTGGTAATAATTCAATGTAGTGTACTTGCACATTTAGTAGGCCAATGGTATTAGCCATGTGAAAGTTTTTGTCATGTTCAGAGAATTTTTCTTATTCTTTTTAAATTATTTCACCTAATTATTTTTAATGATTTCCAACCATCCATTTTACTGGGTCAATATAACAATAAACTGGTCGGGGGAAGGAATTACTACTGGGAGTGGTAAGCAAAACAACCCTTTTGAGACTTGGTCTCTTCACCTGAAATTATAAACCTCAAAAGACGGTGTAATGAGTAATCCTGACCAGTGGCTTCTAATACAGATAATTATATTGTTTACTTATGATTAAAAAACAATATAAGAAATGTGACATGGACATTTCAATGACACTGAGATAAACAGCTTAAAATCTGGGTCATGTAATACGAAACAAAATTCAAAATCACAAGGACAAAACAAGAATCTTCCAAAGAGGGGACCTACCGACATAGTGCTTCTGCATCAAAGTATCTGGAATGTCTGTGATCGATGATAATGAGGTCATGATGCTTTTCTCGGAAGCACTCGAGTGCTGATTCAGGAGTTCGGGCTATGCTGCACTTGAAGTTGGCTTTCTCACAGGCCCAACAGAAGCCATTGCTCTGGCTGTCTTCTTTGGCAAACACTAAAAGTACCTATTGAGAAAAGCAGACAAAAAAAAATAAAATCACCATTTTCACAAAGCAACCACCACTTTTTGAAGATCATTCGATTCAACTAAAATGAACTAAGATACTACACTTTTTATGGTTATGAAACAATGTTAATTCTGACAGAAGGAAAGCATAGCTCATAAGGACAACGGTTAAGTAAACAGGGCATGATTAGTAGGGCTGGGTGGAATATAGAAGATATAGGACATTACCGTTGCGTTATATAGGCTAAGCAGGTTACCCCCTGCGTTTGTTTTAAACTGACTGCATTTTAACAGGGAAGAACAGTACATCTCTCTCACCGCCCCCTCTCTCTCTCTCTCGCTCGCTCTCTCTCTCTCTCTCTCTCTCTCTCTCATGAACATGCGCGCACACACACACACACACACACACACACACACATATTCTGTATGCAATCATGTTTCGTCCTCTGATTGTCAGACATATCATGATGACCAGTCAGGCCAAACTGAGAGAAGAGTTGGATTAAATTTGCAGACACTCAATGAAATTGATTAATTGCAGCTGTCTTTGTAAAATGAAGATATCAGTATGTCTGGATTATTTAAAGCAAATATTTCAAATTATGTTTTGCTTGAGTCCAGTGAGGTAACGCATGGGGAACCCATTGCTGGGAACTTGCAAGGCAAGCTAGCAAGCTGAAATATGACATTTTTAAGATAGAAATTCGACAGTAAATCCAACAGGAATCTGAATAATTATAGTTACTAAAACTATAGTGTGATAAGTTACAGTAAACGTCAGATTGGGGTGATTCAAAATGACAACTTAAAATGTTAATAAGCAAATTGTCTCACTTTTTTTAGATTTAGATAGCAAACAACTGCTAGTTAGCTAGCATAGCCCAAATTAGTTTTTTTGCTATGCTGTTAATTAAAGTAATGTTAAACACTAAAATGACAGATGAGTTTTTAAGAGGTGAGTCTTTAAACGTTTTGTGATACTCTTGGAATGTAGGCAATGCCACTTCATCGGATAGCACTAAGTAGGTCATTCCACCACCAAGGTACCACTAAAGAAAAGAGAGTTTTGATTGCCATCTTTTGCTGTGGTGAGAATGCAAAACACAAAAGACATTCTTCAGAAGAACTAAGGGGTCTTGACAAGATGCATTACGCACATTGAAGGGAGACAGTCAACTTATCTTGAACATTGACTGATTCACACAGAGTGTGTGGGTCAGTGGGGTGGGTCGTAAACTACTGTGAATGAGGAGTCTCGATCAACAAATGAACGTGAGACTCACACTCATTGGCGGGGGCGGGGGGAAGTGGGCTGCCCATTTCATAACATACAGAAGTCCCAAAAGATCGACTCTATGCAGCATTGGCCTAGATGGCATGTTTAGCCATTTTCAACCCATTAAAGGCAGATTCTTAAATACAAATCAATATTAGCACCAGCATGGCTGTGTTTCATCACAGTACACTCCTATTATTTAGTTTAAAATAACCCAAATAACACCTTTAAGTGTACAGTCCCTCTCTCTGATGCTGTGTGCGCAATTTGTTTTTATTTTTTAGTTCAGCTGACTGCAACTATTTAGATATAGGACAGTATGATGTGTTAACTTTTTTGATATTTGCAAATAAATACTGATACTTAAAACATTACACTACGTCAAGTTTTTTTAAATTATATCGTATCGTATATCACTATTCATCCTCAGCATATGGAGATATGCATGTTTTCAGCCATATCGCCCAGCCTTAACGAGCAGTCACGGAACCATCAGTCACACTGCATGTCTGGAGATTGACTGTGGCTGCTTTTCTGCCGCGCGTCACTTCTCGTGCGTCAGTCGCTCTTTAGTCCGGCACTGTGATTTACACTGTTGGTCACACTGGCATCAGCTTTCCTCCTCTGAACCACCGAGGCTGGGCAACAAGGTGCTGCAGCCCCGGGCCAAATCAGCCATTTAGAGCACAGGGCCTGCCAAAGGCATTTTAATGTAACTCCTGTGCTTGCGTAAATAAGAGCCAAGCACGGAGGCCCCCCTCTAGAATTTGCAACACTAAGACCAAATCCATGAGTCATTCATACTCTCGCAGATGTCATCTTGAATCGGGGCAACAGCGCAGACAGTGAACATTAAGAATGAGCTGTTTGTTCAGTAGAATATAATTGTTTTCCTCTCCGTCTTTTTTTCCACGTGCAATACAACAGCCAGAAAAGGTACAAAAGAAAAGCTGTGTTCGGAACAGCCCCTACAGACAGACCCTCTGGGGTTAAGTTTTGTGGGGGGATAATTATGGTTTGAATTCTCCTGAAAGTGTCAGCCCTTCTTTTTTTCCGAAAGCATTACCTCATCGACCGATCACAGCCCAGTAAAGGCATCTGGACTTCTGCGAGCTAACAGAAACCATGAACCTAAAGCTCTCAGAGATACTGATAGGACTAGCACACAGTAGAAACACACTAGTCGTCACTCACACAAGTATGTGCAGTGCTGGTTCAGAATTATGTCAGAATTCCACATTGACATGCTGTTGAAGTCCACATTCTTGCTGACCGTGAACATCCCAGTAACATTGAGCCAAGAAGTATGTTCCATTTTCACTGGAGTTGAGACCCAGACTGTCTCATATTTACACACAACATAAGGGACTAAACTGTATCCATGTACAATTAAGTAAGGACTGAGAGTTGAATGAAAACACCAGAAATGACTAAAAAGAGCTTGGGAAACATAAGCAGGAGAGGACACTTTGCAGTTTGATGAGGTCATTTTACACAAGAGGATTACTTTGGCAGTTTGAAACTGAATGTCTAGAAAACATCATTGTTAAAAACATTCAGCCAAGTCCCGTGAGCAAGGAAGGAATGGCAGGATCAGCTGTGAGTCCAAAGTGACAAAAACAGGAAAGGGAAATCTCTCCGTTTCATTTTCCTACTGTGATTAAACTGAGAAGCATCAATGCAAAACTGACAGGTATTGTTAAATATTAAACCTCAATCAAGAGCCTTCACTTCTGACTTGGGACGGGAGCTTATGAAATAAAAAAGTCAAGTCATGAAAACGCTAGTGAAGTGGGTGATTGAGTCACAAGCAAGCAACATAGCACCATATATACAAGCAAGCAACATAGCACCATATAAATCAAAGCCTGAAGATCAGATATATTCCTGATTTATACTGGTGCAGCAACATGTAATAACATGAACCAAACACAACCCATTTTCTGCACAGAACTAAAACAAACCACACCATGAATGAGAACATCACTTCCTTGCACACTGTCAATCCTTTAGCACACGTAACAAAGGAAAAAAGGCCAAGTGCTGCTGTGCCTCCTTATAATGAACCATTCAATGTCTGAGACGGCCAGACATTTGGATCCAAGGGCTTTCTGTGTCCCCCTCATATGAGATGGATTGTCTCTTATGGTATGCTCATTGTTGCAAACGGGCAACACCGTTGCCATGGTAACCTAAGGGTATGGCGTTCACAATCCTCCCATTAACACATCGCTCTTTTGGGCACTGAATGGAGAATTGTTGCCTATTGTCTTCAAGCTATCGGAGTGATAGTCTGCTCAATGAGGTCGCATCCAGATGTGTACGTGCTGAAGTGACACTGCAAATAATCCATAAAGGCAGCTCTTGTTTTACACACAGTAGACACAAACTGTATTTTGGCAAGAACATTCCAGTTCTCTAAGAATGACCTCAACCCATTGCTCCACTGCAGAAAAACAAATGCTTAGTTGTTGCACTTAGGAGGAAGATGCCCTTTGGGGTACTTATTTGTTCATTACGTTATAAAAGCAGAGAGAATGCTTGACATTAGACTTACCTGAAGCTGATCTTCGTATAACTTCATTGGTCCAAACTGCACCTCTGTTAATGTGGTCTAAAGAGAAATAGAACAAAACAAAACAATCAGAACAATGTACAATAATTTCCTTCAACTACACTTTTTCAACTATACAATATTTGAAGTTAATAAAGATAAAAAAGATTACATGCACTGTATAAAGACAACAATTCACTGTGGGAAATCACATAGATACATGACAAAATATTTGATCTGCTTCAGATACAGTTAGTGTGTGAAGGGGGACACCTTAGATCCAAGCTGAATGGATAATCTTGACATACACTGTTATGAAAACACGTTTTCTTATGTGAAGAATGGAACTCTGAACAAAGCAAATTCAAACTTTCTTCCAAACGAGAGGAGAGTTCTCTCTGCAAATAATTTAGCTTCCTTCCTCCTAATGGCGCTCCACACAGGGGTTAGTATCTATGGCAACCAAGCCCTCTACGGACAGCCACCCCTCCAGAATTCCTCTTCTCAGTAAACAATCTGTGCACGTGAGACGCGCACCAAGTGGAATTTGAAATTAAAGGCCGATTTGAAATCACTTCTTGCAACAAAAAAAAAGTAAGCCCTTTTAACAAGCTGCTTAGCACAATTGTAATCCTGCCATGCCATGTCAACAGGCCCAGCTACTGTGGAAGGGCAATAAAGAGGCGGTTTTGGTGTGCTTAGAGAAGTTGGGTCATCCACAAAGCCATCCTTCAGAAACAGTTTTGGCCGACAAACTGCTGTAGTGGGACTGTACCTCATTGCTTACAAAATAACAAATCATAAAGCTGCCAAATAATAGATGATCAAGTATTATGATTGAGGGTCAGTTGTATGAATGTGTGAAATGGACATGTGATGTATTGTATACTAATTAAAAGCTAACTATACATGCAATATGTCATTTGAAATATACCAAAGAAAATGAAATACTTTGCTTTTCTGTATCCAGGCTAGCAACATTTTGGATGTATTTGTGGGCTTATTTTGGTGTTTGTCGTGTAGTTTATTTATGAATCCAGCATTGCTGCTATGGTCAAAAATGTGATGTATTGAATTTTTCCGCAGGCCAAGCCAAGCAGAACGGCGTGCTCTGGTTGAGTGGAGTGATTTTTCCTGCCTAATTGATGCTGACAGAGACAGTGAAACTTGGAGTTATGTTGCATAACAGACATAGCCTACCATGCTAATGCCATACAGGCACTACACCAATCTGGGCACAGATCACACAACATACGTGAGCCTACAAATGCCAATGGTTGCGCCACACACAACAGAGCGCAGGGTCCATGACTATGCTCACGTAGCCTTCCCTTTCCTCATATACAGTTCAGAGTTAGTCACTCTTTCATGGGCACACACACACACACACCCAGATACACAAACACACACACACACACACACACACACACACACACACACACACACACACACGCTCATGTAAACGTACACAGGCAGCAACATCTTGACCTAATTTACAACGGTCTCGCGATGAGCTAACAGTAACTGACGGGACCTCTGCTGTTAGTGTTAACCCTGGACAGGCCTTTTCAATGGAAAAATATACAGTACGCACGATCTCCATGTTGCATTCTTACCGTGCAGTACTGTAACACAGGCCCCCACTGCAATGTGAAGTCACTGATTCCAGTGCCAGCCATCTGTGCAACACTCGATCGAATGATGACAGAATTACGAGGAGGCATCCAAAGGTTGCATGTTTGGATCAAATCTAGACCAAATGTGCACTTGTGCATTCGATCCTCTGGAGTCGTCGTGCAGCAGCAGCAAGAGGGCAAAACCATCAGAAAACCTACCAGGCCCACAAATCAACACAAGCAATGGCTCACAATGTAACATTTTCACACTGCATGTTCCTGTTTGGCCGACATCTCATCCAGTGACATGTGTATGTACATGGCTGTGTCAATAAAGTAAGCACTCCGTCCAGAACACATAAACAAAAAGGAGAAATGTTCAGAGTGCTGGCAACACTTCCAGCAGGCCCTGACTGCTAACAGCCATGCTGCTCACCTAACTCTCCGAAACGCTTTTCCACAACTGTGTGACGCGCCAAGCCGTGCTCATTCTGGTGACAAATGAGGGGACTTGCATGCAGTGTTGTTGGATGCAGATGGCAGAGTTCAGCTCCATACACCTACTGTATTTACTTAGTAATGCTGCCTTTAACCCTGCATCCTGTCTACTGGGTGCATCCGGTCCTATGGATCTCCTCGCCACAAAAGCCCTTCATATAAACTGGGAGAGTGGCTTTCCACCAAAGTGAAAAACAGGAAATTGGATGACATTGTTCAGTGAGCAGACGTCAGCAGAGACAGATATAAAAGGGTAAACAGTTTCCTCCTCGTGGCAGAGGGAGCGGCACGTTTGGAATCTTGGGACGTCTGCCGCGGCTCTCTCCTGCGCGGGGCGGCATGGACTAACCCATGTTGGGTGGAGGGGGACATGCATGGCTGGGCGCAAAATGCCAATCACCTGCAGGCTGGCTGGCTGGCACACTGCTCTTGTGCATTGACGTATGCTGGTATGTGTTAGAAAGGGAGGAGCGCTCCGCATTGGCCCCGTTCAAGGCAGCCAGCAAATTATTCTCGGATTTTTTATTGTTCAGTGGTTTTTGTGAAATTCTGGCGTGCAGTTTCACAGCCCAGAGTAATTTAGCTTTAAATGAGATGCATCTATGGGCATACAGCCTCAGAACAGACTCATCTGGACAAAGCATACGCACTGGATGTGAACAGACATGAATCAGTATTCAGCTGTTTGTTTTTCCTTGTTGGGAGAAGCACAAGCGGAAAGTCACATGTATGTAATGATGAGGACACAGCTAATGAATAAATGGAGACAGTTTTGACTTAGCCACCAATGTTGACCAATATCAAGTTCCAAATAAGGGCAACAACTATCAGGACACAAAAGATCTTTGATGTGAACAGAGCGGTTTATTTGAAGAAATTAATAAAATCTTGTATTTGCATGACTAAGGCATACGAGCACCTCTTCGCCCTAAAGAAGCACTGTAGATAACACCATTCTGATCACATTAGCTCAGAGACTAAGGCCAGGCAGTCCTGATTGGCAGCTCACACACACTAAGGCTCCCGGAGTGTCCAGGAAGGATCAAACGTCACACAACCCAATGCCCTACCTAAAAACCCCAACGTGCACACTCAACAGAAGCGCTGGCTAGACAATACCCCACCAAGCACTGTAATCCTTACAGAACTGCAATCACACTAGCCAGTCCAGTATGCACTAGTGCATATAATGAAACCCCAACCAACACTGACATGTATCAGCTGACCATGTGAGAGCCATAAATAACAGTACACTGCAGCAGCAATATGGCAAGAAATCATTGGGTGATGTACGTGCCCTACGTCTAAATGCATTATGTACACGGACCAAGTATGTCGCCATTGGAGCAGAAGACTTTAGGTGAGTCACTGCTTTCGTAAGTAGGCCACCATGGATTGGTGTCCTAAATACTGCAGAAAATGTCAAACCGACAACAGCTATACAGTCAACATTAAGCAGTGAGGGCATTATAAAGGGAAAGGGCAGCAGAGTAAATGTTTCTGCCATGCCTTCCCCACTCAAACCAACATCCTTTGCTAATATAACAGAGTTTAGGTCATGTGATATGACTCATTAAAAGAGACTATTGTATGCTAAAGAATGGCATTGGCTAAACAAAGATTCATAATATAAGTGAAGAACTGCTGTAATAATTGACTGTTGACACATTTACACAAAGCATGGATTAGCTGTAGCACAGAGTTGTAGACTTTCTATTGAGAACACAGTCTGGTCCAGGATGACCTAATCCTTATCCAGGATAACACCCTAACGCATTCTTACAAAAGCACTTTCATCATTCCCTTGCATGCAAGACTCACCAGCACCTGGCTTCTTAATAAACTACTCAGAAAAAGAAAAACAAGGGCAGTAAATGTGTTTACACTATATTATGTAAAAAAAAGTCTTCATTCACACAGATTCAATCCGTGCATTTCGAGTTCTCATTTTCAGTTCCCAGAGCCATTTCCAGATATGGAGGATTGTTTTAAAATGGCAGAAGCGCTGGCTTTTGTTTTATCACGTGCTCAGTTATAGTACGCTAAGCTCACAGCAAGAACACTCTGACCCCAAACCTGTCTGCCAGTTTATCTCTCACTTCACAAGATAAAGCGTTGGCCTACACAAACATATTGTGTTGATGCTCATTACACAGTCAGCAGACACTACATCATTCCAAGACATGGGCTCAAAATGTCTACGGTGTTGTGATTTGTGTTTGAACCTACACCGAAACCTATAAAACAGACTCATTATGGAACACCAAAAGCCTCTCATCTCTGCTTTAATGTTGTGATGCAAAGATGTCCATAAAAAAAGTGAGCCTTAGCCACCAGAGAACATTGCTAAAATGGCCCCTAGCCACTAAATGACTATACTGTGTGTCCCAGAAGAAGCTTTCTTGGATGAGTGTTTTCCTACTAACACATGAAGAGCTACATAGAGGAATACTTGTTACGGTAAATCTCATCCTTTCAACTTATTTGAAATAAGAGCCACTCCCCATCATTTCAATGCTTCTGGACAAAACGAAAGTGGTTTTTACATAGTACTGTCCATTTCCTATAGGCATTTTCATTATACAAGCCCTGCATTCTATAGCATGACATTAATAATTCGACACCTAGTTCCTAAAAGCTTTAAAAAAGCATTGCATTTTCAAAACAAATGAAGACCTTTTACAAATGGCACAATGTGTCAGACATATTACTTAATTCACACATCAAGCCAACCAAATAGAATAGATGTTTCCCGACACTGTCATTGACAGTGTGACACTCAACTCACACTGCTGAAAATGAATGACATAATAGCGTGAGAGGTAAGCCACTTTAAGGAGCACTGGGTCAGGTGACTGGGCTTACACAACACTCTGTCCAACAAGCCTGTTTCAGCTAAGGGGGTAAACTACACAGACATAACACTGTCACAAAGCCAGCTATACTCAGACCACAGCATGAGCCAGCTCTCTCTGATGCTGTGGCTACTTCATCACATCCTGTACCTGCAACCCTTATGTCCATCTGCAGTTTCAAGGAATATAACTGTAGAGGTAGAATGAAGTGTTACTAACAGCTTAAAAAAATAGATTTTATGGCAAATTATATAAGAAAGTGGGAATGGTATAAGGTTATGTGTGAACTACAAGTTACCATCAGTTGCTACTAGTATTTGTTAGAATGTAGGATGGATTAACAGAAGAAAAAAAAAACTTTAAACATATTTGTGCTTTTTATGTGGCATCATGCATATCAACTACCACAATTAAACAAGGCCAACACACTTAAATTAATTACATTATTTGTAAACAAATCCTTTGGATGCCCCACTCTTCCTTTCGTGGTCTTCTTCAAGGTATTTTTGGCCTTATCCAGATTATGCATCAATCCGCCCCTAATACCAGGCCAAGCCTAAGCTTCCCCGCACAGAGTTCAGGGAAAACCGTGCACTCCAAGCAACACTACTTTCAAAGAAGAGTTGGCTTGCGTGCACAAACAGGGCTACACATGAGTATGCCTACGACTATGACTGCACAAAGACTGCTACACCACCCAAAGCAGACCAAGATGAGGGGGAAACAGGCCATTAAAACCGAATATGCCTATGGAGCCATATGGCGAAAGACACATCAGAGGGATGGTGGTCAACTTGTAAAGACAAACTCTGCAAAATATAGTTTCATTTCATGTGGCTTTGTAATGACCAATAACAATGTTTGTAATTAATAACAATGGGTAAGAAAAGACAGCCTCCAATGGTTGAGTACAAGCCAACTCAACCAGTGAAGGACGTGCATAATAAGATCTATATGAGACCTATACATTAAATGTGTTTATTGTAAGTGACCACATTCTTCCTAGAATGTTCAAACATGATACCACAGACTCACTACCCATGGACTGGAGACATATCAACTAGCTGCGTACCATGCTAACATCTAAAAGCTACCCTGAAGTTAGCAGAGGAAGAAATACTTCTTCAGCTTGCATTGATCAACATAACGATAAGAAGCATTGTATAGCTAGCCAACTGCTGCTCCATGTTATCAATCAATACACAGTGATAAGTAACAACCAATAGCAGACATGAAACACCAGCACTAGTTTTTAATACCAGTCAGCTTAATTACCATAAGGACATGGAAATACAAATGACTGAATTGGGAAATGAATACATACAAAAAAGTTAAGAATGCATAAATAAATACACCAAAAAGTTACTAGAGAAATATATTAGAGGGAAATGTAAATACGTACTAAAACATACATGTGGAATTTATATATAACAATGGTGTATCGTTTTTATCAATGCAATTATGCGGGCTATAATGTTTTGTTTGTGTATATATTTAGGTCTTGATTGATCAATTAATTATTTTATTTATTAAGGTGTGGGCCGCATTTATTTTTGTATTTCTACTTATGAAAGAATTGGCATTCCATAGTAAACATTGATGCTTGTTGCATATAACTGTAGTGCATTTAAGTATGGTTTAGAAGGCTGTGAGCAAGAGTGACTAAGACAAGTAGAATAAGTGTCAAATTACTTGGCAAAATGGGTTATTGTTCATCTTCATGCTAAATGAGCAAGACAATTACTTTCATCAAAGTCAAAATCAAATTCATAATTGTAATTCTAAAGCTAATATTGTGCTTAAACTTTAAGGCTTATCTGATGAGGTTAACATTTGAGAAATACACGTGTTTACAATTTTAAAAAGGTTCTCTTTGACAGCAATGAATTGGTATAAGCATTATGTTCCTGACATTTAAAGAGAAAAAAAACTTAAGAAATTTAGATAAGTCATTTCTAAACTAATTAAAACCTGCCAAACCTGGTACTCCCTTCCTGACACTGCTTTGGATTTAAAGGATTTAAAAGAAATTACACATTTGAATACATGCATCTCATTCATATCGATGCCATGCCAGTTTGGGTCCAACTGAAACCACAACCCACACATTTAAACTTGCACTGCTATTGTACGGTCCCAACTAACAGCAATTATTTAGGTTTGAGTAAATGCCTGGAATGGATCATCCATTTTCCAGACTGCATCACTCTCTCATCTCCTTTTCCCTCCCTGACCAGATGTGGTAAATATGCTTTGCTATGACTGCTTGAGTCTCCTTGGGATTATTGCGGTGCCTTCTCATGGGGTTAATTATCAATTAATAGGTAGAAATTCAGAAAATAGCGATACAATAACATGGCATGGAACATGGTGATAAAATGGCTGGAATATGTTTCCAAACTGATGTCATACTTAAAAAGACAGCTTGCTGCAGCTGTGTAATAACAGTTCCACCTTCCAACCTAGAACTGCTTGCATGCCAAACATTCAAATATAGGCATTCGAACACTAACACTTAAAACTAATACTGGGATTACAGCATACCATTTTTCTATTAACTGTTACTTCTCAAATGGCATAACATTTCAAACTGGTGCATTAAATACATCACAGATGACCGTATGACCTGCTGTTACAATGAGATTAATATGCTTATGTGAGGTCAGAAACACATTCCTGCCCGCTTCTGAAAAAGAACACAGGCTGGGCTGGAGAGTAAACACGTATGGTGCCTTGCTTCGGAATAATACTGGTTTCGACAATCTAAAGAAGCAATCACATGCCATCCCATGATTCAAACCTTCAAACCTTCAGGGAGAACTCAGTGAATACAGCCTTATTTCAGATGACTAGCTCAACTACAATGGGAAGGTCTGTTCCTAGACTGCACTCACCTTAACTGACTCTAGTAAGTGAACCAATATGTTAAAAGGCAAAAGGTACACATGCAATGTATTGAGGCATGAAGGCAAGGGATGTTGAACTGATCTGCTGATCTTTAACTGCTTGAAGCAAATGTGGAGAGATCTGTCTGAACATTTGACAGTATGCTACACATTAATGTAGGGTGTAGATTCACATCCTGCTCTGTTCTTGTATTCTCTGCATTTTGCAAATCAACACACTTTCGCCCTGATCTGTTGTATCAGATTAAATAGGTGTGATATCCCTCTCTATTACCCATGATGTTTACAATTTAAGTTGAAATGTTACTTTTTCTATTAGCACGCTAGGTATTTTGCAGTTGTAAAATGCTTTAACCAATGACAGTAAACCATAATGAAATCATTCAAATGCTAACTAAATTTGGTAGTGTGAAGGGAAAAGAGATTTGACAGAAGAATCCACACTCAACTGACATCTGTATGTGCCAACATCACTATGTAAGACATCCTTTCATTTGATGACATTTAGGTCCATTCATTTTCAATTCACTCAACAGCTACCCAGCAAACCCCAGTGTTCAATAAGGCACTGTGTTCTATGACGTAGCACTATTGAAACTTGGCCAGGGTAACTGGAATAGCATCTAAGTGAATCTCTGAACCAGGGACAGCCAGGGCCTCACAGCCTCGTCAAGAGCCAAACAAGTGGAATTGCAAATACACTCAGTGGTACACAGACACATAGAATCCAACTGACAGGCAATGGAGACAGAGGTACTGAGGCACATTCGCTGGAGAATGCAGACATCCTAGTTTAAAGAATGTTCTAGTTTCTACAAATGTTAGCTCCCTCCTAGTTCACAGGATATCAGGCCTGATTCCTATATTCAAGATATTAGATATGTGGCATAATTCTGTAGTGGACTTTGTGAGATTCAAATATTTCATATGAATAGCTTTCTAATAAAATATGATAACATATTCAGATGAAGCTGCCCTATTAGATGACATTCACTAAAGCTGTTAAAGTCCAATTGAACTTTTATACAGGTTTGCATCATAAACAGTGTAACTGGATCGAGACAAGGTATGAGAGCTCCTGGAGAGCAAAACAAACACACTGACACTTCAGAAATCATTCGAACAAAGCAAGCACTTTGTTTAAATGACCATTTGCATTTGTCAAGAGATAGCTGGGAGAAAAAAAAAACATAAAACTCAAGCAAAGTGAAATGAAATTGTGGAGTTCCATCAAGCAGTACAATCTCAATGATTTTTAATAGCAATGTCCACATTTTTTATATTAAAATGTGTACTATTGTATATTTGCTCTGAATGTAGTGCTGGGTAAAATAGCAATTTCAAGAGAACCATAACAGACCATATCAAGATGGGAACTAAAGTCTGAGCAATTTGTAGAAAAATACAAACAAGTCTTAAAATAAATAAGATGAGCAACAATGGCAATGCAGCCTTGCCCAATTAAACTTGAATGCCCTGTTCATTCATAGCACTGACATCCACTGTGGCAGATGAACACCAATGGCTACATATGAGGTTCAGCAGCAAATGTGCCTGACCAAATTCCCCCGCATGGGGAACTTTTTGCAACGTTTTGCATCCTGTCCAAAGTTCTCTCAGACATTCCCACATATGCTCTATAACGTCTAAATAGACCATACTACATACATACATACATACATACTACATAGAACACGCCGCAACAAGTTATCCTACGGTCCCCCACCCCAACGCCACCCTTCATTTATGCTTGAATTAACTTTCATACAACATGGAGCTTAAACCATTTGAACACCGCACACACAATTGACTTAGGTCTGGTGGGGTCAGTGAGCCACACTTCTTTCGGCTCTGCCACAAAGTTTCCTTTCCTCACGTCCTTCGACCTCGCTGCCAGCAAAGATAAAACTTTGAGAATGACATGGCAAAACTGCCCCACACTCCCCCTCCCCTCACAGGGGGCCTCGAGGCTTCACACAGGCCGCTCATGTGAAGTATAGAAGCAAGGCAGACGTCATTTAAAAGGCCTAGAAATGCTATCACTGAGGAGATATATATTATCCTTGCATTGTTTTTTTACTGTGAAGAGCACAGAGAGCTATTTTTAAAACAACTGAAAGGTTTTCTTTCTCTCAGAATACTGTGGGTATGAAATGATTGGTCAGCCTTTATTAAATTACTTTTCAGCAGGCAGATTATCAAGAACAGCGAGTTAGGATATAAGCAGAAGGGTGTTCCAAAAATTGGTTCCAATACCTTACTTGCCACAATATTCCCAATATGTGATATCGTCCTGGATTTTTCAAAATACAGAGGTACACCTATGATTCGTTAACTAAAAAGAGCAGTTGAGAACAAGTATGAAATGGGATAATCAATCGTACAATCAATACTGTTTATACATTAAAAAGGAATAAGGTGACCCAGTTTTGGATTCAGAGTTAATGTTCATCAACTAATGTGCCATAGACAAACATTACAGATGACAAATGGCAAATAATACGCTGGTAGCCGATCCGGAGGCCATATAACATACACTTGGCAAACAAACCATTTTTGAGCTCAACTGCACTATGTCCAAGAAGACAGTCACAGCCAAACAATTCCAAAAACATGCAAAGAAAAGACATGGTAACTTCACAACGGTCAAAATACTGTCAACCCAACTTATTGGCCAACAGCTGGAAAACAATTCCTTCGTTATGGCTACTATTACAGCAGCAGACAGATGGGAAGAGAGTCCCAGTGAGAGAGAGAGAGACAGAGGGAGAAAGAGATAGAGGGAACACTGGGAGTAAGAGTGAGAGAGAAAGTGGTGGGGTTGGGTGGCCTCTCCTCTTCCTTTCCTTTAGCTCCAAGAGCAGCAACACAGTGGATTAATTCATCAACCAACTAAGACTTTGCCCTACTCTGGAATAAATTATCCAATGAGTCTCAACTTAGACTTTCACAAAGGCATTCATCACAGTGTGTTCGGCTCGACTGGGCAGCACATGAGGGCCCACAAGAGCAAAGACCAGGAATTAATGTGAAGGAGCTCCCCACTGCCCTACCCCAAGGTCTGTCAATTGAATTACAGTGTAAAGCCCAGAGCAGCACACAGACATCTTCTGAAAATCAATCTCGTGCATCAATCGCTGGGTTCAGAGGTACAAAGGTAAACTCCGATGCTCTTGGCATGATCCCCTCAAACTTTGCTGGATCTCTAAAATAACCCAAGAGATAAGGGTGAGAGGACAGTCAAAGGGGAACAGCCATGAGGAATACTGAACATCAAGGCTAGATAAACTCTCGTCTGTTTAGAGGAAGCGACGGTCCATCCCCACACAGTGTTCTGCCCATTGGCAGGAATGCACTCAGACAGACTAAGAAAACCCATCGCCAGACCTTGTACTTGACTCTTATCACTGTCCAATGGTGCTTTGCCCTTGACACAGACTTGTAGCTGCTCAGACTTCACTGATTTCAGGCATTTAGGCAAGCAAACGTAGACCTGTGACCAGAGAGAGCCCAGCATTCAACTGAAATAACTGCCCGTGCAAACCAACTGTCAAAACAAAGGCTATTGCCCTGGCCAAAACACACACCACCCAAGACTGATAAGAGCAATCCTGACACATAGTGCACAGAGAACCACGTGAGGAGGCAGCCAGACCCTTACACCCCCAAGACTATCAGATGGGGAAAATGAACACTCTATTTAAGAACAATATGTTGTATTTAACGCGTGGTGGTGGTCACACCGCACTGCCGATGGCAGAGGAAGCCTACAGTTGTGCGGCTAAACTGAGCCTTGACAGCAGCATTTGAAATGTCATATGCTCTAAAGGGAGCCCAGAACCGGCTTGCTCACACAGTGTGGTCCTTGCTTCATGGTAGTGGAAACTTTAACCCAATAACACGTTTGCACCCACACCACACAGACCATCACTAAATCAGTAAATACTAGAGTAGGAAGAAAACACTTTAAATCTTTACTAAGCTATTTTCCCCTAATCATTACTGAGGTGCATTACCAAGGCAGTGAGCAGGATTAAAATATACCATACAATTCTTATTGATTGCATGAGCACTATTGGAATATGCTGAATATACGCAAAAGCCTTGGTTTTTTCCAAATCTAGGACTAGGAGAGTCACAGAGCACCTACAACTGAAACCTGAGGCCCCTTCTCAGTTCAGTTGAATCGCAAAAGTTGTGTGTTCTTAGCGACGTATGTACATTGATGGGAAGTGTTAATAGGTGTGACTTCAAAATCCACCGTAAAAACCAAATATATGGGCCCAATAATTGCTTAGCTTAGGATGAGTAAAATTCGGCTCTTTCATCTGCCTCACAAGAAATACCACAACTGAATTAGTGTTCGCACAGTAGTAGGTCAGGTGGGCTAATTTATGATTAACTTTGTTTATTTCCTTGGCAGTACAAAAGTGCACATTCTGAAATATTATTTAGGTACCCTTTAAGTTCGTCACTTCCACCCACCATTATAGGCTAGGGCCATGCCTGTTCATGAGTTTATGGTGTAGTTGCTCCCTGCTGAGGTTAACATGACATGGGACATGCTTCCAAAACTAGTAGGCCTTTAATCTGTATGCTAAAATGCCAACTTAAATGTTCATGTAGCCAAAAGTACAAAATGTTGCAGCGGGTTTAAATGCCCTCAATCTTAAAACAAATCTGGAAAAGTCTGGAAAACCTCTAAAATACATCATTCTTGCATAATATACAGTGCAGATGTGAAAGACAATGTGCTGATTAAATATCCTAGATACAGATTTGAACCGAAAATCTCAGACAATCGGTGTACTAGTACTATGTACGCCATCAAACCAAGCTCACTTGCAATAGTGAAATATATCCATATTTTCTATTACCTGCTGCCTTAGGTGAAATATATTTTAGATATTTTTCCAGCATCTGCTTAGGCAGTCACTTCATTGTTTTACCAGGATGTGATTCAATAGTCACTCTAAAAATAAATACAAAAGCCTTCCCTGTTCATTTTTTATTCTATCATTTAAGGAGCACTGAATAATCCAAGACATTCGGCAAAAGACACATGGTATCAACTGGTCCAACTGAGCTCCAGACAGTAACATTGCAGAGATGTGACTCAGACACTCACACAACCCTGCTCTTGCAAACAAACAAAGAATACAGTAGATCACCATGAGCTTCTCTACAGAATTTTTTGCTTTTTAAATAGAGCGGAATACAAATATATTTAAAAATTCTGTAAATGGCGTGTATATGGGCAAACACATATTTGAGCAAAAGTGCAAAAGTCCTATATAGCGCTTGTATGGATACATTTGTTCACTTCACAAACTAAATATATCCTCAACCTAATTTCTGAACTGACAATCAAACCATCTGAGGGTAGGAATTCCCTAATCTATACAAGACAGTTGTGCTCAACAGTAACAACCACTATTCGGTTGAACAAATCCCCAGTTAGTATATAATTTCTATGAGCAACTAACATTTGAGGTCTGTGACCATAAAAATTATGCCAAAATATAAAATGTCTAAATAACTAACAAAGCAGGATATTACAATATATTAGATGTATGGATGAGCTCATTATGGAAGACATGGAAAGATAGCATATATGATAAAAAAAAATAGAGGATTTTTACACAGCCTACGCCATGCTATGCCATCTGCCATGACGGAATGATTATGATCTCAGTGTTTACAATTGTGAACTGTAAGGTGAAGTCAAAATGATGGTTTCCTTTGATTGTGTACACAGTTACAGTTGGCTATATTCCACGACCACATCAATTAGAGGTCTGGTCATTGGAATGCAAATGCACATCTCACTGATTTTTCAAAGTACTTTCAGGGGGTACAAAGATGTAAAAAAAAAAATAATAATAATAATCATTTTAAGGTTCATATGAACAAATGTGCTGTTGTGAGACCCAAAAAAGTGTTAAAACTGTAGCACTATAGCCATCATTCCTTTCAGCATGTCTTGTAATCAAACATGTTAAATTCACAGATGACTTTAAACGCATCTTGGAACTGATCTCACATACATACATCTAACAGTCCAGAGGAAAAATTCCCCTCAGAATAAGCAAGGCCTTGACCGTGTTGGAATGTATGCCCTGAACACAAATACAAATAAATCTCTCCCCTAACACATACAAATTAACATGGTCATCTGATACGGTTTGTTACTGCCCCCTCTTAGCACTCACGGCAATGTCTAACCTAAGACCACCATGTCACAAGGTCTCTCACAGTACAGGAGCTCAGCCCACAGTTTATGCCAAAAGGCCAGTCACAAACAGTTCAACTGTGCCTGGATTTGTGAGGTTTTTCCCCAGCTCATATGTCGCTCTAAAGATCATTTGTGCAATATGTTTACTGTGCATAGCAACATGCAGAGGAAATATCCCAAAGCTGTCACATCCGTGACGTCAGAATAGCATTATTCCTCAATGAACATCAGTGGACTGGGGCCTGTACAAGCCTACACCAACCATATATGTCTGACGGTGAGTATACTGTAAGCTGGTGCATATGTATTTCTGAAAGTAGGCTATGTACCACCCGAAAGGCAATTAAATAAGCTAAAGCATGGCAACAAAATCTGAATTTACATAACAGTGTTTCCAATGGAAAAAAGCAACACATTTCGGGTGTAATATCCAAGACGGCACTGATGTGCTGTCAGAGATGAGCAAGTAGGCCTACACTGCAGTGCATGTTTCTGGGCAAGGTCCAGCACATTCTAATACACAACAAATATGATGTGATGATATGCTATTGTTGGAAATCTAAAAATTTTAATTTAAATTAAAAAAAAAAAACAGAATGTAAAGAAGGCATTCAAAGCTAAATCTTCCCAACGTCTACAGCAAGGTTACTGATACAGAGTCAAACGGTAATATGATTGCATTACAGTCCTCCCTTTTCTTTACCCTAACGACATTTACATTTCACTAGAGTAGCATATAGAGTGAAGAGTAAGTCACTGGTTTTTCAATAGATGAAACAACCAATAAGAAGGTGGAGTTATGTATGAATTTATTTTCAATCGTTGACCTCTTCGGGATTGACCCTAAAATTATCTTCAAAGACACAAGGCTGCGTAGTTTTAGATAAATGTACACAGATTGAAACGAACAACATTCACACGAAACTGAAAGGGATGCTTAATGATGATGTCAAGATCCTGTGGACCAACTCGGCTGTGAACTATTTGATAGGTGGAGACGAACCATGCGTCACAGTGTCGCCAAACTAAGGAGGATTTTGCAAACAATTACCAAACCCATGTGGGGAGGGGTGTATTCGAATGGTTCATAATTTGGATATCTCATAGTCAGAGCTCGGTAGGTCACAGTGGGCTATAATAAGATCGACAAATTCCAAGGGATTCGGATATTTGGATAGGCTACAAAGTGAGGCTGATGATGGTCGATGACAATAAGATATTTGCTGTGTGCAAATTTTAAAGATGAAAGAAAACGAACGGGATTTACACCCCCTTTACCAGTAGAAGCAGCATGTATTTGTCTCACCTTGAAATTTGAGGGTTTAATTGGTAATCCTTGGGCTGGATTTCCTTGCTGCTGAGATTGCTGAGTGGTATTGGTCTGCTGGGGCGAGGGGGACTCCTCGGACTCTTTTCCACTATGATAGACCACCCTATCAGAGATATGAATGCTTGAAGCACAGCCCATGCTTCAACGCCACTTTAAACTATTTCTCTTGCTTAGGTGCTCTGCTTCTGCTCTCCAATTATTCGGTTTCTCCTTGACGTCTTCTTTTTTCCTTTTTAATCTTAATGCAAAATTCTCTCCACCGCTTCCCTCACTGAAACCATGAATAATATATCTTCCTTCCCCCCACCCCCCAACCAGGAAACAGATTTCCTCTCTGCCTTTTACATGAAGTAAATTATAGACAGTATATTTTGTTTCAAAGTGGCGATTTTTTTCCTCGCGAACATGAATCCCGTTACACTTCAGTTCGGCAACTCAATCCCATATGCTATTTATCTATTACACTCGCAGCACTCCTCTTCGTACCACATCATTAACACATTCTTAACTTTGCTCTTTAGTAGTGAACGCCAGTTCTCCTCGATTTATGTAATAGTTTTATCCATTTTCGTCCGTGCGTTTTGGGTTTTGTCGCCTTCTCCACCCAAAAACATCCAATTCAGTGGGATGTCCTCCTTTCCTTTCACAATCTGGTTACCCACCTCAATTCAAGACATTAGGCACAAACCGGTTCTCACGACAGTTTGCTCCACTTCTGTGCCATTCATCATCAACAGGCTCAAATATTCACTAAGCATAGTATTCCTCCGGCATTCGCTCCGACTTGAAGGCTCCCCCGTGCAACAAAATGCGTGTAGTCCAATAAAACGTTCCATTTATCTGCCAAAAAAATAACTATTACGAAAAATATAATTCATTGCGTAAAACCCCATTCAAGCAACCATTGTCAACGTAGAAAGAAAAAATCCTCAATAGGATGAAGCATTAAAAATGGGCAGCAGTGAATCAAAGGCCCACAATTTTCCTCTTTTAGAAAAAAAGAAGATGTAGAGGCTGTCAAATTATCTGTGGTACCACCTCTGCCTAATGCAATCGCACAAAAACAGAAAATGATATACGGCGTTAAGTTTCAGGTTCCCCAAAAGGAAATCTCATGTTGGTCATTTTTAGACGTAAAGGTAGAAATCAACCACATAATTGTGTTTTCTGTTAGTCTTTCTCTGCCTTACTCGCGTTTGCCCTTCCAATTCTTCAGCACTGCTTGACAGCAGCAGATCCAATAAAAGCACCCGCAAGGATTGACCTCCAGCCTTTACTGACGTTAATGCAAATGAGCTGAACAGAGCTAATCAGCGACAGCTAGCCCACAGCTGGGAGGTACCCACTTTCCGAGGGAACTTTGAAAATGGGCTGCAATTGCTAACGTTTGAGGTACTGTCTCTGCGTTTATTCGACACACATCATTTCGCTAAGACTGTTTTTCTTTCCATCGGGATTAAATGGATACGTCGAGCACAGGTTTGAGTTTAATTACGTAGTGTTCTCATGTGTGTGAGCAAATATGGCGTGGATCGCCTGTTTTCACGTGACTTTCTTTTCACCTTTATTTGTCCAGTAACCATACGGATTATCCCTTTAGACGTCAAAACAATTGTTTATCGACCATAGGTCTACAGCTGTGCCTCTGAATACCGTGTAGACCTATACACTAGCCTATAATACATTATAGCCCACGTTTGACGCATGTACCGGATAGGGGAGAAAGGGTTCTTCATGAAACCAAAAAAAAAAAAAAACTTCAAATGGGGATACACTCTCTATAAGTGCTCAAAGCAGATTGTGCCTATTGTGAACCAGGGAACATACATGTGCATGAGAAACATCCAATGTAGAAATTCAAACGAAATAACCCTAACCCTCCCCCTACAGTGATACATTTACAACATCACACATTTTTAATTATTCAGGATCTGGGTCCACCTTAAGTGTTTCTCACATTGCTGAAAATAGAAATTATTTTTTTCAATGTATATTTAGGTCATTCAGTCAAATGCCATCAGATTTAACATCCCCCTTTCTATACCCACTTGGTTGATTACATTCTGGCTGACATTTAGACTGTATATGTAGACATGCAAAAGACCCTCAGCACCATGCCAGCCCAAGGGTTTAAGGATATGTATGCTTCCAATGGTTAATGTAATTCTTTCTGACTGGCACCCCCCTCATATCGCAACAAACTGATCACTCCTGTTTGATCACTGGGGGGGGGGGGTAGAGGGGACTTTTCATCCGTCTCAGCCTCTTTATAAATGTACACTTAAGTGTAAGAAAGGCCAGAAATGTTTTCTAATAGATATCTGAGACCAGACTGCAAATGTCTAAAAGCCAAACCGACCCTTACTGGCTCCCTGAACACCAGTACACCCAGATAGGCCTATCCGGAGTGCAATCCCTCTCTTGTTTGTAAGGGCCATCATATATTGGACATGGCATACTGGAAATTTCCAGCTGTGACAGCCATCCTTGGAGTACACATTTTTAGATTGTGGTACATTAACATGTGACAGTCTTCAAAGATTAATTTGGTTTGGTATCAGTGTGATAAAGTGTTGCTGCGTATTTACCCATTGTTCATTAATCATTTTCTGATTTATTGTCAGTGCTTGTTCCTCTTTCTCTCTCACATGCCATGGTGTGTTTTAGTCACCAGTAGATGGGAGTGGTGTGCCAAATGGACCAACTGTTGTACACTCTAACTATTAGAGAGCTATTTTTTTTGTGTCGTGTTGTGTCCCTGTGTGTAAACAAATAATTAGAGAAGGCAGCCGTCACGTGTGACTCATGAGCCGTAAAAGCCTTCTTAATGTATATGCATCAAAATATTTCCGCTTTCCGCTTAATTTGAACTTCACACATATACTTTTAGCAATGGCATCTGTTGGCATTGATTAAGCACTACAAACTGTATAGAACTGAAAATAGTGTGTTGATAAAGATACTGAAGCACAGTTACATAACATATTAACATGTAGAAAACATGTTAAAAAGGTTAGAAGGGTTAGAAAGGGTTCAACTAAGCTGCCGGCTGCCGATGTGAAGAGCATTAGAATATTACCTAATAGTTTCTTGATTTCATGATGTTCCTTTGCTTAAACAGTTCCTTAAATTCCTTAAACTTTTACTTTTAGGGGTTATCTGCATATGTTCAAAAAATGTCTTTGTTAAGTTGTCATGAATGTTGTCCTATCCTATGCTGCTTGTTTTATATCACATGGAGAGCGTCATACCTCATGATTTTCCTTTTTTATACTAGATTGAACTTGGTGACCTCGTGTTAAAATCGTACAAGTCTTTGTAGGTGATGTTGATAACATTACCTATGCAATGCAAATATATTAGTCAGCAGCACATGGTGGTTTGGCCACGTCATAATAGTGAATGATTAACAGACATTTGCAGTTATCTAAAACCTGTAACCTGATGAGGAGAATGTACAACAAACATTAGATTAAGTGATCTATTCTGTAGAGTCAATCTATTTATTCTTTCCTTGGCTGTAGAGCCATTTTATTCATTCTTTTGTAAGATTAGGAACTGACTTTACATTTTGAACCTCAGAACTGAGCAAGTAATCTAAGAACTGGATTACTGCATGTATTTTTTTGTATTAGATTAGATTCATCACAAATGCCTCTGATGAGGGTGAAACTGCTGGTGCCACTGAAGGCTCACTATAGGGGCAAGAGCTCCTAACTCGGGCCTGAGCAATGGCCGTCTTCTTAGTCAAAGTACACCACCATTAAGCAAAGTACTGGTACAGCCACTGTTCTTGCAAATTGACAATGTGTGGTAGATTGTAGTTACTTTTGAGTTCAGCGCAGTTACACCTGATGGCCCTGTGAGATGTCCCAGTTAAAAAATTTAGTGAGAATGGTGTGTGGGAGCTTAAAATTGCTAATTGCTAATCCTTATGAGTTATTTGACTTGAGTTCAACAAAATTGTAGGAACTGGGTATGAGAGCCACTTGAGAAATCTAGAATTATCCCTAACAACGCATAGAATGTTGTCATCTCTAATGAGTCTGTAAGGAATACAGTTGTATGTTATGGCGTGCAACATATTTGACACAGAAACACAATGAATAGTGGAGCTTTACAAAGCCTGCAAAGCAGGAGACACTGATTGGCTGGAGCATCCTTTCCAGTAGCATCAATCAGCATATTTTATTTGCTAAGCCACAACTATGTAGTTACAGTCCAATATGTAGTGCAAAATAGACTTACTTCATCCTTTCCACTATTGACGTTGGAAAGGATATTAAAGAAGTGAATACAATATAAGCCAGATCTTGCAAAAGGGCACGGAGTGGCCCTTATTGGATTTCTTCATGGTTTTCTATCCTGGTTTCCCAAAGTATTCAGTCCTGAGAATTCCCTTAGACAATTTGGAATGATTTTGCTGAGGGCCCCCAGACCCATAGAAACGGCACTGACTAGTTGCAAAAATGATTACATGGTGATGCATACTCAGTTAAATGTTCTACAAATCTCTTGTTCCTTTAAGATGTGTGGGGACCATGTATTTTCCTCATGTAAACAAACTCACATACAACTGACTGTTTGATTCATTTGTTTTTATTTGAATGTTTATTCAAAAAACATCAGAAAACAATCTAAAAGCAATAGTGATTCCACATCCTTTTCTTTGACACAATCTCTACTGACAACCACAATGTGACCCTCTGAATGAATGAATGGTAGAATGAAATCATAACATTATCTCAGATGCAAAGAGGAAATCTACTACGTTAAAGGAAATATTCCTAATAAGCACATACAGATCTAGCTATTCCCTATGCACACTTATGCAGAAAAGCAGATGGTCAGACTGACCACACCTGGCTCAGACTTGTTATTGCAGATGACCACTTGAGGCAAAAGGTATATTTGATATGGACCTTCAGTTTTTGATGCAAATGTATAAAAAAAAAACATTTTGGGGATATATATGCCAATAACAGAGTATAAAATATTTACATTAGTGTTGTCTTCTTTTTCAAATACCTAAAATTACAGTGGAAATTGTTATGACCTGCTATGACAACATTAAATAATACTTTAAATAATAATTTTATACAGATACAAAATTAAAAAAGTTTAAGACATTGAGTAATATCTTTGCTGGATTCTGCAAAGGAGGTAGAAAACAACCCCCTTTTTAGTTTGTCCTGATAGTCATACCAAAGGTGTACCCTGCCCAACTTGCTTATAACCATAGCTGGCCAGAAATGCAGTAATTATTGAGATGATAATGCTATTGTTGCTGTTAATGTTACGTCAATACTTGCGAAAGCTTCAACACACACAACTTTGTTAAATCAACATAGTTCAGGCCTTTTAGTTTGAGCAAAAAAATGGTCATTGATTGTTTTGAAGATAACATTTAAAGCTCAATAAGAACTGCCGATTTCTGGCACGGCTAATGGAAGTACGACTGCAGGGTACCACGGCGACGAACATCAGTTGTCCAGCAATGGAAGCCACCTCCAAGAGAATTGGCATGACGGATGTTCACCTTGACTGTTTCAATGCCTATTGGAGGAGAAATGCATTTCAAATCGTTTTCGTTTCACAATACCAGCTGTTGTTCAAGGTCTTACATCTACGCTAGAATTCTGCCACAGAGAGAAGTGCTTTAAACTTACCAAGACTCTCAAACATCTTATGGATGCTGGCCTCATTGGCATCAACCATGACTCGTTTCGGATCCAGCATCAGGACATTCATGGACAGCCACTTTGAGGACATCCACAAAGGATGGTCTACCAAGGGAGGAACAATACGCATTAAAACTAAAATACGGACATATACAAGATATCATAGAATTCCCCACTATTTATGAATTCTAGAGGAATTACACCGTAAATGATAACTTTGGATTATTTATAATCACATTACAAAGTCAGCTGAATGAAGGATGGCATGGCCATGGCATTCATATAACTATAAAAGACTGCTGTAAATGTTGTATGTAATGTGATGTAACCAAACCCACCATCTGGAATCAGAGGTGTTGGGGGTTTCACCACTGTCCAGCCTGCCTTCTCAAACATCTCGATCTGAAAGAAAGACATTTGTAAGGTTCCATTGCAATATCTCATGTTGCTCCACAAGAGGGCAGTATATTTGCAGCAATGCTCTGGCGTGTGAGGTAAACGAGACATATGGGAGATCTTGTCTTGCCATATGATTCTAGGAGCACTATCCCACAGTATGGGAAAGACTGGATGGTCATGTATAGAACCCAGACTTTGTCATGAATGTCACCCAACATGCCTTCTAGCGAAGCCCAGAGATTCAAGCCTAATCTAAATGGATATAATCCAGAGATTCATGCCCAATCTGAATGGATTTAATCTCGGTACATGCCTCCCACTCGTACCCACCTGGCGACATGGGCGATCTGGGTTGGACAGCACCAGGCCAGGCCCAATGATGTTGAAGGTGGCATCAATGTGCATGGGATTGGGGTCCTTGAAGGAGATGATGTGCACCTTGTAAGTGGGAGCAAGGTGTCTTTTCATCCATTCAATACCCATGTAATTTGTAACCTGTAGGGAACACAATAGCCATATCAGTTCATCTGAAATTGGTGTAAGCCATTGGTACACTGCAGTATGGTAACCTTCTACTCAAAATTCAAGGAATAATGTAAAAGTGACAAACCTGACTCCTCTGTACAAAGATATCTGTCCCAGCCCTTATGAAATCAGCAGCATCGAAGCAGGGTTCGTGCTCCGTGGTCACAAACTTGCCCTGGGCGGCCAGCTTGTGCCTGTCCTCTACAGTGCGGATGGGGTAGTCCTAATAACCCAGGATCAGAATCAGAATCAGAATCAGATTTTAATTGGCCAAGTAAGTGCTTGGTCTAAAATAGAATACAAAGACAAACACAAAGAATGGTACCATTTCTGTGGTGGGCCCAACACTGAATGCTTTTCTATTTGTACTTGTTTATGTGTACCAGTTTCCTAACATATGCACAATTATAAATTCTGGATAAACAAAATGTACAAATAGAAGAATGTTTATAAAACTATACCACATCTTTCAATGACGATGACAATCCAAAAAGGTTAACTTGTTTACGTTTCTTTCATCATATATTATAGCTTTGTATTCTATTTTAGACCAAGGTCTCTTTTGCATTGAAACTGAAACTTACTTGATCATACAGCTCATCAGACATGGTAGGTTTTGGAGCTGTAGTCCACTTGGCCCCTCTCCTGAAGTAGTCCTTGATGAGAGGCCTATATGCTCTGTACTCAAAGAACCGGGACCTCCAAGCCATGGGAGCCTCGATAATCTCATTCCCAATGACGACGAGAATATCTCTGGGCATAGCAGAATACATTCCTAGAGGGAATTGAGTAACATTTTGTAACATGCTACATTGATGATGTTTTGAACAAATGTTAACACATGAGCATAGGGAAAGCGGGATCCTTACCAGTAGATGAAAAATCTGGGGTTGAGTACTCAAAAGACCAGTCAAGGGGTTCTGGCCTTTTGACAGTAACACCCTCATGGCGGAGAATATTGCACATTTCCTCAATTTCAGCAACAGCTTTCTTCAAGTGGTCCTCGGGAAAAGAATGACCCCCATATTTTTGGTAGAAGGGCCACCACTTCTCATAGGTGTTGGCCTGTCAAAATATGACTGAAATGTTAGAGGTCCATCTGAAGAGATAAATTACAAAAGTTGCTTGCCATGTGCAGGGTCTGGGGCATCTTGTATGCAGCCAAAACTTGCATAATATACCTTGACCTCCACAGTGAATGGAGGGACTCGTGCGTTCTCGGCGCGTCCAACAATGACTTCCTCCAACGGGTCCCATTCATTGTAGGCGCACACCGGGCACTCTTGAGGTGCGAGATCAGTAACAGGTTCCTCCACTGCAACACAGGGCTGAGCAGCAGCAACGGCTGCAGAGCTGGAAGTGCTCTGGAAAGCCCTCTGCACCCAACCAGATACGTTGCGGCCAATCTAGTGGACAGAAGAGAAGAACTCCGTCGCTATGCGTTTTTTATAACTCTTCCAGCCATTAACGTACGTATTTTGGACTAGTCTTCTAACTTGTGACGAATTAAAATGTATGAACGGAACAGTATGGCGGTGAAACATATTTTGTTTAACAGTAATATGCCCGTTATCATTCCATGCGAGATTCCCTGATAGCTCACATCCGTGTAAAAAGGCAGCTGCTTCTGCCAGCTGTTCACAGTCACAGTGGATTTGTAACGGGAGGTGACGCTGATTCAACAACTTTAATGAAGCTAAATATTGTTTGTCAGAAAACGTCGTGAACAATTGAACTACCAGATGAAATAATCAGTGAGAGTTATACCTCTATATACATTAGAGCTATATCTGATTGATTGAATTTGTGTTCAGCGATGTCAATTCCAACCACTGCTTTATTAAGTTCCTCTAAAAATGTTGAACTAATTCTATCAAAAATGTAAAGTTTCTTCTACTGTATATACTAACCATGCCTCCAATCAGATGGGCTGCTTCAGCCCCTCTGCTACCTCCTCTGAGACATCTGACTCGAAGCATTTTCCACGGATCTGATTTTAGCAAATATTCTGCAGATTACTAACGGCCTGTCTTCTTTGGTTCTGGGAATGGATTGCAAGCTGGCTGGATGCGCTTTTATATCCTCTTGGCTTCTGGTTATTGGTGGATATAACGAGTTCCGTGTACAACGTGACTTGAGGAAAAAATGTACGATGCAAGACGACACCTTGGGGCAGCACATTCTTATCAGTTACTAACCCTATGCTCAGGATTCAACTGGAGTGACGTGACGCAACTGAAGCATGTGCGCCACTACTGTTCTACCTCTGTGAGACTCTGATTTCGACTACCTCTGTGAGAGGATTTCTGCATTATTTTCCGTTCAAAAACATTTTATTTTGCGGGTGTTTCATCATAAAAGAATACTAATCAGCATTAATCCCACATGTCCTGTATAAAACGTTGCTCACCCTGCTTCATCCTAGTTTTTTTTATGTCAAAACTACCTATGTGGGGGCCACAGGCCTCAAATGCCTTTGATCAGTACCTTTGATTAAAGCTTATATGATGGTTTGCAATGATGCATCATGACCTGATTTGTGGTTGAGAGCATGGTGCTTTCACATAGTGCTATCCATTAGATTATATTATGTATGAATGTGGCAGTGTGATTGTCTTGTACCAAGAGACCCAGGCCCACTTAAGCCACATGCTGCTATACAGACTGTACCAATCAAATTACTACATTGTCAGTCACATAGATATCTATGGCTTCATAAGGCTTTATTAAACTGAGTGAGTGAGTTGATTGACTAAATAAACTTCAACGTCCCAGAAGCCAACTTAATCATTCCCTTTAAAAAGAGCTTGAAGACACCCTTTTCTGATTTAAGTCCAGTTTCTTCTGGTTAAACAGATGTGATCTGGTCTATCCTGAGTGGCCTTTATAACATATACTGGTACCATGTTAGGAATCTTCTCCCAATTATTGCATTGCTAATATGATGTAAATTTAGCAGGGCCAGAGCGACTTTTAAAGGGACATTTAAGTTACGTTACATGAATTGCTTATTATTTGCTGGAAAATAAATGCTGGTATGGTTCATATGTATTATATGAAGTGTAATTTGAAGAAATTATTGCAGTTTTTTTGAGTGCACTGGAGAAGTAGGTTATCACAGACTCACTGACCTGATTAATCACATGAACCTCTGCCAGGACCTTAACTGCAGTATTGCAAAACAGTGAACTGGGTGAACCTTAAAGTCATATTGCAGAGCTCCCTAATAAAACGTGTTTAATCAAGAAGAATGTGGTGTTCTTTATGGAAGATAAAGCAAGAATCCTTATCAAGTGAATGTACCACTGTTAACAGTGTAAATGCAAACTATTCAATGAAGAGGTGGATTTTTGCATTTTTTATTTTAACCCATAGCTGCACATATGAAATCAATGAACCTGACAGCATATGATGAACGTATAGACAGTGAACATATGCCTAATAATCCATACATTACTATTTATAGTCACATAATTCGACATGTGTGAAGTTATGCCAAATTCACACAGGTCAGCCTGGGGCCATGCAGGGCCAGGCAAAGATTAGGTCATGGTGATAATGAGTGGGACACTAGCAAAATGGAATTAATCTTTAGCCACATCATTATATAATACGTTTGATTTGAATGGGTTGGTTTAAAGTTGATTCCACGTGGCACAATAGCCAAAAGGCCTACAACAGTTCAGTCAAGGAAAGGAGGAGTGTTATCAAGATGAGGAGGCTGACTCAGGATTGTATAGCCTAATTTCGGTGTAGGGCTGAGAGTTGAACCATGTCCCTCTTTACTGTTCGAAGGCGATTAAATCCCAATTGCCCCGCCCTCAGTTGAAAACTTCGATTTTCAAAACACTCTCTAAGGGAAATCACTGCAAAAGAAGGGATAATTCGTCAAAGTCTGTATCTTGCAGAAGAAAATACTGAAAACAACAATTTGAAGGAATGTACATAGTTACTTTGACTTTGGCCACTTTGGTCATCATTCCAGTGTTGCTGAAAATATTTTTCCCCTACTTCTGGGAAGATGTTGTCTACCTCAAGGATTTGGTTCGGATTTTACTCACGTTTGTTTCACGCAGAAAGAGAAGACCTTTATTTTTAGCTGTGGATCGATTTATAGAGCAGTCAGCCCTACATCCTAATAGGACTTTCGTCTTATTTGAAAACAAGTCCTATTCTTATCAAGATGCGGACAGAGAAAGCAACAAGATTGCGAATGCTTTGCGGGCGCATTCTCGCCTTCAAGCGGGGGAAGCTGCGGCGCTCTTCATGGGGAACGAACCTACGTTTATGTTTACCTGGCTTGCACTGGCAAAGCTAGGATGCCCAGTAGCTTTTCTCAATCACAACATCAGATCGAAGTCTTTGCTTCATTGTTTTAGCTGCTGTGATGCAAAAGTCCTCATTGCCGCTGTAGGTAAGGTGTAAGGCAATAATAACACTGGGAAGGAAGGAAGGCATTCAGAAACAATGTAGGCTCAAAACACAAACGTAGCCGCCACGAAGGTATTTTATGGTTGAACAGGCCTGTATTTGCAGGTATCTGTGTTTCAAGGAAGTCATCACAGTTTCTAGCCAGTACCGTTTCAGGATGGCCTGCAGAGCCTAGAGGAAGGTCGTAATGTTACAGCATACCACCTCTCTCAAAAACAGATATTTCTTTCTTTAACCAGAAGAAATACCTCTAAACCACTTTTTAGCCATTAGTCCTATCTTGTAAACAGCACACTTAAACATTATATTAATGATAGTTAAACATATATTTTTGTCTCTACTGTACTTAAGTTAGGAAACGGAATATGTTGGATTAATGCTTAATAATGTCTAATATTCATGAGCAGAGCACCGAGTTTGATATGTGATATCTTTTGGCAGAACTTGAGGATGCTCTGAAAGAAATCCAGCCAGCCCTTAAGGAGAAGGGTGTTTGTGTGTTCATCATGACCAAAGAGTGCAGCATCTCCGAGTTTACAAGCTTCACAGACAAAGTTGAATTGGCCTCTGATTCTCCCATATCCCGTTCACACCGCTCCCAAATAACCTTCAAAAGCCCTGCTGTGTATATTTATACATCAGGCACCACAGGTAGGTCAAAATAAGGAATTATCTGACCTCTAAGATATCAAATTCCAGCTTGCATATCATTACAATGCTTCACATTTCATTCTCGTTCAAATGCACCTCTAATCCATCCATGCACAAATGTTCTTTAAGCATGAGATGCTCTTGCAATTTTTCATCCAGTTATCTGTGAACTGTGTAGTCATGTCCTCAATATGTGGCTCTCGTGTTTTTGTCTGCCCCTAGGCCTTCCTAAAGCCGCCACTGTTAGCCAGACCCGCCTGCTGGCTGCCCTGGCTCTGTTAGCTTCCAATGGGGTCACTGCAAGGGATGTCATCTACCTCAACCTTCCTATGTACCATACGGCAGGTTTCCTCATTGGGTTTCTAGGAAGCATTGAGACAGGTAATCACTGAAAAGATGTTTTGTTTTAGGCTGCGTATGTTTGATAACCCTTCTGATGTGTATTCGAATTTTAAGCATAGACTTTTAAGGATGCTGGGAGGTTCAGACTTGCATTGCTGTTCTATGTACAAGCTTAGGCCCTGGTCTTTGAAACTGGTGCATTTACAAGTTTCCCTCTGGGATGGCGATGAAAGAGCCCTTTGTGTGCCTCAGCTGTTACATTGAAGTAATCACATACAAGCCGTCCCAAGGAAAACAAAGAAAAAGGACCTTAGTAGGTCTCACCTCAGGTCAGTTTTGACCAAGTGGGTTAAAGTTCAAAGCACTTCATTGAAATTCACAAGCCTCCTCTGAATCAGAATACAGTGATCTGAATCTTGCTTTTAAGACAGAGTACACAGTGCTGTTTTTGTTGATAAGAGTATGTTACGTAGGTTTACTAATTCCCTAAATGTCTTTTTAAGAAGATACGGTTGGAATTCTGTTTGCTTGTCCCACAATTACCAGCTGTGTCTGAACATATGTAAAACGTTAGTATAAGCATAAAAGTTGTCTCACACACAATAAGTAGACATGTTTGAAAAGCAGAGAGTTCGTTCAGTGAAAGCATATGTTGTGAATCAACCAAAATGACAAATGAACCATCTCCTCGCCAAAGATGCATGTCAAGGTGATTTATGCCGATAACACCTGTGACTCTATCGTGTGTTATTCATGGTGCTATATCCTCCAATAAGATTCAGTGCGACTGTGTCATGTGATATTCATGGTCATATTTCCTCCAATAAGATATAGTGTGACTGTGTCATGTGATATTCATGGTGATATATCCTCTAATAAGATTCAGTGTGAAAATCAAGTGTTATCATATTAGGCCCCTAATATTTTTTGTATTCTTTGGATGATTTAGAGCCATCATAAATCCTATGTGAGAACCCTGTAACCAGAACCATAGTTAGAGCCATAGAACCATAGCGTGGCTATTAATGGCACTATAGGGCAGGGCGATATGGACCAAAAATCAGCTCTGTATTTTAAGGCTGAATGGCACTACACAGTGTACAGTATATCTTGGTATGTTCTATGAAGTGGGCTAAATAGTCAGTTGTAAGTCAAAGCCACATGGGAGCTGTCAAAAGCATTTTTCTTGAAACAGACTCTGATCAAAATAAAATGCAGAGACATCGTATGTTTTATATAATGCTGCAAACAATGAAAATGAAATATAATAGAAAATATATAGCCTTTATTAAATAAATAGGCCAATTTCTGAGAATGCTCCTTCAGTTGTTTTCAAATCTACATTATTCTTTTGTCTTTTGGGCTTTCAATCACTGCAAAGAGAAAGCGTTCATCATGTGACACACAACAAACTTGTTACAACTGCATGTGTTCTGGACATTCTGTTCAAAAACAATAGCTTATTGCAACTGTGCATTTGTTAATTTATGAATGCTACATGTATGTGTAATGGATTTTGTCCATATGATTTTCTGATGACATGCATTTGAAAAATCTCTGGTGCTCCTGTCCCCCATTTTAAAGGTGCCACTATTGTTTTACGAAGAAAGTTTTCAGCTTCACAGTTCTGGGATGAATGCAGAAAGTACAACGTCACAGTTATCCAGTATATAGGAGAGGTTTTACGCTATCTTTGCAACACGCCAAAGGTAAGACTTCGCTTCCCAATTGCTCTAAAACCAATATGACAGTTAAAGGATAACACATCACTCAGACTGGTTCCCAAAGTATGAGGCGGGAACCCATGGGGAGCTTGGAGTTACAGCAGGGGAGGGTGTGTGTGTGTGTGTGTGTGTGTGTGTGTGTGTGTGTGTGTGTGTGTGTGGGCGGGGGGGGGGGGGGGGAGGGGGGTTAGGGGTGTTAAGGGTGAACTCAACGAGAAACCTAAACAACCAATGAAAGGTAAAAAAAAATTGTATGGTAGTACTCTTACAGCATAGCAGCTTATAACTAATCTATTTGGCGATGAGTTTATCGCCCACTTTGTCCTTATATAATATGGCCGGGACCTCCCATGAAAAGTTTGGGAACCACTGACATAATTACATGAAACCATGTGTTCTATTTACTTTACCTTACTGAATTGCAATAGAAAGTTCTAGTGTTTAATTGCATGTCCATAGTTAAGGTGGCTCCATACACAGTAGTCAGACTAAACACCTTAACCCAAGTACAACCAGTCCTGTCTGGTTTTTATGGACTTTCAGAGGGGGGTCATGAGCAAGAGTGAGACCACCCCAACGATGTGTCTCCAGTAGCTAGACTGCGCAGTACAGTGTGTTTCCTCTTAGGGACAGCATGTAGCTCCTCCTATACGTGTTCATTCCCATTCACATAGAGCACAGCTGGTGGACAGAAATAGAAGTAACCAAGAGAATGTGATATTTTTCAGAAAACATTGCAGGATGTCCATTGCAGATTGGCCTCTCACTTTTCAGTGTACACATTTTATAATTTGTGTAAAAATGTATTGCTGTTAAACCAGCTGTTAAATCTTAGTTTTGATTATTTTAGTTAGTATTTCGCGTTTAAAATCATATTTTATAGTCACTTCAATTTATGGGAGGTTATATTTTGGTGCCAGGTGGGTGTGGTTGAGAGCAATATATACATTCTTTCTTTGGCCATTGAAACCGTATCTAGCAGCAGCATGGAGGCTCAGATCACAGATGATCATGTGCCTACTTCCTTAGCCTAAGAATGTTGAGCTTAAAGACCCAGGGCCTCCACTAGGAATAGCTGCTGGCCTTTACTTGCTGATACCAGGTTGAGGAGTTATGGAACGGAATATCTTGAATGCAGTATGGAGTGGCTTGAGTTGGTTGAGTTCAGATGGCCATGTTTAGTATTTGTAAATGTCAAGTTACATTTTTAATTGGAAAATGAAACATGCCACTGTATGTTCCCTGCATGGAAACAAATCTTAATTTGATCTACATGTTGACATCTTGATAAGGTTCGGTGCCAAAAATTAACATTGAATAATGTTTCACCATGTAATGGTATATTGTAGTAATATAAGCACCATTATACCATATAGGCTTAACAGAATATTTGAATGATAGGTCAACACTGCAGCTTTAACAGTTTTATTACAGTACAGTAGAGTGTGACTGAAATCCAGGACAAATGACATTTGTGAGAGTAGTACACTCATCCTAGAGCTGAATTACGATATCAAATTCAGTGGGGTGGGTGTATGCACTGGAGACATTTTTACTTGGCTGCTCCTCAGTCGTTGCAAAAATAGACTTCACTCTTATTTTTGCTCCTCACTTGACGTCACTGGGCTATCATGTCTTTTGGGCTTTCAATCACTGCAAAGAGAGAGAGCTTTCATCATGTGACACACAACAAACTTGTTACAACTGCAAGTGTTCCCGAACATTCTGTTAAAAAACCATAGCTTATTGCAACTGTGTAAAAGAACACAGTGTGGAGAAATTGATACATTTGTTAATTTACGACTGCTACATGTACTGTATGTGTAATGGATTTTGTTCATATGATTTTCTGATGACATGCATTTCAAAAATGTAATAGTTTAACAAACATGTAGCCAGTCTCAACCACAGCCCACAAATCCAGTAATGTTTTAATCAAATAATTCACAAGAACTCAAGAAAACATTCTTCAACTGGTGTATTGATGTGATTTTGCCTTCACACTTTTTGCTTATCTTCAGCTTTCAATGGCATGTATGAAAACAGTATATCCTAATACCTCTGGGTTTTTTTTTACTCTAGAAAGAGAATGATCAACTTCATAAAGTGAGACTTGCCATTGGAAATGGCCTTCGTGCAGAGATATGGAGAGAGTTCCTGAATCGTTTTGGCAACATTCAAGTTAGAGAGTTTTATGCATCCACTGAGGGAAATGTAGGATTTGTCAACTACATTGGCAAAATTGGTGCAATTGGCCGGGTCAACCCTTTTCATAAAGTAAGTAAGATCTGCTTTCAAAATATCATAACAGTGTTGTTATGTCACTTCCTAGCACTGCCAGCCATCACACGGCTCATATTGCCAAAAGTAGATCTCATATGATACGCTTTCTCGTACCAGAACCATCCTGAAAGTTGGCAACATTTTTCATGACCTTAATTCTTAATACTGTACCAGTGACTTGATCAGATACATTCTTCTTCATAATTATTTTCCTCTTTAGATTGCTGATTCATCCCCAAGACTAAACTAATATTTTCAGCTTTTGTTTCTTACAGAAATGTTTCCCTTATGCTTTGATAAAATATGATACTGAGGGAGACGAGCCAGTGAGGAACTCCAAGGGTCTCTGTATTGAAGCTTCAAAGGGTGAGTACATCATTGCCATGTAGTATAGCCATTGTGTTGATGACGTGATTACGATCGGCCCTCATACATTTGTGTATTCCAGGAGAGACCGGGCTGCTGGTTTCAAAGATAACAGACATTGCTCCTTTTGTGGGATACGCTAATAACCAGCAACAGACAGAGAAGAAGAAGCTTCGAAATGTGTTTAAAGAGGGGGACCTGTACTTCAACAGTGGAGATCTTCTGAGAATCGATTGGGAAAACTTCATCTATTTCCAGGATCGTGTTGGAGACACTTTTAGGTTCAAGACCTTACTCCCTGCATATGCCAAAGCTCTGTGTGTGTGTGTGTGTGTGTGTGTGTGTGTGTGTGTGTGTGTGTGTGTGTGTGTGTGTGTGTGTGTGTGTGTGTGTGTGTGTGTGGGTGTGGGTGTGTGTGTGTGGGTGTGTGTGGGTGTGTGTGTATGTGTGTGTGCTTAGGTTCAAGACCTTACCCCCTGAATATGCCAAAGCTCTGTGCATAGACAGTTATTGATTCACTTGTTTTCCTCTTTGTATTATGCTGACTGTGTCTTTGCAGCCTAATGAAATCTACACTGATACAAAAGGCTCAATTTCTTGCTTAAAACTAGGTTATGTTAGGTCACAGTTATCTTCCATTTCCTTGCATCATACTCCTAAAGCAAGACATGTATTTGTATGCAAATGAGTAGGAATAAGGCATAGTCTGCTTGCTTGCTCATCACTGCCCTGCTTTTGAAATGACAAACAATGCGGGCTAGCCGGCCACAGGCAGGTGTTGCAACTTAATGGGCGTCTCTGTTGATGTGTCAAATCAGCTCAAATGTCATGTACTCAATCTCGCAAACCTGCTTGAAAATGTTCCTCACTGAACTGTACTCTGCAAATCAAGTTAAATGAAACCATAGGAGGAGCTACATGCTGTCCCTTAGAGGAGACACACTGTACTGCACACTCAATTACAAAAAACTTTATTTTTCTGTATTTTCTTTAAAAGATGGAAAGGAGAGAATGTGGCAACAACTGAAGTCTCAGACATTGTCACGATGCTTGACTTTATTGAGGAGGCCAATGTGTACGGAGTTCAAGTTCCAGGTATTATTTGAATTTTTTTCGTGTGGCTTCTGTGTAGCGGTTTATTTTGTCTAAAAAGACTGTTGTATTGTTCTCCGAAGGCCATGAAGGGAGGATTGGGATGGCTGCTGTCACAATAACAAAAGGAAAAGCGTTGGACAGTAGGAAAATGTTCAGCCATGTTGCTAGTTATCTCCCTGCATATGCCCATCCACGTTTCATCAGAATCCAGGTAACCATTTTGACCTTTTGTTCTTTTTTTTTTGTTCAATGTATATTTATTGAGATTTTCAAACACAAAGACAGTAGACACAATAACACTGGGACCAGCAAACAAACCAACACCACAAAACAAACTAGGAAAAAAAAAAAGTCCAGAGTGGTTAGTTACATGTAGTACATAACAACTTAGTCAGAGTCAAGGATCATGGTCATTTGTTCAACATATACAATAAATGGACGCCATGCTACATCAAATTTTTCTATTGATCCATTTACAGTATATCTCATTTTTTTTGACCTTTTGTTCTGAATTTGATATGATGCATGCCATTAATGATTGTATATCAATCGTTCCTCGTGTAATAAGCCACAGCACATGGCTCAGAAAATGCACTGGTTCTTGATAACTGCTAACCTGTATGACATCCTTCCAAGAATTCTGTTGAGGTTACGGGGACATTCAAGCAAATGAAGAAGACGCTGGTGGAAGAAGGCTTCGACCCCACCTTGATAACGGATCCGCTCTTTTTCCTGGATGACAAAGAGAAGAGTTATATACCAATGACCAAGGACATTTATGAGGCCGTTGTGTCAGGAAATAGCAAGCTGTGATCAGATGTGGTCTGCACCTTTCCCTTGCATGAGATCCATGGAAGCAATCCCTCTCTGGATCTGTATGTATTTTGATCATGAGTATTGATTATGAGAATTAGTACCAAATATTTTCTGTTCATCACATGCATGTCTTTGAATGATTGCTTTTCACCTCAGGGTCTATGCCTACGTTTTCCCCAAGATAAAAACATATGTTAACTGCTAGAGGACAGGAAAGAATATTTTTGAATCTTACTTTTCAATAGAAAAATTATGCTCATGTCTATTCTCTGCTGGCAAATGGGCTCAAATATCCATATAGCAAGTTAGTGACCGCCATTGGATTACCCTTACACACTCAAGGACAATTCCAATTTCCTGATAGTGTATCTTAGAACTTAAAGCCGATAAAGAGGTTAAACATTGATATACTGAAAGGAACCTCCAATACTTATGTTAGTGTTACTGCGGTAAGAGTGGTGTGTGCCTGCCCGATATGTGATTCAGCAGTACATGATGTGTATTTTGGCACTTGGCATCATAGTCCCACAGAAAACACTGGGAAAATACCAGCAATCAACGGTGGTATAATACCAATATTACACACACATAAACACATAACATGTAGGTGCAAGAGGATGTGGAATACGATTCATTGTAGAAATGTTTCATGGATTGATTTTGAAAATGGCTATGGATTGCTTTTTGGGGAATTTATTTTCCAAAATAAATAGTGAAACATTTTTATGTAAATGTGTGTGTGTGTGTGTGTGTGTGTGTGTGTGTGTGTGTGTGTGTGTGTGTGTGTGTGTGTGTGTGTGTGTGTGAAAGCAGAGGTTACTAGGGATTTTAGCAACATACTGTATGTAATGTCATTTAAATTGCATTTTAAAAGAAAAAAACAAGCCAGTTTGTCTTTCTCTAAGGAACCACTTTCCAGAGAAGGTTTCTGCCTGTTTTGTCTCTCTGCGCTTTGCTGAAATACAATATTTATTAAAGGACCCTGTCTTGGTAAACTTCATTAATCTGGCTCCACGCAATTTAGGAACTCAGACCTAGTCCCTCTTCTTTTAATGCTATATTGCTACCCATTAGGTAGGCTAGGGTAATTTATTTGGATGCCTACAATCTGACAATTTGACGAATATCCCTCTTACTTTTTAATAACTGTTTTTTCTAGGAAAAGTGTCTCTCAGTATATTGACACAGCCGTTTTCTATATTTTGGCATATTCCGAAGACAAAGCTTGTTACTAGTTCTGGATAATAGCTTAGAGGCTACAGTGCTACTATTGGGTTTACCAGCATGCTAGACCAAACTGGTTCAGGGACATAGTGCCAGGCTGCTGTCCGATGTCAGTAAAACCATTTGGTCCAGTGCAGAGGCTGGACGGCAATCCACCGCTGTATAATACAATGTAACAGTTCTGCTGCAGCATGTTCAACCCAGGTGATTAGCCAGGTATCTCAAGACTTACATCACTGCTTTATTGGTTTGAAACTAATCCTAATATTATACTAATCCTAGCCAGTCATTGCAGAAACACCTACTTCTCTAGCTAAACATTTCTTGAGAGGCCAATTGGGTGATCGGAGCATCACAATACAAGTTACTTATTCAGTTACACATACAAACTAGTTCAAAGTGAATAATATAAAGTTGCAAATACATAACTGACTACATTACGGATAGGGATCGCACAGTCACACAGACAAATGGAGGGGTTTGTCCGCTCCAGAGGGGGGTCTCCTGCAACCCACAGAGAGCAGAATTATCATGATTCTGAGATCTATGTTCAAAATAATCTGTTCAGCTGCAGGACTGAGACCACTGTGCCACTCAGACTGTGACCATTCAAATGAACCCAAACATTAAAAAAGAAAGAATCTAATCATCTAAATACCACATTTAGTTCCCTAGTAGTCCAGTAGTAGTCCTGCTCAACTGACCTAACACCTAATGAGTTATTGTAACTAGAATGTAATCTGTGTTTTACAACCTTTATTTTCAGCTATTGTACCTGAAATTGTACAAATGAATGTTCACAGAGACTAAATGCTGTGGAAGGACAGGTGATTATCAATTCTTCATGGTGGCATGTTCATGTGTGTAAGAAATTTGCAATACACGTGAATAAACTGTTACCTCCTGGTGTTTATGTTATACTATCCAAATCCCTCTGTCGTAATGCCATTTGAACTTTATCAACTGCGTAGGCAAAGGCCACAGAATTCATCACTCCCTTGACTCCTATCCATATTCAGGGCCAGAGCAGGGACTTCTATGATCATGCCCACCCTCTCAACCCACTTTCAGAGACATCATCCAGGCCTGTTCATTTTCCCCCCAGACTCCCTTGCTCCTGCTTCCCTTTAGCTGTTATCCTACTTTCAGCCACAAGGTGGTCACAAAGCCCAATAATTGCTCCTAGTTCCTTTTACTATGCGATACGTAACCATGTAAAATGTCACTGGGTAAAATATCATTGGCTCTGCAGCTCAGTAAATGATTTAACATTTCTGTTGTGATTTAATGGAGTTTGGGCTACTCGATTATTTTTTGTATCTTAACTGTTTTAGAGAAGTTCATCGGAATAGTCCCCTATTTTTATCATGTTAACTTTGATCTTTATTTGGTCTGGGATTGGTTTTGTTTTTTATTTGTCTTCAGGTTAATTTCCTCTTGTGTACTCATATGAGGACATTGCCAGGCAGAGCAATAGAGTGGATAGGGCTCTGAGGTCCAATGCCAGAATCCGTGAGGGGCATACTGTAGCTCTGTTCGTGGCTAATGAGCCTTGCTTTGTATGGCAGTGGCTGGGCTTGTGCTAGCTTCGATGTGCCGCCTGACTGTTAAATTGCAATATCAGATCACGGTCTCTGCTGCACTGCTTCTCCTACTGCAGTGCCAGTGTTCTCATCGCTACAGCAGGTGAGAGATCAGCCTCTAGCTTATCTAATCTACTACTTTCAACACTGTCACAAGTAATGCACACTGTTATGTAGGGCCAGATCTATCCTGTACCTGTAAACTCCCAATCCCTGTGTACATGCTCTCCCTATGTGTATTGTGTGTATTGTGTTTATTGTGATTCATGTATGTATGTTTGTGAGTTAAGTTAAGTGTAAGCTACTGGATGACCTTAATTTCCCTCGGGATCAATAAAGTATCCATCTATCTATCTATCCATCTTATCTTATCTTATCTTATCTTATCCTGATGTCTAACTGATTTCAGTGACTCTGATGTGTAACTGATTTCCTAGTAAGACAAAATAAATGTGCTATTAAGGGCCAGTTTGAAAACAAATAGCACTCCAACTCCAGGACTACGCATTCCAGTGTTGTACAAACCTCTACTGTCTAGGCTAATTGGACTGTCATTCTGTAAGTGTCTTCTCCAGAACTGAAAGACGCTGTTGTGGAAGTGCTTCCAACGCTAAGAGAGCAACATGTCTCAGTGTTCCTCCTCAGTAAAGAGTGTGACACAGAGGGGATAGAAGCCCTCACAGATAGCAATCGAGAAGGCCTCAGAGGAGCCTGTGTCACCAGCACTGAGGTCAAATGTCACAAATGTCATCAGTTACACATCAGAGTCACTGAAATCAGTTAGACATCAGGATAAGATAAGATAAGATAAGATGGATAGATAGATAGATGGATACTTTATTGATCCCGAGGGAAATTAAGGTCATCCAGTAGCTTACACTTAACTTAACTCACAAACATACATACATGAATCACAATAAACACAATACAGGGGATGCCCTGCATTGTTCATTTACACATCCGGCACCAGAGGTGTTCTGGCCTTTGCACTATGTCTACCTCATGATGAACACACTGACCATAACGCAAACAGTTTTATTCATTCACAACCTCATGTGTCTGTGTTTTCTGTGCATGTATACATGTATATAATTCAAATTGATTAAAGTTTGTATATGTTCAGTGCTGACTGGAGTTCACCATGCTGTACTATAAATGGACATCAAGTTAATGTTCATTAACCCCAAAAGCTGCCCTAATGACTCATTATAAACTCTGGGGTCCTGCGTTCCTTCCCTGCATGGCCGGACTCCCTTCAAACGATATGATCTACACACCTCTCCCACTCTACCATGCTGCAGGGCTCCTCATAGGGCTGGGTGGAGCCATCAAGAGGGGTGTGTGGTCAAACACCACACATTAAACACAGGGCAACAGAATGGTTTGCATATACCCCAGACCATAAAAATACACTACACACAGAACACCAATATTTCTGTTCCCAACACAAACACTGTAGAAGCAGGCATTCCCTATATATCATCAGTGCTTTAGAAGCATGACACGCCATACATATGATGCATTTCAGATACAACTTTAGATCAGCAGATTTGCTGAGCAAATGCTTTCCTTAGTTCCTAATATGAGCAAAGAAAGACATCTTGAAAAGAGTCATTTCGTTGATTCCAGTGCAAGGTCCAGCTCAGTCACATTGTGCACAGCATGCACTCTGAACCCATTCAAGGTTCAGGAGACGTGCTTACTCCAGTTAATCATTCACTCACAATGTGAACAGAGAATATATTTATTTTATATGAAGCAACCAAGAAGACCAAAAAGAAACAACCTCTTTTTCTCTAAAATGTTATTAGAAATTGGGATACTGAGCCCAAAAATGTATACAATTGCAATAATCTCTTTAACAGCATTTCATAAAAATGTATTTTTGTCATTTGCTTCTGCATAAAATCAAAGTTACGTATCCATGTCCATACATCCCAAGAGAGCAGCTGTACCCAAACATGTTAATAATCCATGTCTATATATCCCAATAGAGCAGTTCAGATAGGTGCTAACAGCATCAATATCATGGATTCAGTGGAGTCTTGTGCTTACAGAGCATAGAGCAACCCCAGGCATCAGGGGTTAATCAGAATGATAATGTCTACTCTATGCTTCTGATTTCTGATTTTCTGTGCTCTGTGTACCTCAGCTGATCAGTTTTTCATCAAATCAAACCCCATTTGTAAATTAGTCACAGCCACAGTCCACCAGTACCTTCTTGGCTCAGTCATAGTAAAGTAAGTAAGACACAAGTAAACCTCTGAGTACTTGAAAAAGGAAATAAATTAGAAAAAATTAAAATAATTCTCGTGCCCAGGTACAACAGTTGTCCTGAGAGGAGAGTTCTCTGCCCCGCAGTTTTGAGATGACTGCAGAAAGAACAATGTGACTGTCATCCAGTAAACATTACACTACCTTTGCAACTCACCAAAGGTATCATCATCACCCATCTCAGATGCTGAAAGTTTGGCTTTGAATGATAGAATGAAAAAAATATACCTTCTACAACGAGTGCCTTTTGCAATGGGATTATTCATGAAGAATGTTCACAGAGCACAGAGTTGGGCTCGCTATAGGAAATGGACTCAGAGTTGTCATCTGGGGTAACCTCAGGAGTGGTTTGGTGAAGTGGACATCAAGGAGTTCTATGGGTCCTCAGACGGCGTTTCATTAACTACACTGGAAAGATTGGTGCAGTAGGCCAAGTCAATTTCTACCAGAAGGTAAGTCATTAAATGTGTTCTTTAACATTTTTTTTTTTTAAAAGATTTATTTTTGTGCTTTTATGCCTTTGATCAGATAGGACAGTAGAGAGAGACAGGAAGCGAGCCGGATAGAGGTTGGGAGAAGAATTGGGAAATTATCACGAGTCGGACTCGAACCGGGTCCCTATGGGCATTCCAACCCATTCATGGCTGCTTGCACCAAAGCTCCACCCAATCTTTCACATTTTTAACATTGCCCACTGAATGTTGTCTTTGGTTTTGCTTTTTTATGCAGAGACTGTTTCCCTTTGGTCTAATAAAGTTTGATACAAAGAGAGAGGAACCGGTTAGAGACTCCAGTGGCTCCAGTGCATAGCCACACCCAGGGGCGGAGTGGCCATCGGGAGGACCGGGATTTTTCCCGGTGGGCCGGTCGGCCAATGAACTTGCGTGAAGCAGCCTGCAGGCCGGCCTTCGCAAACGTGTTAAATTCATGAGCGGCCCATTCAGTCAGCATGTACGTGAAGTCTTGGTTGCGTGAAAAGCTCCAAGTTCTCCGCGAGTTGCAGGACGGAGCGGTCCAACCAATATTTATACCACTTTTTGTCTCTCTATATCTCACTCATGGTGGGTGTTAAACTCACTCATTAATCCAGCCTATTGTTTTTGTTTAGCCTCCTATATTGATGTAATTCTTTTTATTCAGACGCTACATTACTTTCATGACCACAAATATAAATTGGCCAGCGATTTAATTCGTTTTTTTTGCTCATAAATTAACGTACAATGGTCGCAAAGCCTCATGGGAGATGCGTATCGTTCTGCCTTTATCAATTGAACGTAGGGAGATAAATTAGCGGCTATCAGGGAGAGAGAGCAGGTGAAGTGGACCTGATGGAGGGACATACGAGAAAGGAGAAAGGAGGTGCCGAAAAGGGCAGACTGAAAAAGAGCCGGATGCTGGAGGAAAGTGCATTAAAATGTACAAGAATTACGGATTTATTCAACCAGCCGTCAACTAGATGCGAGTGAGTTGACAGGACACATTGTTGCGAATTAGCATAACATTTGAGCCAATACTGGACGCGATTTGTTCCGTATTTCCATAAATGTACATATACAAATACACATGACTGTCACCCACACATCACATCAACACTAAATATAACAAAAATTGTTTGTGAAGTTGATATATGGGAGGTGGAGGGTATGGGTTGGGGCAGTTTTGGGCACTTTGTGGGCCGGTGGTGGGCCAGTGCAGTCAGAATAGTCCCGGTGGATTTTTGTGTCCCACTCCGCCCCTGGCCACACCTCAAGGTCAATATCAATGTTATCAATTATCAAGCCAGAAATGTTGGTTTACAGTACAGTACGTGTCAGGTAGTCATTTGACAAAGCCTTTAAACTTTGAGCACAATTTTCAGATCTCAAAAATTATAGTGGATTGTTCTACAAGTAAACGTTTTCCGAATGTCCACTCTAAATACTAAATTTTAAAATGTGTTCATTTTATCTCTATCATATGAATAGCCCTGTTCAAATATTCAGGCATGAGAATCACTCACCTTTCAGCGAAATTCGCCGTTTTGAAATCAAAATAGGTGACCTACGTGAATCGTGTAGATTCGATGAGTTTTTATTTTTGTGGGGGGGGGGGGGGGGGCACATATTCAGTGAACTGCGAACACGCAGACCTGTCAACCTGCACGTATTTTGTGTACCCGCGACGGAGTTTTTGGACATCTTTTTCATATTCAGATGACATGTACTATTGCAGGCATGCACCTAGTGGTGGTAAAGATAATTAATTATATCTGGCAACACTGGGAAAGCAGTTGATCAATGACTGTCTGTCTACAGTCAGAGCTCGCGCAAGAAGGAAAGAAAGATATCCTTTCCAAAACGTGTATAGACGTAATAACTAATTTGTGAAACCGTAATGTTACCGTAATGTTAGCATATAAAACGTTAAAACATGTGTTCGGTAACTTAACGAGATGATTCATTTCAAGGGGTATAACCTTCAGATACATTTGTATTAAAAAGTTAGCCGTAGTAGCAAGCATATGATGTGATTAGCCTGGTTACGAGACGGCTACGGTGTGAATAACTGATGGAGTAGGCTAATTTAGCTGCAGAAACGTTAACTCAAACGCCACGGAGACTCCCTGTTCTAACTTTGAATCGCTCTGTTGGGGCAAAGTGACCATTGCAATAGTCTTTGCTAACGTAGCAACTAATTCCTACTATTGCAGCCAGTCAACCTACAAGCCTTGCAGGTATAAAACAAATCATGACGTCAAATGACGATTTTCAGTACAGAGCAACCCTGAGCACTGACATGATAAGCACTTTGGTGACAAGAAAGGTGAGCATGGCTGCAAAGTCACATGGAATGCTTCAGTGGTGCTCTGCTCAATATATATAGGCCTATATATATGTATATATTACATATACAGTACCAGTCAAAATTTTGGACACAACTTCTTATTTTTAAGTTTTTTCTTTACTTTTATTATTTTCTACAGGGTAGATAACACTTTTTTTGTTTAGTGCATCATTCTATATGTGTTCTTTCGTAGTTTAAATGTATTCAGTATTAATCAACAATGTAGAAAATAATAAAAGTAAAGACAACATTTCTCAAAATAATTAAAGGTGTGTCAAAACTTTTGACTGGTACTGTATACACTGTATATATTCTTGAGAAGTGCTTAATGATGCCAAATGTAAAGATCTCTTTTCATTTATGGAATTCTTGTCAAGAAAATATGATTGTATTGTTTTCTTCGCTGCTGATTTATTTTGTTGAATAACTGGATGATATGGCTGTGAGTGGGGAATTGACCACGTGCAAAGCACCTGCCAAACAGAACGCAAAGGGCCTTGCCAAAAAAATGTATTGAAATCATAACATTGTATTGGCTGTCAATCATGATGAAAGAGTAGACCAGTTAAGTTACAGCATGTCCAACATCGCTTGTGGGGGTTATGCATTAAGCCATTTGTGGTGCTTATACCACATTGTGCCTCATATAATGTAAATGTTAGACCCAGTGACAGGCTGGCATGAAATGGCCTGCATAATACTTAGTAAGGAGGCCATAATCATTTTTGACTCAAGGCTGAAGTTAAGTTTCTCCAGCTCTCCCCAGGTTGGAAAAACAGCATCTCAAAATGCATCCGATTGATGCTTTAAAATATGGAATATTTAAATTTAGCTTACGGGGGAGCATGCCCCCGGACCCGCCTAGAGGGGTAATATCCTCCTCACCTTTTTCACCCCTTACCCGTTTTCATGCCTGAATATTGTATTTTGTATGGTTTTCATCGTGTTGTTTGTTTGAGATAAATTCATTATTAAAACCAGTGTTACCCAATTTTGCTTGTAGGTGAAGCTGGCCTCTTTGTATCTTTCATGGGATATGCAGAAAATCTTGAACAGAGAAAAAAAGCTTCATGATGTCTTTAGTTAATGCAATTTGTAAAAAAAAATAACACTATTCTGTATGTTCCACATTCAGATAATCTGTCTTTTATTTTGTTATTGTGTTTATTTTGTGTTTTCTTAGGCTGCATGTATGTCTGCGTTTGTGGTTTGGTGGTATGTCTCTATACAATATGCAATGGTGAATATGGGAGTAATTCTTATCATGAATGCCAAAATGTGGCGATAAATATGCCTTAAATGTTGCGAAGGTTACTATATTAAATTCCAATTTCACTTAATTCATGTATTTATAATCTCTCATTATTTACCTGAATTTATGCTCCAACTGGCATCAAATCATTAAGTCTGCTAGCGTATTGGTGTTTGTCTGATTGCAAACAGCTCAAGCAAGTGGAATAAAAATAGAAAAATAAATGTATCTTATATAAATGGTCTAATACAGCATTAGAATGTACATACAAAAGTAAATAGGTAAGTAGGTAAGTGGGTAAGTATGTAACTACCTTGGCCCTATGCACAATACATTATTTAAGTATATAATAACCTTGGCACTATGCACAATACATTTTTTTTTTGTTTCTGATGAATTTGACTGAGTAATTCAACATTGAAACTGCAGTGTACCAATAACAAAAGTCTCAAAAACACAAAATCAGACAGCCTGGGTTTTCTTATGACACAAATGTAAGGAATCAATCCCATTAACTTGCCAGCCAGGAGACAGTGGTAACGTCAGTATACATATACATACTGTATGTATATGTATACTGACGTTACCACTGTCTCCTATTCTGCATATCCCAAATAATTTATTGTATACACTATTATGTATGATGGATTAGATGGAAGTTAAACCTGGCGAGTATTTCTAACACTAGCAACACATCATTAGCAGTTTAATAAGCCCAATTTGCATTGTATTTATAGGTCATTAAGGGATTTTTTTTTTTCAATCAAAAAACTTGCAGATATGTAATTTGAGAAACATGTTGCGTTTTTAGGGGTTTAATCAATTCTGGGAGGGGGACTTTAAAATCAATGGAGTCGCATTGCGTTGTTGCAGCTTGCAGCTTTGAATTCTGTGATGGGAGTCCAGTAGCCTATGCAGATGTGAGGGGGACGTGAGTTCCAAAGGCTGGGTACAGCACAGAAGAAGGTCCTGGCCCTCATTGTGCTGTGGTTGATGGATGGTTGTGCCAGTAGACCTGCTCATGAACGCCACAGAGAGCAAGAGGGAGTGTAGGCCTGAAGTAGGTCTGTGAGATAAACGGGAAATATTATGGAGAGCTTTAAATGTTAATAATAACATATTAAAGTTGATCTGTTGTGCCACAGGAATCCAGTGTCCAGTGGACTCTAAACATGTAATAATCCGTGCTGAAGAGTTATGGATGAGTTGAAGTCGGTGAATATGTTTATTGGTGATGCCTACCAGGAGATTTGGGGGAAGCGTTATAATATCGAGGAGGGCGCACATCACACCAGTCTTAAAATCATTGCACTGGTTACCTGTTAGTTTCAGAAAGGACTTCAAGATTATTTTACTAGTCTATAAATCACTCTATAGTGCACACCCAGTAGATCCCTGAGGTCTTCTGGCACTAAACTCCTAACATTTCCAAAGGTCAGGACAAAGCCACATGGAGAGACAGTTTTTAGTTTCTGTTACCTCATTGGCTTGTTACATTGTAGAGCAGCCTATGTATGACCACTGTAACACCCTGATGTCATTTTTTAATACAAAAATAGCCACCATCCACCAGCAACTAACCCCTCACATGTCTAGTTGTCCACCCCCTCTAATTCTCCACTCCCCCATCTCTGTACCACTTTCATGCTTCCAACTCCCCTCTGCCGCTGAGTTATCAGATGCCATCCGGAAATCCAAATCATCCACCTGTCAACTCGACCCACTGCCATCCTCCCTGGTTATAGCCTCCCTCCCCTCTCTACTGCCCCTGATAACTGCCATTATCCATTCTTCCATGACCTCTGGTTCAGTCCCATCCTCTCTTAAATCTGCTGCAGTGACACCCACGCTAAAAAAACCTGGTTTAGACCCTGTGAGAAGGTGAATTCTCCCCCTCCTCATTGTGGCAAAAAGGGATGGTGCCCCTTTAAGACTGTTGGACTCCTCCCCCATAATGGTGGGTTCCTGGCTCACCTGATGCCAATGATGGCACTAATCAAGACACTGTGGCTGTGCCCTATTTAAAGGGTGCCTAATTTCATGTGAGGGAGATGGGCTGAGAGAGACAGGCATGAGAGGCCGTGAAAGGTTTGAACAAAGAAACCACTTGCTTGATGTTAGGTGAAGTTGGTTTTGTATCTAGATGTGTGGATACTGTTTTCGTACCTTGTCTTTGTGCCTTGTTTTCATGTCTAGTTTCTGTGCCTTGTTAAATGTGCCTAGTCAATGTGTTTAGTTCATGTGTTTATTTTGAGTGGCTAGCAATGTACCTAGCTTCGAGCTAAGTGCCTGGGCCTAGTTTGGGGCCTGGCTTTGGGCCTTGAGAAGGTGCCATCATTTGGGCCTAGTCGGCCAAGCAGGTGCCCAGGGTGCCACGCACTTGAGTTCCGAGGGGTACGGCCTGAATGTTTTTGTTTGTTTATTTTGTGGGCACTGTGTTGGGGTTTATAGCCCTGTGTAAATAAATATATATATATTTTTATAAGAGAGCCACAATCTCCTGTGTAGTGTTTTCCCCCTCAACTTCACCCCGTCCAGTCGCCACATCCCTAAAACAACGTGGGGTGACCGTCCGGTCCTTCACAGACCCCAACAACTTCAATAACCTTCGTCCCATCTCCAAACTGCCATTTCTCTCAAAAATCCTGGAAAAGGTAGTGGCATCACAGGTCCATGCCCATCTCTCCAACAATAACCTCTATGAACAATTCCAATCCGGTTTTCGCCCCCGCCACAGCACAGAAACGGCCCTCATCAAAATTACTAATGACCTCCTGATGGCAGCTGACTCTGGACTATTATCCATCCTCATCCTTCTCGACCTGAGCGCAGCTTTTGACACCATATCCCACTCCACCCTCCTTGACAGACTAGCCTCCATTGGCATAACTCACACACCCCTGGACTGGTTCCGCTCATATCTCTCTGGACGTACTCAATTCATCCAGTTAAAATCCTTCTCATCCCACCCATCCCCCCTCTCCACTGGTGTTCCCCAGGGCTCTGTCCTTGGCCCTATCCTATTCATCATATACCTCCTCCCACTTGGACTGATTTTCCGTAAATACAATATTAATTTCCACTGTTATGCGGATGACACCCAGCTCTACGTTTCCACCAAACCCACTTCCACCTTCCCACCCTCCTCCCTCTGTGCCTGTTTACAGGAAATCAAATCCTGGTTTTCTTCAAATTTCCTGAAGCTTAACAGTGAAAAAACTGAGGCAGTCCTCATTGGCTCCAAACACACCCTCACCAAACACCCCAGTTTCACCCTCACCATAGATAACTCCTTGGTTACCCATTCCATACCCACATCAACAACACCATTCGATCTGCCTACTTTCACATCCGCAATATCAACCGCCTCCGCCCCTCACTCACTCACAACACCGCCGCAATCCTGGTTCACTCCCTTGTCACTTCCCGCCTGGACTACTGCAATTCCCTTCTCTTTGGTCTCCCACACAAACTTCTCCATAAACTCCAACTGGTACAAAATGCTGCTGCCCGTATCGTCACTAGGACGCCATCCATCAATCACATCACCCCCGTTCTGCATCAACTCCACTGGCTTCCCATTGAACACCGCATAAATTTCAAAATCCTCCTCCACACATTTAAGGCAATCCATAACCTCGCCCCTCCATACCTCTCTGACCTCCTCCACATCAATGTCCCTACCCGGTCTCTCAGGTCTGCTTCCTCCATCACCCTGACCGTCCCCCAAGCCCATCTGTCCACCATGGGATCCAGAGCCTTCAGCTGCTCTGCCCCTCACCTCTGGAACTCCCTTCCCCCTGACATCAGGAACATTGACCCTTACTCAATCGCTCTTTTTAAAAAACTAATCAAAACGCACCTGTTTAAGCAGGCCTATAACCTGTAAAGTTGTTGCCGTATAATGTATAATTCAATGTATTTTTTTTATAATTCAATGTATTTTTTTCAATGTATTTTTATAATTCAATGTACTTTTAATTTTTTCAATGTTGTAAGGCGACCTTGGGTCTCTTGAAAGGCGCCATATAAATAAAATGTATTATTATTATTATTATTATGTAGCCCAAATTCCTGAGTTGCGTTCAGCCCGACAAAACGTAGCTAAATGTTTCTTAAAAATGGAAACGGTGGTGCGTTGTGTTACGAAGGATTATCGAAGTATTTTCGGCGTTTAAAATACATGTTAATGTATTTATTTTAAGTTTTTATTCTTATGTTGAATTTGTAAAGAACTTCAGTTGGATCCATTGTGCGCAATGCATTTTAACATGGTGAGGTTTATACACATCACTGTTGATTGGGTAACAAAGCGTAAAATGCGTTGAAGTCCGTTGCATACCGTTTCGAGGAAAATGCCATTCACCCTGGAAACTGTACAACCAATGTGCACTGTTTTCAGATTGAACGTGTCCAGTTACGCATCCGCCTCCTGACCTGATTGGTTGTTGTTTTGTTAGAGGAAATAATCCCACTGCTATAGATTACCCCAAAGTGAAAAGAAACCGCCCATTTCATGTTAGAGCTTCTCTGTACTTGGCCTACATCAACATGTATGTCATATTTACTGTTTTAGCCGGCTTGGCAATTTTGCCATTTTTGGTGTACGTTCGATTTCCATATTTCCTACACGATTTACGGTACATCCTTACTGGAATTGGTATTGGGAAACGAATGGGAAAATACTCTTCTAGGAAGCCCATCTACACTGTCCTGGACCGTTTTCTTGAGAGGGTCAATATACACCCGCACAAAAGTTTCATCATTTTCAAGAATGATACGTATTCTTACCAAGACGCCGACAGGCGAAGTAACAAAGTTGCCAGGACCTTGTCGCAGCATTCCAAACTTCAAGAGGGGGACACAGTGGCCCTGTTCCTTGGAAACGAGCCGGTTTATGTATGGATTTGGTTGGGTTTAGCCAAACTCGGATGTGTCCCTGCACTTATAAATCATAACATAAGGACGAAATCCTTGTTGCACTGTTTGTCTTGTTCAGGCGCAAAGGTGCTCATTGCAGCTGCTGGTGGGTATGGAATGCATTGTTATATAGTGTTTATACTGATAAAAAATATAATGTGCAGAATAGTGTACTGATTCTTAGAAAGCATAAAATATCTGTGAATTCTGTCGAGGTGGATTGGTGGATGTGAAGCCATTATTGGACAAAAAGTGAAATGTTGAAATGTAATGTTTTGAAAGGCATCTGCTCTGACTTTTAGAACTGAAAGACGCTGTTGTGGAAGTTCTTCCAGCACTGCAAGAGCAGAATGTCTCAGTGTTTCTACTCAGCAAGGAGTGTGACACAGAGGGGATAGAAGCCATCTCAGATAAGATTGAGAAAGCCTCTGATGAGCCCATACCACCAGCTCTGAAGTCAAACCTGACAATTAAGAGTCCTGCCCTGTATATTTACACCTCTGGAACAACAGGTACGCCCCGGCATATGATGGATGAGTGGCTAGCCATTCATTTTAAGTTCTGTGTATGGGATCATGTCTTAGTCAGCTTCATATTTATGCTGAATTGTGTATTTCATTGTACAACCCCAAAGGTCTTCCCAAGGCAGCTGTGATAAACCATGAACGAATGTGGCTGGCCACTTTCCTGCAGACTATAGCAGGTGTACGGGAAGATGACATCATATATGTTTACCTCCCTCTGTATCACACTGCTGGGTTCCTGATGGGACTAACAGGAGCTATAAACCAAGGTAATTGTTATTTGACTCACATTTCCAGCTCCAAGGCATGTTGTGGTCACCACCACACAAACACACACTCTCGATCCCTCTCTACCTCTCTCTCTCTCTCTCTCTCTCTCTCTCTCCCTCTCCCTCTCTATCTCTCTCTCTCTCTTTCTCTCTGTATATAAATCTTATACAAGAAGGTTGTGAATACTCACAAATGCATGCTTTGTTGTTGTTGTATCGGTACGATGGTTGTAGTGCACCCTGTTGTTATAATACTTACCAGTAGGTGGGTATAAGTACCTGTATGTTACAATGAAAGGTTTTGCCACGGTGTTGGATTTGTGGTTTCTTAGTTTCTCAGTTTTGGGACTCTTATTTTGTAAGGTGCCATGTTTTTGTTTACTTCCTTGGCTAACCATGCGCTTCTGTTGTTTGTGTTGCTGTTTACCTTTAAAGTCTTGTGTATGTCAGCCCTGTTGTCTCCTGTCAGTTGGAAGTAAATACTTCTTGTGCACTTGGGACCAGCCCTCAACTGCAGACGTAACAGGGTTGACCGCAATGGGGAAAGCCCATCCAATAGCACGAGGAATTGAACATCTTGTCCTGTGTGTAACAGAGAATATACTGATGTATGATTCTTTAATTTGAGTATAGGTATCACAGTGGTCCTGAGACGCAAGTTTTCAGCATCACAGTTCTGGAACGACTGCAGAAAGCATAATGTGACTGTTATCCAGTATATAGGTGAAATAATGCGCTACCTCTGCAACCAACCAAAGGTAATTGTAAATAATTATGTACTTTATCAATTCCTTGTGTTTCAGAATCATTTGTGTACAGTGTAACTCAATGTAACTCTTTTAACAGTCTTTGTTGACAAAGATTGTCTGCTTTACTCTCCCCTTTAGAAAGACGATGAGAGAACCCACAAGGTCAGATTAGCCATCGGCAATGGAATCAGAGTCGATACATGGTCAGAGTTTCTACAGCGCTTTGGCAATATCCACATTTGTGAGTGCTACGGTGCCACTGAGGGGAACACTGGCTTTGTGAACTATGTTGGTAAAGTCGGAGCCACTGGACGGGTCCTCTCACTACAGAGGGTGAGGAGGAAAGAAAAATGGGGAGGATGCATGTGATATTCTAGGTCTTTCTCCTGTTTACTCACTCATCTGTCTTATCTCTGCTATGGGTTTGTTTGCTTTGTCAACAAGAGGTTCCAGCCATTCGCCCTCATTAAATATGACACGGAGAGAGGAGAGCCAGTGAGAGACTCCAGAGGCTTCTGTGTAGAAGTTCCAACAGGTAACCCCACTTACAATCACAAAACACAGTGTATCTCATAGTTTCTTCCGTTGCAGGTGATATACAACCCTTCCCTTGCAAGTCAATGACATTGGTTCACAAAATGATGTAATTGAAGGCACTGAAAGTGGAAGATGGCTCTTTTGAAAGGGTGGTAAAAGTCTGTATCAATGTTTTGTGTACTTTTTTTGAGCAGGGGAGGCTGGCCTTCTAGTGGCAAAAATCACCAAAAGGGCCCCTTACACTGGCTATGCCAATAACACCCAGCAGACAGAGAAGAAAAGACTGAGGGATGTGTTAGAGAAAGGGGACGAGTACTTCAACAGTGGAGACCTTCTCAGAATGGATGACGAAGGGTTCATCTACTTTCAAGATCGAATTGGAGACACCTTCAGGTGAGCTGAAATTTGTAAGGGGTTCCTGCGTTCCCCTATCGCGTAGCTGAATCAACCAGTGTTTGCAGGTGGGTCTTGCATGCCATTGAAAAGGAGTACAAAGACTGCAGTCGAAATTTTATATTTTTATGACATGTGCATGACGTTTGAATCAAGAGGACTCAATCCATTGTATTCTTTGCATCTTTTTTTATAGGCAAACAGTTAGTCTTTTGATAGTCATGTGCATGAGGATGTAACATGCTCTTATCAAGACCTTGATCTTTATAGTCATCTGTCACCTCATGGTAATTTGACAGATAGTGATTTGTTTAAACTTTGACACACATGTGGTGTTAGGTAAAAAATTCACCCTAGTTACCTCAGGACTCCGGAGCTGCATATAAGTATATGTATTAGACAAACGACAATTGCAATCATGCTCACTCCCAGCACAAGGCTGAAAGAGAAGCCATGATAAACACATTGCACAAGGTTTATATAGACAGAAGTTTAGCGTTCAGCAGGGATAACCACGTGGTGGATCTCTGACGTCCGAGGCTGCCTATATTGCAAGGATGGCAGTTTTACACAAGGTTGGAAGAAGCTTATCACTTCTGGTCTAAATATGCTCTTGTACAAATGCAAACTAAGTGGCACCAAATGTTGTAAGTTACACACGCAGAAACACAGAACAGCCATGTTTCTGCTTACATAAGTACATGATTCATATAAGGTAATTAATAATACAAGGCACTTGATTATTATATTCTTAAGTCATTAAAGGCACCCAGTGGATCTTTATAGGCTTGAGACTCAAAAAATAAACATTCAATTTCTAGTCTTTTTTACACGTAGTAAGTTTCAATAACTCCATACCATTACATATCGACATTCAAGGAGCAAAGATGAGACGTCGTTGTATGGTGAGAACTGATAGAAAATCGTACACAACAACAATCGCCGGTGGGGAGAGGCCATTTTTCCATTGACTGGAATCCTGCTATATTTATTGGTGGCACCAATAGTGGTGGCACCAATAAATAAAGATTTGGGGAAAAAATGGCGGCGATTGTTGTTGTTTATCAGTTCTCACCACACAACGACGTCTCATCTTTGCTCCTTGAATGTCGATATGTAATGGTATGGATGGAGTTATTGAAACTTACTACGTGTAAAAAAGACTAGAAATTGAATGTTTATTTTTAAGCCTCGAAAGTTGCACTGGGTGCCTTTAAGATGTTTGTCAACATTGTTGTCACAGTTTCTTGCTTGGCTGTTTTGTAGTTTTTTGTTCCACAAGAATGGTTTATGTTTGGATTTTTGCCAAGGATAAGATGATTTTATACTTGTAAATCAGCTTTTTCAAGTAAAGATTTCACTCTTTTGAAACCTGCCTCTACTACTGGGTTTGTATTCCTTGGGTATTGTTTTTATGTGTGTATACTTACATGGTATGTCACCCACACAACCGTATTGTGCAAGCCAATTACTCACAATGGATTTATTTCTGTATCTGTGAATGACTTTATTCTGTACCTGTGAATGACTTTCATGTGTGCCTGCATTGGTTTTCACCAGATGGAAGGGAGAGAACGTTGCAACCACTGAAGTTACCGATGTTCTTGTCATCCTGGATTTTATAGAGGAAGCCAATGTGTACGGTGTCAAAGTCCCAGGTAATTCATGGCAACTTCATATTATCAGGCCAAAACCAAGCTGGACTATTCAGATGTGTGAAAGTCATTAAGCTATTTAAGTGCTTCTGCGTATGAAAGTTGTCAAGGTTGGTTAGTTTCTGCAAATGTTGAATGATTGATTTTACCACACTAAATTCAGTAAACCTGTATTTCAGTTGAGCTTAACTTTGTAAGTATTATGTATTCATTTCCAATCAGGCCACGAAGGAAGGATTGGAATGGCATCATTAAAAATAACTGAAGGAATGGAGTTTAACAGCACTGCTACCTACGACCACTTAAAGGCCTACCTTCCCAGCTATGCAAGACCTCAATTTATCAGGATCCAGGTAAACTTTGTTTTCCTGACATTATAATCTTGGAATCTTCCCACACCGCGTCATGATCTCTGGCAACCACTTTTGGTTGACCTAATAAGCCTGAATAAGTTCATGAACAATTGGCCATTATATCATGTTAAAGGTTATGATTAAGACCTGTTCATTTGCAGACCGTCTGTTCAGTTGAACAGTTTTTCCTTCCATTTTTACTCTGAATCCCATCATTTTCCCTTGGTGCTTCAGCTGATCTGTTTATCTAAAGAACTAGAGGTTTTTGTTTTTGCTTGATCACTTAAGGGATGGTTCAACTAAAATATCCTTGTTTTTAAATCCCAGAATTCCATTGTTGTGACTGGGACCTACAAACAGATGAAAGTCAAGCTTGCCGAAGAGGGATTTGACCCATCTGTTATTGACGAGGTCATGTATTTCTTGGATGGGGGCAAGGGATACATCCCCATGACTAAGGACATTTATACTGCAATCAGTGAGGGAAGTATGAGGCTGTGACACATGATTCTACACTTTCTTATTTCCTATCGATAATTGACTAACTTGTACTGTTGAAGAGATTATGATTCTTTGCTGCTATGCTTTTTCACTGTGGCATGTTCACATTGTATGTGCACTGTCCTTATTGTACATATTTTTCTTGACTAAATTACAAAAAAACTTTGTTAATACACAATACTCAGCCTGTTAATAAACTGTGCCTTTATAATTCAGAATTTTATTTTCTGTTTTAACTTTATTTTCTTACATTTTCAAGAAAAGGCCACCTGCTGTATGAATGATTTTGTGCATCAAAAGCTGTGACAAAATATAAGTTTAAATAATATGAGTGAGTGAATAAAGAAATTATGACATTTGCTATTTAGTCTGTAGTGCATAGGCGTCCATTGGGGCCGTGTTGAAGCAGTTGAAGTAGTTGACTCTGCTGCTGATGATCCAGGGCCTGGGGCTCTTAGGGGGGCAGCAGACCTGCTGCATGCCGCACTGCATCCACGTGTGGGCGAAACTAGGCACGCTGTAGAACTTGGTCAGCTTCTTCACCACCTTTCTGCCCAGGATGTTGTCAGCTTGTTCTGGAATGTTGGACAGGGTCCCGCCAGTGTTGGATGCTGAGCCGTCCTTGGGGACGATCACGGGATCTCTGGGGCTGCGTGGCAATGCACTGCTGCAACTTAGAGAGCGTCCTGTCTTCTTAACACTTGGCAACGCCGGGCTTGGAGCCTTCAGTGTCTCCGGTCTTCCAGCTTCATCCTTCAGCTGATACACAAAGTAAACACATACCGAGATTATTAATGAGGCACACATTTACTGGCAGTGCATACGACAGCAAGTATGTTAGGAGTTTTAAGAGTTATCGTCACACACATAAGCTCTATATTATGCATATTATTATGATCTTATCATCTTAATATTATTCAATTTATAAAAATGCCAAAGATGAGAGTGTGGCAACATTCCATGTATTTCCTCATCGATTCACACCCCTATTGTAAAACATAATGGCCATTTATAGGCCTAATGTCTGCCAGGATGAGTTCCCCTACTACATTATGCGCTATCTTGCGAAGCCATTTTAGCTCTATTGTACTTTGTATTTCCATTTAGTTGGGTGTGACAGACTGCTGTGAGAAGTACTCCACCTCAGGTGTGCTGATGGATAGCCTGCGTGGCTCCCTGCTCAGAATGGAGCCGGCGGTTTGGCGTATGATGGCCCAGTCCCTGAGGATGTCTTCTGGGGTGGTGAATTGTGAGGTCACGGTGAAACGGATGATCAGCTTGTTGTGAATGGCTGCAGGGATGAGGAACATGGCACCTGACTTGGTGAGCTTTTGCAGCAGCTCCTGTGTCAGGGCATTACCCCCCTGTATTAGAGAGAAAAGACTGTCATTTACATCTGAACTCTTGTGCTTGTTCTCATATTCAGGAAGAGGTTCCAGCAATTACTATAACAATCTTATCCTTGTAAAGTGGAGTTTATCTCTTGAGATTATAAATCAAGGCTGTTCTCTTTTCTAGTTTACAGCCTTGACCTACATACCTACTTTTCTATGCCAATTTAACAAATGCCACGGACAAAGGCTGAGTTTATGATGAGCTAGTTTATGCATACCCTCAAGCAGAAAACCACCAGGCCCAGGTGGCGTTTGGCAGGCATCTCAAAGTTGGGGTCACTTCTGACATGAGATTCAAAAAGCTTAGCCATATCCACACCCTAAAAAAAAAAATGAATCAGGCACACATCCAGAACAAATTAAATAAGTTATTTTCCAAAAGGAGAAATGAATGAGTCATATGGCTTTTTCACTGCAGCCATGTTTGTTAGCTGAACCCCTGAGGGGAGAATGTCTCATGGTTGAGGAGAGATCTTACATGTCTGATATGCGCCTGCAAGTTCTTCAGTCCAAAGGAGCGCATGACAAACCAGAGTTTCAGTGAGCGGAAGCGGCGGCTCAGTGGAATCTGCCAATGCTGCAGGTGCAGATAAGGAGAAATGGGTTTACGTTTAAAAATTCCTATGAATAAAAATTCAAATTGCGGGAAATGTAATGAAAAGTACTTCACTAACTTACACTTACTAAAAGTATTTCACTAACTTACACTTACTAAAAGTAGTTCACTAACTAACATTAACTAAAAGTAGTTCACTAACTGCCAGGAAAACACTTATTTCACAGCCAAACTAAGGTGGATGGCAAAATCCAAAAGTTGTTGTAGATAAAAAGGGGGAGTGGTGTAATGACTGATAATGAATATGAAGATTCTGCCAGATTCTGCTATTCTGTGGAATATTTCTGTACCATAAAGTCGGTGGCTCCTGAGTTATCATGCCTGAGGTAGATTGGGTCGACACTGAAGGTCTGTTGGAGTTTGCACTTATCCTTCACCCTGCCAAGAAAAGGAACCGAAAGACACAATTTCTCAATACTGGACTGTGGACTGTGAATGTGCAATCCCATACAGGCCAATTGCATGCTAAATTAGTCTCTAAAACTATAGTAGACATACATTCCTGATCTCTAGATATCTATTCTGCAGCTTATTTTAGACAGGGTCTTCCAGAGTCGCTCACCAGAAGGCAGTACAGTCAAAATGAACCATCATCCATTTGGAAGGATTGAAAACAAACGAGTCGGCAAACTCAATGCCCTCGAGACAGCCTCGGAACTCCGGGCAGAGAAAAGCCGAGCCGGCGTACGCCGCATCCACATGCAGCCAGAGCCCCTCTCTGGCACCTGTCAGGGGTCAGGGGTCAGGGGTCAGAGGTCAGAGTTCAGAGGTCAACACACATGACACCGGGCTCTTGATCAAAGTAAACAAAGCCTCACACAGAGCAAAACACTTCCAATCTATGCATAATGTACCATAGAGTCAGATCCATTCCTGTATCTGTAAACACCCCACTCCTTTTGAACATGTTCTCCCTATGTGTACGTATGTCATTTATGTATGTATGTCTGTGAGTTGCACAAGTGCATAAGGATATAAGCTACTGGATGGCCTACATTTCCCTCAGGATTAATAAAGAATCCATCCATCTATCTATCTATCTATCTATCTATCTAACAGCAGCTGAACATGACTGATTCACACATATGTAAATCAGTCAGATCTGCAGATCTTTTTATTGCCCATATTTAGATTTTTTTATTGAACTGCTTTTAACGGAGGTGAAAAAGAAAGGAGCACTTACACACGGGTCCCAGCTCTGCCAGGTAGTCAAAGGAACACACTCCTGTAGTGCCCAGGGTGGCACATAGCTGGTACGGAACAAAATATATAAACTCATTATCCCACGCCAAATATCAGAACTAGACCAGTAATGTATCCTGTTGATATATATGGTCTCTATTCAGCTTGATATTAAATGAACATTGCTAGTTTTGTATTAGTTAGATGCATAGAATTATCTACTGATGCAAAGGTGTTCACAGACCCTTAACATCGTAATCATCATATTAATGCCACCAGTAGAGGGGGCTGCAGCAAACATGGACAGAAACACAGAACACAGGCCCCATATACATTTAGCACAGTAGTGCCCTCTCCAGGAGGGTATTCATTCATTCAATTACATTGGTGCGTTTGAAAACACCAGGGTTCCCATGTGTTTTAGATATCAGCTATAGCAGAAGGGCACTGATTGTATTTATTGAAAAAACTAAAATATACTTGTTCTCTCGTTTTCACACTAAACATTTAGTTATTTACTTTTCCCCATGTGAGGACCTATGAAGTCTTACCATAATTGGGATGAGGCCCTTCTTTCGGTCCTCCTCAATAGCTGTTTGGAGAGTGCTCCCACGCAGACCGAAGCTCTCATCGGTGGGAAGGAACCTGACCTTCACCAGGGAGATCAGACCAGCTTTCTCCACTGAAGAGTGAGCCTTCAAAGCCATAAAACAGAGCCTTCTGAGTCTCTTAATAACACTTCACACATCATCTTGAATGAATGACTTTGTGACTTTGAAGTTGAATTTTAAGGTTTTATGTATATAGCTTTCCTAACCTGGTCGGATGCATACGCGATAAGTCTGGAGTTGATCACTGAGTCGTCTGAGTCCCCCTCCGACTTCTTCAGCTGTAGTATCTTGTCTTTTCGGGACGCCAATAAAGAAACTAGGGTGCATTCACTGACAGTACTCTGAAGACGTGGAAGAGAAAATTACTTGCACATTCACATGTCGCTTATCTTAGAAAAACCACGGACAGCTTTTTTTGTCGATCAACTCAAGGCATAACTTTTTGACAAAAAATAAGCACTTTAAGAAAATATAATCACATCTATCATTAGCGAATTATAATCACATCAATCATTAGGGAATTAAAATCACATCAATCATTAGGGATTTATAATCACATAAATCATTAAGGAATTATAATCACATCAATCATTATGGAATTATAATCACATCAATCATTAGGGAAGTATAATCACATCTATCATTAGGGAATTATAATCACATCAATCATTAGGGAATTATAATCACATCAATCATTAGGGAAGTATAATCACATCAATCATTAGGGAATTATAATCACATCAATCATTAGGGAAGTATAATCACATCTATCATTAGGGAATTATAATCACATCTATCATTAGGGAAGTATAATCACATCAATCATTAGGGAATTATAATCACATCAATCATTAGGGAAGTATAATCACATCTATCATTAGGGAATTATAATCACATCAATCATTAGGGAAGTATAATCACATCAATCATTAGTAGTATAGGGAATGACAACTCTAACAGCGCTGCCCCATTCTGTGTGTTTACCTGCAATACGCCTCCTCCTCTGCTGTCAGGGTGGTGATGCAGGAAGTGTGAGGGCAGAGCCAGAGCCTTACACAGCCAGTCCAGGACATTCATCTCCAGTTCTGTGCACGCAGGGCTGGATGCCTGGGAACAGTCCAAATCAGAATTCAGACCTTTTCTATGCTTTTCCCCCCCAAAAAACTTGTTTGGAGCCCTTGCATGAGTTCAGATAAGTACTGAGCGTAGTGTAGGTTCTCCATGTGAAATGCTGATCAGTGTGGATACATTACCCAGGTGAATCCTATACAGTTGATGGCATCAGCAAGCATGTCTCCCAGCAGAGAGGGCCAGGAGGTCAGGGCAGGGTAGTAAGCATGCATGTGTGGACTCTGCCAGTGAACCATCTGAATGGAGCACACACAATTGTCTTACACATATACATCATATTTTACAGAAAATGTATAATTCTCCCCTATTTTTATAACAAATAACATTTGTCTTCATGTTTAACACTTATTAATAATAATTGTTTTTTTCTGACAAGATCCCAAGGTGCTTTACAGAATACCTACATGTTTATCTTTTGCTCTCCGACTTGAATGTCACATCCCATTTGGCCATTACATGTATTCATATAATTATGAAAAAGTATAGTGGATGTCTTACCCCAGGCATTATAACTTTTTCCACATCTTGGAAAATCGAATCCCAGCTTTCTGCCTCCAAAGGGGCGTTTTCTGGAAGTAGAGCTCTCATGTACCCCGGCTGGACATCGGGAGTGACCCGTCTTTCTCGGATCTTGGTCAGGTACTCTGTGATGTAATCCACCAGCTCCTTTCCTGAACATGGCACAACACACGTATTGAAAAGATGATCTAGCTAGAAGAAGATTTCTAACAGCTTTATTTTACTGTTGATTCTACTCTTCCATTTGTCCACCAATAACAGACCATCATACCACTGGTTGTCTCACTTCGTCCATAACCTGATCAAGCATCTTAGCATCAAGTGTTGTTTGTCGGCTCACCTCTGCGGTTGTACTCCTCTGCTTGCATGATCAAAAGCCCTTTCTCAACTCTTAAAGTAATGATGGGTGGTTCCTAATGGTCCTGATGTTGCTCTGGTTATTGAGATACAGAGCAGACTATATATACAACACTACACAGAGAACACACCCCTTTCATGACGTACTGAACAAACATGCATCAGGAAAATTGTGTGATGCTGAGAGACAAACGTAAATAAAAATGTCCCTGCTTTTCCCTCTTTTCGTTTACAAAAGGTATGTGGTACGAATATTTTTGTAATTTAAGATCAGAGGGTAGTTTTAATTAGTAAGGCTAAAAAATATATCATAAAAAACACAAAGCGTTCTTCATGATTGACATGTGAAAGAAAATTGAAACATTCTTCGTGACTCCTTTGTTGGAAGGTTTTTCAATCTAACCCAAAAATGTTTGGAAAGGGGGATACGTCAGGACAGCAAATATAGACAGACCACACAGTACAGTGCCATGTGTTTGTTCTGAACAGGACATTTAAGAAGGTACAGGACTAATAAAGGAGTGTAACGACACAGCACTGACTTCATGTTCATTAGCCTGCCTAGAGAGAGTAAGGTTGGTACCTGCCTACAGAGAGTAAGGTATGGTACGGTACATTTAAGTCATCCTATCCCCCTTCCCCAGACCATGAGCCTTTAACTGTACTTCCCGCTTCCCCCCTGGCTTACTGCCACACACCTTCTCCAGCCACTGATCATTTGCACTGTACTTGAATAGAGAAAGTTGAATCTAATCTAATCTAATCTAAACTAAACCTCCTCCCATAGTCAATCACTGAAAAAAGACAACTTTTTCACATTTGAATATAAAAAGGTTTCCACAGTGATTTATGAAGGATTTAGTTCAGTATCATGTTAAGGGATGCACATACATATGACAACATAGCACACATTAAATCATATGTAGACAACATATTGTGCAATAGAACACATTCTCACATTTGTTAAAAACTTTACCACAACTATGTGGGTTCAGATGTTGATATTGACCTGTTTATGCCTTTTGCTTAAAATGCCAAGCTTTTGTGCCCTTTTTGTTCCAGCTATCTCTCATAACAGGATAGACATAAGGCCACTTTCCACAGACAAGCCCATGGATAGATCACACTCCCACATAATTCCTGTCAGAATACTGCTACATTTTGGTAGCTAGGCATGCATACAATTTGACTGATTTCAGAAATATGATGCTAAATGCTCGCAACATGTGCTAAAACATTTCCAAAAATGTCATCACATGAGAACATGGTTAGTGTCATGTTAAATCATGCTCTATCCCTTTCAGAAAGTGGAAAATAGTGTTCATCTCCTTCAGGTATGTAGAAGGTAATGATGGTCTTCAGTTATGTAGAAGGTAATGGTGGTCTTCTGTCTTTGTAGTGTAGTTGATGGTATAGAAGACATGAAATGGCAGTCATGGGAAAGACCATTGATCAGCAAAAATTCATTAAAAATCTTATTTTAGGAAATGACAGGGTTGACAAAATACATTGTATGTTGTCAGCAACTGGAGATTTACAAACAATTCGCCATCAGATTTACAGATGTTGTAACAATATGGACGACTATTTTTTACAACATACTTAGATAATCGGGCAGTGACTATACCAAGGTAAAAAGTAAATTCAGGGGAAAATCAATTAAAACTTAATTTTCATTCAAATTCTGTTTTCAATTCTAAGAATCACTATTGGGATTTGGCTGGTTGTAGGAGAGCGGCCACACAGAACCCCACTGTGTGAGCTCATAGAGAGGTGGCTTCTGGAAGGAGACCTGCTTGGGACATCAGCCTTCCACCCCAGCACCAGTCCCCCACGAGCCTCAGAAAGATGACCATGAGCCCAAAGTCCACAGTGGTCTCACTCGTACTGTCACTTCCATCTCAAATGAAAACCATGTCTCACACTCAAGCCAGCCACACGAGTCCCCTGTGAGTTTGCGTGTGTTTAGCGTTGTTCCCGTGCTTGTTGGCGCGTGTCCTCCTTTGTGAGCTGTGTCTCAGAGAGTCTCACATCGTCTCTCACATGAGCCTCACGCTGCTTTCTTCCCACGCTGACTAGTGATGGCCTCAAGCTTTTGTCTGAAGGCCTCAGCCTCCTGTTCTTTCTTCAAGAGCTGCTGTCTGTATTTCTGCGCCTCACGATTGGCCTCGTCTAACTGCTTCTGAAGGGTTTCCTTCTCCTGTGGGAATAGAAGGCCTCTGTGAATTCCAGAATATTCTTCACACTAGGTCTTAAAGAGCACCACATCTGCTTTGACCCAAATCAATCCCATCTCAACATTATGATATGTAAAATGTGTGCCTACAGGAATGCATGTTTCTGAAAATATACCAGCAAATGTAGGGTGAATTCTTTGGAGATTAGTAACACGAAGTGTGCTTTTACATTGAAATTATCATCCATACAAATGTAGTTCATGTTAAGTTGTTGAGTTGAGAAACAATTCACATTTACAGAATCACTTAATGAGATGGCTTGCAGGAATGAGCAGATGGATGAAACAGATTGGGGGAAAAAAAAAAACATTTCAATTCATTATTTTAATTGACAGAAATGGTGATTGGTAGGTATAGATTTTTAAACAAAAGAAATGTTAATAATAATTTACAGTGACTGGGGGTCTATTGAGCTGGTCTCCAAAGGCATGCATGTCCCCCTTTTAAACTTGAGTCTCTGTTTCCACTACCATCCTTGGAAAAACTGAACCTAAAATGACAAGATCATCATCAATCATAAAACAGAATCATCCTCTCTCTCACACAAAAACTCCACACATGGATGCAGACGTTTCATAGGACACAGGTGGGATGGGATGCTGTTTTACCTCTATTTCCTGGCACACTGTGATATTTTCCAGCACTTCTATGCGCTGCCGTTTCATTGTGGGCTCCTCACTGATGACTGTCTCTTCTGCGATGTCAGTGGCAGGAACTGTCAACACTGAAGGTTGAGCCAGCATTAGGTACTCTTAGTATGTCACAAATGAAACAGTTCAGCCAGCGTTAGGTACTCTCAGTATGTCACATATGAAACAGTTCAGCTATTTTTAGGTACTTTCAGTCAATACTCTAATCAATACTATCAATACATCCTAAAGGCCAGTAAAATCTAAATTAAGGTATTAAAACATAGTATTCTGCAATACTATATTTATTTCGTCAGTGTTTCATTGCATTAGGCTCAACAGTGGAGTCTGGCGTCCCAGCCCCACCCCCTCCATACTCACGATGGGTTAGGACACATGCCACTACCAAAGACAACACAAACACCTCAAAATGCACCTCAAGCTATACTGAGACAGTTCACCACAGCAACATGACCAAATGCCAGTCCAATAGGGTTGTTCAGCTATACTAAGGCCCATTTACTGGTGGCTCTAAGTATGCCATCTTGAGTCATACTTATGTCCCATTGATTAAGATGCCTCATAGTGTGGTCTGTTCAGCTATACTCATGTCCCATTAATGCAGGCCCTAAGTTACAGCTTAAGATCTGGCAAAGTATGCCTCAGTTGCATGGCAACTCAATCCTGACATAAATTCACTGGCCAGTTAGTTACGATGGTTGATTGGGTTGCAAGGAGATTAAATATTGCAGTAAATGGTTCTCCAAGTAACAAAGTATACTTTGTATGCACATTTCATGTATGAGGCATTTTCTCCATAGAACAGGGACTTTCAATGATCAAACAAATGACTCTGTGGCTAATGAATTTCTAGGTAGTAACTGACCTTGCTGTCCATCTGGCATGGTCACAATGATTGGCTGACCACCCGACTGGAGGTTGCCCAGCTGAATGCCATCTGTTACGATGGTGATCACCTGCTGACCTCCGGCGTTCACAACCTGTTGAATGGCACCATCCACCGTGTCTGCGGTCACAACCTCCTCTGTTGCCATAACTGCAAAACCAGATTGATGTATGATTAAATATGAAGAGAAAAGGATGAAAGGATTTCTTGTATACCAAAACCTGTGGAAGTCTATCCCAAAACATGTGGGCAAGTCAACATCTGGATGAACTTGTATCCCAAACTTGTATCCCACACATTAGGCTATACAAAAGGCAAAAATCTCCTCCCATAGTCCTATATGGGACATTAATGCAAGTAATCAGTACATTTTGCTGACAGAAAGGACCAATTATGTCCTGGTTTGTTAACATAAAGTTGCACAAATCAAAGTGTATCAAAACATCAAAGTAATTTATAAGTAACATATTGTCTGGAAGTTTTTGCATTGTTCATGAGTAGGTAAGCCTAATGGGTGGGTCTATTTACCATAGAGGTTGGCATAGCTGTTATATCCATTGGTCTGTCACCAAGACATTCATTACTTTGTAGCACCCGTTTCTTCTTTTGTTACACCAATGTGTTTACCTACCAACATGCTAAATTACGGGGGTAAGTGACAACTAAAAACACATCGCCACCCACAGCTAGCAGCAGAATGAAGCGCTATAAAATAATACCACAAAAGAAAAATGACTGGAATATCACTTTAAGATCAGCATTCCCCCAATGCGAATCTCACAACTTCAGTCTATCTGCATCTGATACACATACACCATCATGAGATGATTTCCCCTGAAATTGTTATGACATCAACTTTAAAATGATCATTCATAATCATGGCGGGGACAGAGAACCTTAAGCATTGTCCACCTGAAGCCAACACTGATATAACCTATTATTCTTATGACGTGGTTCTTTGATGTAGCAATAAGGCGTAGAAGGAAGAAATCAGACCAAAAGCTTTCTGAGCCAGAACAGTGGCTTTCATCTAGTGGATAATTATTGAGATTCACAATTTCAATATAGGATGTTTGTTCTTTCCTCAATTATTTTTTAGTAAAAGAAATAGTACAAGAGACAATACAATGAAGATATACTGTATATATAATATAACGAACATATATTAATAAAAACATATCAGATAAATGAAAAACAGATCATTTATGAATTTACCATAATAAATGAGAAGACATAAGAAATGAATAAGCGTAAGTCATGGTAGGGCTCCTATCAAGGTGACATTTCTATTTTCACAAGTCAACAATCTACAAAGCTAGCTCTGGTCCCAGCACAGGCGATAAAAGAGGCACACCTGTGCAGTTCCCAAGGACTGACATTTTAAAAGGCAGAGACAAAACCATATACACGTCATAGCTGTAGGTTAAGCAAACAGATCAACTCCAGAAATCATGAAATATTACATAATTCCAGCATGTACGGCAAACAATCAAAATGAGTCCTTTTCTATTTGTGTGAACACTGAAAGACATAGGACAAAAGAATATCAAGCTCACGAAACCCCATTCATGTATGCGTATCATTGGATTAATCATATACCTGATGGTCAGCAAAGTAACTGCTGTTGCCAAAATATTCCACAATTATGATGCGTTAGTGACATAAAAAAGTGAAACAACAGGCTTATATGCTAAAAGAAGCCAAATTACTTGACATATGAGTTAAACGTGTCAGTAAATGCAGTCACTATAAACATGCCATCAGCCATAACTCATAATGACAAAGGAGGGAATCTGTCTTTTGGTTTTGGTCTCTGTGTCAGGTCACTCAAACAGGGTGACAGGCTGTTGGGTTATCTGATGCCCTGTTCCCTGTTGCCCTGTGTAGACGCAAGGGTCATTAGAGAAGAACAAGGCTTCTGTGTAAGGTCACTCAAACAGCAAAATTATGATTAGATGTCCCTAATCAGTTGTAGTTGGTCTTTGTAGGCCAATACATCCTTTTCACGCTCCAGAAAATGTCACAGAATTCTGGAAGATTAGCTCACTGATTACATACTAAACGGATATAATATGTGTAGTGTAATCATTTTATAGTTTACTTTGTGTTTTTTTTACTTTGTGTATGTTTTTTTTAAACTTTTTTTGTAATGTGCAATAGGATCGTGAAGATACGTCAGGAAAGATGACAGATTAGGACTGAGCTTGAGAATTGACCCTGGGTCCTCATGGGCACTAGACCCCTGTATGGTGTGGGGCGCCGCCTCGACGCCACAGCTCAACCACTGTGTGATTATTTTAAACAGCATTGATTCCACTGAATAACAAACACACTCCACACAACTAAAACTTTTAAGTCTGTAAAAACTATAAGATTTGATTGTCATATCATTATTCTGACTGAGTCATTCCAGACCTTTTTGAAGAGGAACGTTTCAGGATGAGAATACAGTCTGGCACCTGATTTCAATAGAGGAGTTGTGAATGCCTTACCAAACTGTAAACTCTGTAAAAGAAGAGTGAGCAGATTTATGCAAACAGTGAGCTTTTGGGGAAATGAGAAGTGAAAAATGCTTAAATACACTGTCAGGAAGAATAATTGTAGGGAATAGCACATACTGTTGTGGCAAGACATGGAAGAACAGCTTAGTAAGAGATATGACCACTGTGTCTTTGAAAATGGAGTGAGAGATCCCTATTGAGCAGCCCAACAGACTTAGTTTTGTATTGTCGTCTTCTGGAAACTAGATTTATGATGTTGCCATTTCTTTGCAGAAAATACACCAACTTAAAGACCTGCAGTACTTTTACTGCAAACAACAACCAAGGTGGCTGCTCACAGGAGAGCGGTGGTTGTGCGGGTCCAGAAGCAGTGCCACTTCTAAGCTAATTTCTCCTGCGGCCTGTCCTCCTTATTGACTGAGGTATCAAGTTCACATCCTTCACACACATCATAGGACATCCATGCTTAAGGACTATTCAAATCCTCTAGGATATAATCTGTATACCTTGTTTGGTATAGTCAGTGTACTGAACATTCACGTGGTAGGGGTAGACTTTCTTTGTAACAAGGCCAAAAACAAAATCAGGAATGACAACTGGCTGATGTCCCCAAAAACATAAATCATAGGCAGGAACAATGTTTATCCATGAATGACTCAAGAGGAAGTGAAAGTGTTGTCAGATAAGAAGAGAAACAATGCATGGCTTAGATAAGACTGGATTTAGAAGAGCCACAGGTTGATCAACTTAGTTATTCCATGTACATTACCCAGATGTGGAAACTGGAAAAGAGAAGCTCAAATAAATTCTTAACCACTCCAGATCACATAATAGCATTTCCCATAATGAATGACTTACAGATCATCATAATACAGACCAGACTTCCAATACTATCCTTGTGCCTTTCTATTGGAGGCTGAGCCATACCTGATTTAGCAGAGCTCCCTGAGGACACTAGTCCAGCCAGGTTCACTACTCCTCCTGGCCCGATGATGAACTGTGGCGTGGCTGTGTGTATCGTCACTGTGTCTGGACTCTCTGGGTTTGTGTTGATCTGGTTTTGCATGGCCACCTGTGTGATGAAAATGCATGATCAAATGAAGAAAATCAAACAACCCTCTGTGATGCACAAAATTGTGTCTTTCAGACCCTAAAATGTGTACCTGAAGAATTTCAGCAAGTTCTTCATTCCCGTTATCCAAGGCGATGTCGAGGGCATTTTTGCAGAATTTGCTCTGGGCATGGACATCAGTGCCATATCTGATGAGGAGCTCCACAACTTCTCGGTGGCCGTGTTCAGTAGCCCAGTGGAGCGCTGTCATTTTCAGCATGTCTTTGGCGTTGACGTCAGCCCCATGCTACAGTCAGGCCCCAGTGAATAAACTCATTGTTATTACTTGAACACAGATGATAAAAGTACAGGATTTCAATCATGATTGCTCAATTAAGTTTACATCTTTAAAGGAGCACACATACATAGGAAACATCAAAGCAGTGTGTTTCTGATGCTGTGTCTGAGACTGTCAATGCATTTTACTCTGATGGAATATTAAGAGCAAGCAACACTGGAAGGGGCAATTCAAATTTAAGATTTTGTTCCCCACATTTTCCATTGCTATGGTAAGGGAATTGCCTCTGTATCATCACATGAAATAAGTAAGTCATGCATAGTCAAGTATTTTGTGAATCATAAATGTCACATTTCCTCACAATCTCCAACAAGCATTTTAGCATTCTGACCAATCCCAAGCATCCGTTTAACATCCGTTAAGAGCACTTAATTATAATAATAATAATAATAATAATAATGCATTTTATTTGTGACGCACTCTTCGTTCAAAAGAATCTCAGAGTGCCGACATGTAGTTATTATGTTAACATTAAATGACACTGTCATTCTGTGTAACAGTGAGTTGCCATGTTATGTAATATACAGTATAGCTTCAAATAAAGACTAAATGAATAATCTGGCATTACCTTTAGTAGCACCTCCACAATGCTAGCATGCCCTTCTGAGCCAGCCATATGAAGAGGGGTTCTGTCAACTTTGGTCCGAGCATCTCGACTTACACCTGCCCTCAGTAAAACCTCTGTTGTTGAGTAATGTCCATACTGGGCGGACAGGTGCAGGGGAGACGTCCCAAGCTGTTTGATGATTGAAATTATAACACTTATTATCACACTTTTTAAACAACCTACATGAAATAAATAACATAAAACTAAGAGAATTCACAACCTGTGAGTAACTAGTACTTCAACTTGAGATCAAATTAACTTAACCTTAATTAAACCCCAAGATTCCAAACAGATCAAATACAAAAGAAGACTAACATACTAGGGTGGGATTGTGACATAAATGGTGCTCACCCAGTCTGTTGTGAAAGGTGCTCCATTAGCCATTAGAATCCGAACTTCATCATCTTCGCCTGATCTTGCAGCTTCCAGTAGCTTTTTCCCCAAGTCCACTAAAGACATCTATGGTAAAAGTTATGGTATGGGAAAAAAAGTTATGGTATGGTAACTCTTAAAAGTTATGGTATGGTAAGTTATGGTAAAAGTTATACAAAAGAGCTTGTATGTATCAATAGTCAATAGTCAAGTCAATACAACACTTATTTAATCTTTACATCCTACCCTAAGGAAAACTTTTGCGAGACAACAATATTGACTACCATAACTATGCCGACGATACTAAAATGAACATTGCCCTCTCACCCGCTGACTATAATCCGATTGATTCCCTCTATCACTTTATCTCACTGATAAATAACTGGATGTACCACAATTTTCTGCAGCTAAACAAGGACAAAACAGAGTTGGTTGGTTTTGGTCCCAACAAAAACGACAGAATTAAGGTTAGTGCCAATATAAAATCCCTATCACTGCAGACTACAAATTAGGTAGGTTATTTTAGCTTTTATTTTCATGTTTATTATCTTCTTTTTACTTGTTTCACTTAAGTCTTATTTTTTATCCTTTTATTTATTTTAATTCTATTTACATAACAGAAATTTTAAAGAAATGTTAAACTATTTGAAAAAAGTCTTTCCTGTTATTGTATATGTAAAGCACATTGTGCATGAAATGCGCTATATTAATCAAATTAGTTATTTGAGCGTTCCCTTAGTAGAATTGCTGTTCTTGCAAAGTCAGTATTCTACGGTGACATGCGTTTGCACCGTAAGGCTTAGACTAAATACATCGGCTAATTTCTTTTCTAGATATTTTGACAATTGTTACAACTTTCTTTGTGTCTTAATGTCAAACTAGAAAATGCATTTCCTGAAGGAAATACCAGTGCATGAAATGCAAAGGTTAAGAAAGGAAGAAGAAAAGAAAGAAGAGTGAAAGAAGGAAAGAAGAAAGGAAAGAAGAGTGTAAGAAGGAAAGAAGAGTGAAGAAAGGAAAGAAAAGTGGAAGAAGGAAAGAAGAGTGGATGAAGGAAAAAAGAAAGGCAAGAAGAGTGGAAGAAGGAAAGACAAAAGGAAAGAAGAGTGAAGAAAGGAGAGAAGAGTGGAAGAGGGAAAGAAGAAAGGAAAGAAGAGTGAAAGAAGGAAAGAAGAAAATAAAGAAGAGTGAAGAAAGGAAAGAAGAGTGGAAGAAGGAAAGAAGAAAAGAAAGAAGGGTGAAATAATGAAAGAAGAAAGGAAAGAAGAGTGAAGGAAGGAAAGAAGAGTGGAAGAAGGAAATAAGGAAAGAAAGAAGAGTGAAAGAAGGAAAGAAGAAAGGAAAGAAGAGTGTAAGAAGGAAAGAAGAGTGAAGAAAGGAAAGAAAAGTGGAAGAAGGAAAGAAGAGTGGATGAAGGAAAAAAGAAAGGCAAGAAGAGTGGAAGAAGGAAAGAAAAATGGAAGAAGAAAATAAGAAAGGAAAGAAGAGTGGAAGAAGGAAAGAAGAGTGAACAAGAGTGGCTCTGGATGAAGAGATAAAGAGAGAGTGAAAATATTGAAAAAAGGAGATAAAAATGGAGTGAAGAAGAGAGATTGAGTGTGAGAGAAAGTTGACAGAGAGAAAGATGGAGAGATGGAGAGAAAAAAAAATAGAGAATGGATGGTGTCTTAATGTTCCTAGTTACAGTTAAATTGAGAGGGACAGAGAGAGAAGAGGTTCTTTGGATTTGGCACAGGTGTCAGTGAAGCATACTAAGGCAGAAGGCAGTAACTTCTATGTTAAAGCTCAGTGGTATGATAACAATGGAATAATGACCCTATTAATTAATCAGTAGTAATACTATTTCATTTATCACAATTACCAATACAATGATTATCACACACACACACACACACACACACACACACACCATTGAATTATCACATTAAGCACATAAAACAATGAACTTGAATTGTCACATGAAACACATAAAACATCTATGTCAGTCCATTGGGGTGTGTGTGTGTGTGTGTGTGTGTGTGTGTGTGTGTGTGTGTGTGTGAGAGAGAGAGAGAGAGAGAGAGAGAGAGAGAACGATAGAGAATGAGGCCCATTTTCCCCCTCCACATGCCCCCGCTCGCCAAGCGAAGTTACCTGATTTAGATGCACCTTTTTCGGACTAGCCACAGGCACTGGGTGGGGGAATAGCCCGATAGCTTAGCATATCTGCCATGCAATTCTAATGGTAATGCTACCTAGCTTGGTATGCTAATTGTCGGTAGCCTATACATCGTGAAATCAACCAAAATACTGATGTCACTGGCTTTAATTTGATAATGGCATGTTAGTAGTACATTTAATATCAGTACATTTGTTTAATTACTGCTGATATTTTAAAAATACGTCAAAAACTCATTTTTGACCAAACTTGAAGTTACGGTCTTTTGCCTTAGAAACTTGAAGTTACGGTCTTTCGCAGAGTAAAGCACAGGTGCAAGCCAGTTTAAAGACCCTATTATGATGTCATAATGGCCCAATGTAAGTCAATGGGAGAAATTTATATTCGTTTTTCTTTAATATCTTAAAAAGTATAAAGTTTAGAAAAGTGAAAAATACATAGCATAAGTGTCGTTTACAAGACCTACGCGACAAAGTTTGAATGAAGTTTCTACGTTAAGTGGTTCGGGCTGAATTAATCGCAGAAAAAGGTAACAAGAATAAGAAGAAGAAGAAGCCTAGGAATAACAATACAGGGCATTTCATGCACTGTAATTATGTCACAGACTCATGCTTTGGAACCCTTCTATACCCATTACAAATATGTTTTATGTTATTAATGTTAAATGCAATGGCTTTTAACTTTGATTTATTCTTTTAGGAAATAAGCACATCCTTTATGATTTTTTACGAACTATGTGATTACATTCTCTATTTCTGATAATTATTCTCAATTCCCCGTGCATTTCTGAAACAGACTGCAGTAAATTAAGTGGTCATGTGATCCTGGTGGGAAGGGACTTATCTTTCCAATGATTTTACACAAACCCAAATAGAATCAGAAAACAACTTCATACCCTAACTCAACGCCCAAATCGGCCTGTGATTTTGCAAAGCCAGTGTATAGCGAACATAAATCCACGCTCTAAAGAGGCATGTAAATTAGCTCCCATAATCTGAATTCCACGTTAGTATGGTCACTCATACTCAATGAATGGGTATAAAAGGGTAGGTTACCTGTATAATTACAACCCAAAAAATATAAAGAGACATCCTTTTCAAATAATGGATGATGGATGATCTTTATTGTTCACTATAACATAGTTTCTGTTCATTGTAGGCCTAATATAACTAATAAATCAAGACTTGTATTTGGTGTTGCAGTAGCCTGGGCTAACCAGGTGTGACAAATTCCCTTTAAATTGTGACGGAAACTACTGTGATTAATACCACGTTCATTGATGAAAATATGCAGGTTGGATGAGATGACTACTGCAGTTAAATGACTCTCAAAGTGGCTTCACTGGCAACCAAATATCGTGTGCGTATGCCATTTGCCACAGCGTTGTCTAATGAGGCCGCCAAAATCAGGCAGTTTTTTATTTTATTTTTGTCTTTGTTTCAGTCAAAATTAAGTAAACCAACACGTGATTCGCCGACTTTTCAAAACAATTCTGCCCTTTGTTTCGTTTCCGTCAGATGGCTAGCAGCATTTCAGCTTTTGTTAAATAGCAAAAGCTAGCTATATTAGCTACCACAAGTTACATAGCGTTCGCGACACTGCGCAACCCATTGTTGATTTGCGCTTTACAGCAAGAGCCTGTCTGTCCACCATTTTCTTTTGCTTAGGATAATAGCATTTATCCGCCAGAGGAACAGAAAACGACTACATTTACTTCGAGTAACTTCTTATGCACGAATGCATGATATCTGCCAAGTTAATGTAATAAACAGGAAATCGTTAGAATGATCGAGGTTCCGGGGGAAGTGGAATATTTTTTACCAGCAAAGACACCGACACACCAACTTCCACATCCGGTGGGGCAACATAAAACACCCCGACTCTGACCTGGAAAAGATTCTTATTGCCTAACATGTTGATCATTTTCAAGTCTTACCTTGCGTTATTTTCTTAAAGTTATTGTTGGGAAAAATGAAGGCCCCGTAACTCAGCTTGTGTAGTTCTTTTCAGACGGCCTCTCGGCGCTCAATTTTTAACTGCGGGAAAAGTGCCCGTTCTTCGTGCGGATGTATACCATAACCATGTTTCAAATTACATTAGGCATTCTGAGACCTTTATCACATTACTCAGGATTTAATATTATCCACTTTGCCTGTAATAACTGGTTCTTATGGTGTCTGATTATGTGGCAGTACATTTTACTTTAACGGTTAAAAAAACCCATAAACGTGTAGCAAATATTGTCTGTGCGGAGTGATACAGAACACCAATGCTAATGATACTAGCTGGAGTACATGCCCATAACTTATGGTTCATCAGAATCAGAATGATTTTTAATGGCCAAATATATTTACACATACAGGCAATGAACTTGGTGTGGTTTGTGCATAGGACATAAAACACATAACATACCAACAAAATTGCAAAAACAAGAATAAAAGACAAATGTTTTACAACACGGCAATATCAGAAATTGTAGATGCACCTTACACCCCATGATGTCATTAAGGCTGTTTTCTTCATGATGATTACGCCAATCTCTGCCACAGCGATTAACAGTAACGTTAGTTTCTATTTGATTTACTGGTCGCACAATGGATGTAATTCCACACCTCCAGTTGCAATTTATCATTTCGATTAACATTTGGCTAGCTCGTTTGATTAAACCTACATTTATCAAAACGCGTGGAAGTTTAAATGTCAAAGTTACATACGACTTAATGTAAATGTCACATTTAACCCTGTAGTGTTTTGTGGCAGTTGCGTTCTGTCACCAACAATATGTTCCTCATTTACAATTTCTGATATTGCCGTGTGTGTAACGTGTTCTGCAGCGCACTGTCAAGCTTATCCAAGTTAAACATCTCACGCCCCTCTGGAGTGAAGGCTACGGGAACTGTTCCGGGAATCAACTGTTGGAGTAGCAAAATAAATCTCGAGGTAGGACAGTTACTTTGCCGTGGTGTAGTTGCTTTTTTTCGTATGTTTGTCTATTCACGCGTGTGGTTGTTTCAGACTGAGTGTGCTGTTTTTGGTTATTATCCAATTAGCTGTCTAACGTTACTAGATTTTCAAAACAGGAACCTTGTCATGTAACGAGCTAGCATGTTCGGCTAGCCAATAAGCAAATGCTCCAAGGTACTGTACTTCCTGGGTCGATATTCTTCTTCACCACAAACGTTTTATACAGCTTTACATATTTGTTGAGGATTTATTTATGTTACAAGACTACCTTCTTAGATGCTGCGTTGACAGCACGCGTTTTTGAACATACTATTTGGGAATAAAGTTATAACGGATTCAGGAGCTTCCCAGCTATTTTACTAGCTGGCTATCATAGCTAGATTGCTAAACTACCATTTCTCTAACGGGTTAGCCGTTGACACTTGTTTAGAGCTAGCTAGCTTATAATGTTAGATATGTAAACGTTATCTCATATTCAGAACCCAGCAGCAGAAAGGTGAATTTTATGTGTTTCTTATTTGTCTTGTTGGTTTGTCAACATGTTTGTAATCACTTTAGCATGCATGGTATGGGTCGGCCAGTTGGCTGAAACAACAACAACAACTTGTCATGAACTTTGATACCAGGTTCTAATTTTTGACATTGAGAGAATGGATGTTCTATTATAGACCAACTAACGGTCTTTTGATGTCCCTCTTTCAAGGCATGACATTTATGACGAGCATGTGAGAGCATCGGCTTCTGCAGGTGAATGTTAAGCTCAATTTATCCGCCAAGATGCCTGCTGTTTCCACGGGGGCGAAAGAGCTCTACCTGTCAACGTCTCTGGGTGAACTGAACAAGAAATCAGAATTCAAGCCGGACAAAACCAGCACAAGGCAGTAAGACCTAGTCCACCTTTGTTTGCTTTAGAAACAATGTCACAAAAGCAGAGCTTACCTTACCTTTGTTAGCATAAAATACAAAGACTGGGTAAACCTGGTAAAAAATGTTTATTTGAGAAGTTATGTCTCAGAAGCAGTTCATTACCAGTTTACGCATGAACACCACAGTAAAGACTAACATGATGCTCAGGAGTATTATATCCCTTCCATGTGTAGAATAAAATTCTTCCAGAAATCAAGTCTGTGATCTTAAATAACATCATGGAAATTATAGTGAGAATTTAACTGTGCATTTGGTTTTAGTTATGTTCAGAGTGCCTGTAAGATGTTCAAAGCTGCAGAGGAGTGTCGACTTGACAGAGATGAAGAAAAGGCCTATGTTTTGTACATGAGGTACCTGACAGTTTATGATGTGATTAAGAAGAGACCCGACTTCAAACAGCAACAGGTACAACAAACCCTAAAGACTGAGGTTTAACTTTAGCTTTTATTGTTTAATGTTGTTGGCAAATATTTTAATTTATTATAATAAAAGCAGTATATCCTGTAATTCACAGTAACCTGACAGGTTTAACTTACTTTTTTCTCTTCGTCTTTCTCTTAAGGATTATTACTTGTCAATGCTAGGACCATCCAGCTTTAAAAAAGCCATTGAGGAAGCCGAGAAACTATCAGTCAGTCTAAAGCTCCGGTCAGTCACATCTCGTTAACATTGGAACTCCTTAGTTTCTCAAAAGATTCATGCAATGTTTTTTTTAAATACATTGTTCTGTAAACCTGTTATCAGATATGAGGAAGTTGAAGTACGCAAACAACTTGAGGAGAGGGAGAAACAAGAGGAGAAGAGACGAAAAAAGGAAAAGCAAGAAAAGGACGAGGAACGATCTGTATCAAAAGTGACAAATGTCTCGAACAAAGACAATAGGAAGGTACGACCTAGATCATCACATTTGATCATCAGATACATGTTATGAAATCATATGTCGACAGAGCAGGCCACATTTTCTATTTCCTTTCCTGCGGGAAATATGTTCTCAATGGACCCATTTATCTATGTGTATTTTGATAGGGGAGTTTAGAGGTTGATTTTAGTATAATTCATCTTTTATTGTTACCTTGAGCTCGACCAACACAAGAAGTGATTAGTGAGTCAGTACTCACAAGTAATTTTGGACTGAAATTGACTGAAAGTTATGATTTATGTTGGCTTCAGCTTTTTGATCATAAACACACTACACACTACAGCTAGCTCAAGAACAAATAGCTACCTAATAAAACTCAGGTCATACCTAACCTTAATAACCTTAATTGTCCAATGCAGGTGAAAGGGGAACAGAAGGACTCCAAAAATGTACCATCTAAAGGTAAGTGTCAAGAGCTGTGTGTGTGTGTATCTGTATGAGTGTTGTAGGTGTGGAAGACATGTGAAATGATTGATAAGGGTGGCTCACAAAGCTTGAACTTTCTGTTACTGAAAATAAAACAATGTCATTTTCAAAAGCTGTGTTATATCAGTTGCTATACGCGTTCTTTTGAAAGCTAGCCTTGTTTGTGGGGAATTTTGGTGCAACCTGCACTTTAACAAAGTGACTCCAAACATACATTCCTATAATGTCTGGCCACACGTTGAGACCCATTGAATTACAGTAGTTCAGGTTATGGTTTCTTGGGACCCTTTCCCTCATCAGCTGCTGTGCCAATGGGAGGGATCACTGCTGAGAAGCTCTATCGCATGATGGTTGACCAGAGCCTCAGTGTCATCGTTATGGATGCCAGGAGCCAGAGGGACTTTGAAGAGTCGCAAATTCAAGTTCCAGCCCAGAGCTACATCAGTGTCCCAGAGGAGGCCGTCTCTCCGGGGTAAGAGCTCATCACCCTTCCATGATCCAGAACAGTCCAAACTGAGTTGGCCACAGTATTGATATAGCCATGCCAAGATAACAAGGGTTGACCTGCTCTACTATTTGGCTGAATTATTATACACCACCACCGAAATATTTTTTTTTTAGAATTGTCAGGACCTACAGTGAACTCTCCACAGCCGAGTCCCTCACAATACCCCTATTCAGATACATTTGCATGTTGTCATTTGCATATAGTGCTGACCATTTGGACTGTTAAAGAGTATATAAATATGAATGTCACAATCACATTTGTAGGATAACTGTAAACCAGATTGAGGTGAAGCTTCCAGAGGCCTCAAAGGAGTTGTGGAAGCGTAGAGGTTTTGTGGATTATGTGGTTCTGCTAGACTGGTCCAGCTGTGTCTCAGACCTCAAACTGGGGACCACACTGCAGAGCCTGAAAGATGCCCTTTTCAAGGTAATACACTTTTGTGACCTATGCACGCAGCACCACTCCGTACATGGAATATATGTTGTTAGAGCACAATGTTTTTTTTTTTTGGATCTACATAAATTACTCTGTATGTCATGACTAGTGCAATACCGGTACAGTGGTAGAGGCTGTAGATTTTGAGAGCCTAGAGCACATGGGAACGGTGCATGTGGTATTACTACAATGGCCATGTCTGTGTCTCCACAGTGGGACAGCACCACCATTCTCCGCAGCGAGCCCATGGTGCTGGAGGGTGGCTATGAGAGCTGGCTGCTCTTCTACCCCATGTACACCACCAATGCTAAAGTCAAGCCACCAAGACAGCAGGCCTCCAGTGCCATCCCACAGCGTAAGTGCAACACAACATTGTTTAATTATGAAAGTGAATGGGCCACATTATGTTGTTTAAATACTGTGGAAGGTAGCTGTCTAGGCTATGTGCTGTTTAGTTTTGTGAACAGGGAAGGAAACCCTGCAAATATATATATATATATATATATATATATATATATATATATATATGTATATATATACTTTTCAGCTCTGGAAGCAGGACGTTGTCAAATAGAGAGAAATGACAGTAGACTCTATATTTGACCACGTCCTGCTTTAAGAGCTGGAGAGTTTTATTGGCTGTTGGCCAGTTGGCTTGCTATTCCTTAAAGCTCTTTCAACTTCCTTGCAGAGATGGAATCTATTGATGGGTTTCATCAATTAATGCCATCAGATCTGAACAGACATCAGACATGTAATAAGAGTGCAGGCTATAGGCTAAGACTTCTCTGGCTATAATGAGTTTCTAATGTTTGCATATCAGTGGTATCTATGTTGTTGAATAGAAACAGGCCTATCAACCTGGACATGAAGCACATGTTGGCGAGACATGGATGTGTAACTATGGTCTTTATCTATGACATCATGAAAACCCTCTGGCATGCATTAGACGGCATCAGCATTAGACGGCGCCTCGGATGGCAGCCTCGGTGTATCGCTCTCTTGTAATTTTTCTGTTTTGTTTAAATTGTGTCTTCAGTTTTCCCGTTCCTGACACTTTAACCAGGGAAGAACTACTGTATGCTCGTTAGTCCACTTTACAAACATTTTTCCGGTGTTCACACACTTACAAACTATTGTTTTAAAAGATTGTTTTGGTCGGAGGAGCACTGTCAATGGCTACAATGGTGCCGGTTTCGGGTGTTACCATGGAGATGAAAACAAATGCGGTTTTCATTACTCCGTCTTCTATCACTTTCACCAGGGAAGACCTATTGAATATCCGACGGTCCAGTCCACGAACTTTTTCACCTGTCTTTATACATCCGGAATCCTTTTCAGAGATTCTGATCGGAGGAGCAGCAGCACCCTGTGGAGTTTGGATGAGACGCAGGCGAGGGAAGCGCGCTGGAGCGCTGGTTAAACTGCGACAGCGGGGGTTCCGTACACCGCTTCCATCGTTACATCTGGCGAATGTCCGCTCTCTGTCCAACAAAATGGATGAACTGCTGCTCTTAAATAGGATTAACAAGGATTTTTCACGTTCTGCTGCCCTGTGTTTTACTGAAACCTGGCTTGGTGAGTCCACCCCTGACAGCATTCTACACCTGCCGGGCTTCCAACTCTACCGTGCAGACCGTGTGAAACAATTAACGGGGAAAATTAGGGGAGGCGGAATCTGCTTCTACATTAACGAAGGTTGGTGTACAGATGTCACAGTATTAAGGATAATATGCACTCCACACCTAGAGACTATCTCCATCAACTGCAGACCGTTTTATTCTCCGCGTGAGTTTTCCTCCTTCATTCTGGTCGGTGTCTACATTCCACCTCAGGCCTGCGTTAGCGAGGCGCTACAGCACCTGGCTGACCAGATAATCACCATGGAGAGAAAATATCCAGACTCCCTTCTCATTATCCTTGGGGATTTTAATAAAGCAAACCTCAGCAACGAACTGCCAAAATATAGGCAGCAGATTAAGTGCCCGACCAGAGACAAAAACACACTGGACCACTGCTATACAGTTTTAAAGAACACATATCACTCTGTTCCCCGTGCAGCTTTGGGACTCTCTGATCACTGCCTGGTCCATCTGCTCCCAACCTACAGGCAGAAATTAAAATCTGCAAAGCCTGTAGTCAAGACAGTGAAAAAATGGACCAACGAGTCAAAACTGGAGCTACAGGCCTGCTTTGACTGCACTGACTGGAGTGTTTTTGAGGCTACATCTAAAGATCTGGACGAACTTACTGACACTGTGACATCTTACATCAGTTTTTGTGAGGACATGTGTGTACCCACCAAAACTTTCCGCACCTTCAGCAATAATAAACCGTGGTTTACAGCAAAGCTCAGACAGCTTCGGAAGGCCAAAGAGGAGGCCTACAGGAGTGGGGACAGGATCCTTTACAACCAGGCCAGGAACACACTGACAAAGGAGATCAGGGCAGCAAAGAGGAGCTACTCTGAAAAGCTTAAAATCAGGTTCTCATCCAACGATCCTGCGTCAGTGTGGAGAGGCCTGCAGGACATCACCAACTATAGGAAACAGTCCCCCCACACTGCAGTGAACCCTCAACTAGCTGACGATCTGAATGAGTTTTACTGCAGGTTTGATCACCCTACATCCACTCCCCGCTCTAACTCAGACTTTATCCAACTATCTGCACCCCCTGCCATCACCTCCCCCCTCCCTCCTAACTCCACCCCGGCACTGACGGTCAGTGAAGAAGATGTGTGTCAGCTCTTTCAGAAACAGAAGATCAGGAAGGCTCCAGGCCCAGACGGTGTGTCACCCTCCTGTCTGAAAGTCTGCGCTGACCAGCTGGCCCCCATCTTCACACGGATCTTCAACAGATCTCTCGAGCTGAGTGAAGTCCCGTCCTGCTTCAAACGCTCCACCATCATTCCGGTTCCCAAGAAACCCTCCATCACTGGCCTGAATGACTACAGGCCGGTCGCTCTGACGTCTGTGGTCATGAAGTCCTTTGAGAGACTGGTGTTGTCCCACCTGAAGGTCATCACAGGCCCCCTGCTGGACCCTCTCCAGTTCGCCTACCGGGCTAATAGGTCAGTTGAAGATGCAGTAAACATGGGACTGCACTACATCCTACAACACCTCGACTCCCCAGGGACGTATGCTAGGATGCTGTTTGTGGACTTCAGCTCGGCTTTCAACACCATCATGCCGGAAGCCCTCCTCACCAAACTCACCCAGCTCACTGTGCCCGCCTCCACCTGTCAGTGGATAACGAACTTCCTGACAGACAGGAAGCAGCAGGTAAGGCTGGGAGAAATAACATCCAGTACCAGGACAGTCAGCACTGGTGCTCCCCAGGGTTGCGTGCTCTCCCCGCTGCTCTTTTCCCTGTACACAAATGACTGCACCTCAGGAGACCCGGCTGTTCAGCTCCTGAAATTTGCAGACGACACTACAATCATCGGCCTCATCCGAGATGGAGATGAGTCTGCATACCGGAGGGAAGTTGAACAGCTCGCCCTGTGGTGCAGTCGCTACAACCTGGAGTTGAACTCGCTCAAAACTGTTGAAATGATAGTGGACTTCAGGAGGAACCCCCCATCACTGCCCCCCCTCACCATACTGAACTGCACTGTGTCTGCCGTGGAATCCTTCAGGTTTCTGGGTTCCACAATCTCCCAGAACCTGAAGTGGGAGCCAAACATTAGATCGGTCACCAAAAAGGCCCAGCAGCGGATGTTCTTCCTGCGCCAGCTCAGGAAGTACAACCTGCCTCAGGAGCTGCTGATCCAGTTTTACACTGCAGTCATTGAGTCTGTTCTCTGCTCATCTATCACTGTCTGGTTTGGATCGGCCACTAAACTGGACAGGAACAGACTACAACGGACAGTCAGATCAGCAGAAATCATCATCGGTGCCGACCTGCCCACCATCCAGGACCTGTACACCACCAGAGCCAGGAAACGGGCAGGGAAAATTATTGCAGACCCCTCACACCCTGGACATAATCTGTTTCAGCTCCTCCCCTCTGGCAGGCGCTACAGATCCCTGCACACCAAAACCACCAGACACAGGAACAGTTTTTTTCCCCTTGTCGTCACCTTAATGAACACTTGAAAATGTATTATATTTATTATTATATTTATATTACATTATATTTATTTATTTGATCCTAAACTGTTGTGATATATTGCACATTTTCAGTTAAAGTACATTGAGAGCAACTAAACACCACAACAAATTCCTTGTGTATGAAAATGTACTTGGCCAATAAACATGATTCTGATTCTGATTCTGATTCTGATGTGTGTCTGACACAGGCAAATGTTTTACACTGTATATTCATTCATTACACCGCCAATACCCCCATCCCCATGTCCAGAGCTGGTTGACAACCCAGGACAGCCTGCCAAACTTAGAGGCCTCTAGTTATTATTTAGCGATTTGCTAGACGGAGGCACAGGAGTTCAGTCAATAGTAGAATATCATGTTATCTAAGCTGGCCTTTACAAACCAGCCATACAAATTTGCTGTGACTGTACCCACAGTGAACTTCAGCTACCCCTCCCTGGAGGAACCCAAACCAGCAGCGGCCCCTGAGCCTGAGCCCATGGTGCAGGTGAACGGGAGAGCAGCGGATGAGGGCCCTCTACACGAGCCAGCAGCTCCAGAGCTCTCCACTGTGGCCCCCGGTGTCCTCGATGGGCCTGCTCCTACGGCAGCCGAGAGGACCAACAAAGCTACCCCGTCTCAGACTGGAGTAACGGTTAAACCAATTCCTCAGGTAAAGACTTTGACCACGATGTGTGTTGACTTGTTCTGCTAGGTGAAAGATGTGTTTCACTGAGTGATGAGTGTATTCAAGGCTTACAAACTATTACTTCTTATCAACTGCTGAAGGTGTGTTCCGATGCCTCAGTGTAAATCTTTCACAAGTCACTTTATCTTATAGAACTGTATACATTTACCTTTACCTGTCTCCAGATATGTACAATTGTACAAATGTTTAATGTTTATGAAAAAAAAACACCGGTTTTCACATCTCGGTGTGTAACTCACCAACACTATTGTTGATGTTGTGTTTTGACTTGAGGTCATGCGGATGCTTTTTTGACATGTTACATCTTGACCCCTGCCACAGATTGATCGCAGTAAAAAGCCCTCGGTCAAAATCTCGGATGGCACCAGACCCAACGAGCCCCAAACCAAGGACTCTCAGCCGCCTCAGAACGGCCCGGTGAGGCCGGACCGCACAGTGAAGCCATTCTTTGAATCCGGTGGCCAGCTGTCGGAGGAGGAGCGCAGCCAGATCCACGCCGAGGCCGCCGGCGTGAGTGAGAAGGCACGCTGGGAGATGGAGCAGCGCAGGCAGGCCCAGCGGTCCCACGAGGAGGAGCAGGAGGAGAAGGAGCGCCGTGCCAAGGAGGAGAGGCAGGAGAAAGAGGAAGGGGAGAAAAAGAGGCCAGAGGAAGAGGAGGAGGAGGAGGAGGAGAAGAAGAGGCAACAGGAGCGGGGCAGGCTGGAGCGGCAGAAGGCTGAAGAGGAGGATCAAGTGCGAGAGGAGAGGATGAAACGAGGGCAGAGGACCCAGCATGGAGAAGCACAGCCTAAAAGCGTCTCCCTGGACTCCCCCATGCCCAACAACATCGTCAGTGAGATCAAGGTAGGTCTAATTACGCATCAAGCTCACAAATGCTTCTCACTGTCCTATAGAGGGATTAGTGTTGATCATTTAGGAATATTTTACAGCTGTGAATATACATAAAGGAAAACCTTAGTCTTTAACTGACTACTTTTGCTCATTTTAGTTAACGTTCAGTTAAGTTATAGTGTAGAAACGCTCATCAAGCTTGGTTATGGTTTAGCACCTCTCAAATTATTAAAGACGATCAGATAAGCATTTTCATTGATTTGACAATTGCCAAATGACTTTCAGTGTCACATGAAATCATGCACACATATAAGTTAGCAATTTCTAAAAAAAAAAGTCACTCTGAAATGATCCACACCACAGTCATTATTGCGACTCTTCAATAACACACGCTCCTCACATCAATAACAGCCACTTCCCCAGCAAGTCCACAAACTTAGAGGCGAATTGCATACCACCTCACATTATCCATGCATAACTGCATCCAAACAAAGCCAAATGATATCAGTTCTTTCCTGTCTCAACTCAGGCACCACTGAAGCGTAGTAGTGCGTTTGCTAACGGGAGGATATTAAACGATAGCATGGCTGAGGCCCTTGACAAACCAAAGGTATATCGGCTCCTTACCAGGTTGTTGAGCATGGCATGCTTCTTTTGCATTGGCAGCCTCCACTGCCCTCTGACATGACGGACACTGAATGTCCATTACAAAATTCCAAGTTTATTTCAACCCCTCTTTGGAGGTGATCATTAAATGACAAACAGAAATGGACAAGCCTAGTGAACGCTTGTAGAGCTCACAGGACCCATTCTGCATTGTGGCCTTGATTTAAAGAGATCGGATCCATCCACAATGGAGAAAGATGCGGTTGTTGTTGTTGTTGTTGTGATTTTGTTTTATTGTGGCTGTTGTGAAAGCGGTATTTCTCTCCGCACCACAGCGGGAGCCTCTAACAAGAGCACGCAGTGAGGAGATGGGACGAAGTGTTCCAGGTATGCCAGATGGCTGGATGAAGGTAAGAGGGCCACATTGACACCATTTTTTACAACAGAGTTATCTTTACTTTGTATACGCCTTCCTGTAAAACTGAAGGCAGTTTGAGGCATTAGGTGCCCCCTTCTCACTTGCTTTTTTTTTTCCTGGTCTAGTTTCTGGACACAGTGACTGGTACGTACCGGTACTACCACTCCCCGACCAACCGGGTGCACCTGTACCCCCCTGAGGTGAGCGTGCCCCAGACACCCCCCTCCACCCCCAAGCAGAAGCCGTCAAAGCCCCCCGAGGTGGAGCGTGACCCTGAGCAGTCCAAGCTCAAGCGCTCCTACTCATCTCCGGACATCACCCAGGACCTGCGTGACGAGGGCCAGAAGAAGCCCACCCCCACACCCACCATCAACAGAGAGACAAAGTATGTGGCATAGCGGATGTGGAAGAGAGAGAGTGCATGTGCATTTTGTACATCCCCCATAGTTGCCATGATTGTCATGGCTCCCATATTTTATTGGAGTTACTGTTGTTGATATAATGTTTTCATTTGTAGGCCGACGAATCCTTATTTGTAAGTGGTGTGTAATTTGCAAGAGATGCAACTATGGTCATAGATATGCAACTGTATACAACTACTCAGTGTAACTACAGTTAGGTTACAGTGACCAGAAAACACAGAGGTAAACTAAGCATTTTTTGTTTTGACATTTTCCATTACATCTAGGCCTATAACTGCTAGCACATATGCGAAGGTTGAAATTTCAAGACCGTCAGCAGCCAAGATCCGTAGTCTGAACCCCACATTCGGAGGCCTGGGGCCGGCTCTGACAGGCCTGAGGAACATGGGGAACACCTGCTACATGAACTCCATCCTGCAGTGTCTGTGTAACACACCAGTCATGGCAGATTACTTCAACAAGGACCGCTACCAGGAAGACATCAACCGGTAGGCTTCCATCACTTAATTGTTGAGATTTTGGTTAAAAATCACATTGCTGATGCAATATTGAGTTTGCACCTAATTGATCAAATGTATTTAATTAAGTTAAGTGTTCTACATTTAGAGTGTGAGCTGTGACGAATGTAGCTACGCATAAGTCAGAAGTATAGCTTAAAGCTGCACTGTAACATTAAAGGTTTGTGTCTCTTACTTTCTTCTTTGTTCATGTTCATGTTCATGTTTCTGCCAACAGAGCCAACATCCTGGGCCACAAGGGGGAGGTGGCTGAAGAGTTTGGCGTGATCATGAAAGCGCTGTGGTCAGGCCAGTATAAGTGCCTCACTCCCAAGGACTTCAAGATCACCATTGGCAAGATCAATGATCAGTTCTCCGGATACGAGCAGCAGGACTCTCAGGAGCTGCTGCTCTTCCTCATGGACGGCCTCCACGAGGACCTCAACAGAGTAGGGACAGACCCTTCATCTACACACACACACACACACACACCGCACACCTCAACAGAGTAGGGACAGACCCTTCATCTACACACACACACACACACACACCGCACACCTCAACAGAGTAGGGACAGACCCTTCATCTACACACACACACACACACACACACACACACCGCAAGCAGACATGCGCTTGCATTAAAAAAGTAATTGGCCATTAAATGAGACAAGTAGATATACAGATGGATACATGATGTGACTGGTCTGCTCTGTACATATTTCAAGATCTCTGGATCACTATGAAAGGAGAAAATCTAATGTTTGTAGATTTAACGATAGTGTAGATAATGTAGCTTGTCTTGAGGAGATACTTCAGATTAGAAGCCTGAAAGGGAAAATATTCAAGCCCACAGTTTCATGCTAGGGTGATTGTATTGTGAAGCTGTACTTCATCCTTTAAGTCTCTCCACCATGACATTACACTGCTGATCAGTGTGCTGCTATTAGAGGATCTGGCAGTCAGCAGTGTGAACCTTTTAGAGTTCAACACAGCCAAAACATGTTTCTTCAGAATCACACCTAGTTTTAGCTACAGCCCTGAAGCTGCAGTTCATGTTTTGCTGGTTTTGAATGGTCATGAACTGACTGTGTGTATTATGGACGTCTCATTTGTGTCTTTTCCTGTTTGTTTTCTTGTGTTGTGATGGCAAACGTAGAGAGTAAGTAGCCTTGTTTCCGTGCTCCTGTCCCCTCTCGAGTGTGTTGCGTTGCTGTGTCCAGTCCACATCAATCACATCTGTCTGAGTCGCTGTCCAATTCAGAGACCTGTGCCACTCATGAACCCCAGCCCTGCCCCATTCCAAACCGCCATGCTTCAGATGTATGGGCGCCAAGCTATGGAAAGAGATATAGACAAAGAAGCAGTGACCAGTGAAGCAGCAGCCTTGTCGTGTTAAGTCTCGTTTTGAGGCCCTGCTCATGCTTCCGCTTCTATTCCAATCATATCTATTAAGTGCAGAACTGTGAAGCATCCAGAGACCATGGTCTTACTGGTATAAGCCTGCTGTACATGGGCCCTTACTAAACCATTGTGAATGATGGGGAGTGCAGGTTTATCTGAACATCAGCTTGGCATAGACATTCACAATGCTCTGGTGATGTCTGATGCATTCCACCTTGTGTGCGCTTGATATATACCCCCCCCCCCCCCCCTCTCTCTCTCCACCCACTGTACCGTGTGCCAGATGGACAGTATTGTCTGAAAGCCCCATGGTCTGTGCTCCATCTCATGGCAGCATACCTCCTGGTCATGTGAAATGTGTGCAGTTCCATCACCTGTTCATGGACATGTCCTCTCTATAGAATAGAAGCACGCACTGAAGTGCTTAAGGTCTTGGCCTTGATTGTTACCTGGGGTTTGGACTTTGGAACGCTGCATGAACACGGAATGAGACTGTGATGGTTAAAGGTTGAGTGGATGGGATGGATGTTGATGGAGCAGCGGGGAGATGGAGGAATGAATCATTGGTCAACTTGTATGTGATTAAAGAAGAATAGGTGTTCCATTGCTGAGTAATGGACGTTTTTCTTTTTTTAAGAATGCCTACACAGTCACAGCTAGGTTGTCACTGTTTTTTTCAAACACTCACGGGGGCCTTGTGCCCTTCTCTCTCAGGCGGACAACCGCAAGCGCTACAAGGAGGAGCCCAACGACCACCTGGACGACCCCAACGCGGCCGATCTGGCCTGGGGCAAGCACAAGCTGCTGAACGCCTCCATCATCGTGTCACTCTTCCAGGGTCAGTTCAAGTCCACCGTCCAGTGCCTGACATGTCATCGCAAATCTCGCACCTTTGAGGCCTTTATGTACCTCTCCCTGCCCCTGGCCTCTCCCAACAAGTGCTCTCTACAGGTAAGGCAAGACGTACGCCCACACACCCACATTCCTTCACTTAAGGACACACATACAAATAGAGATGTATTGGATGCTTCTCCCTCAGTTTTGATTTATTTTTTTCACATATTAAAGGAATGCCTGAAGCTGTTCTCTAAAGAGGAGCGGCTGACGAATGAAAACAAAGTGTTCTGCAGACACTGCAAAGCCCACAGAGATTCCACCAAGAAGCTGGAGATCTGGAAGGTTCCGCCCATCCTGCTCGTGCACTTGAAAAGGTAAGATCTGACAGCCACCACATGGAAATGTGCACAGTCATATCTGCACATTCCAAACAGAAAGTCATCCCTTCAAAGAGCGTCAGTTCACTCTATAGTACAAGTACTTGAATCTACAGTGATTCCAGTGTTATCAGTATTGTTCTAGAAGGCTTAAATATCCTAGGTTTTACAAGTGGTGGAGAGTTGTTGTGGCTTAAGTCCAGCCAGCCAGCAAATGTGCCAATATAGCCCATATTTATGAGATGCAGTTTAACAGCATAACAGGAGATTGTGTGTTAACTAGCAGATGCAAAGAGTCTTTAAAAAACTGGGCACTCATGTTGGAAATATGTCTCTTGAGTTTTCAATGGGAGCAAAGCCATCAGACAATAGAGAGTTTTCTGTGGAACAGTGTGTACTTCAAAATGCACTGTTAAATTAATTTAAACTGAGCTATGAGTTAGACTATCAATAACATGTGATATCAACAACAGAAAGTATATTAGTATTATTACTTTAAATTGAATGAGTCTATCCTCACTACACCCAGTCAGGAGATCTTCTGTGTGTGTGCTGGGGGACCAACAAATGTTTACGCAAGCAAACTTTTAGTCAGTCAGTGTCTGCGTGGGTAATGCACCATTTTTAAAAAATGCATACGAATATTAAAACAATCAATACCTGTATGAGGACCGGTAAGGATCACATGTTTGTTAAAAAAAAAAACAGGAGAGATTGTGTCTTATAAATAAAACGACACATAACACATATAACTAGCATCTTCAGACATGTTACATTTTCAAAGGTATCAGAGGCTTCATGATTGTCCCTGTGTGGACCAAGGCAGCACCCAGCTTGTTGAAGTACATTTACATTCACATTAATGCTTGTGTTCTGTGTGTGCTTCAGGTTTTCATACGAGGGCAGATGGAAGCAGAAGCTGCAGACCACAGTGGACTTTCCTCTGGAGAGTCTGGACCTGGCGCAGTACGTCATCGGCCCCAAGCCCAGCCAGAAGGGATACAACCTGTTTGGCGTGTCTGTAAGTCTTTCAACAAGCAGTAGTGGTGGTTGAATCTGAGTCAATCGGATTCAAAGATCCGAATCCTTACATTCACCCATGAGTCACGAGTCCGTGGTCTCAATTAACCCGAATCTTTCGGTTCTGGCTGCTATGGACGACATTATTAAAACAATGCACGAATGTCATCAAACTGTAGGTCTATAACAACATTAACATATCCGTTTTTCATCCGCATAGGAACTTAGATTAAGCATAGCTATTGGTATGGACCCGGAGCTGCCAGCTGCGTGGTTGAATCCGAACTTCCTGTAGACAGAGCTGTACACAGATCCAGATCCATAAACTGAGCGAATTCATGGGTCGGATTCGTATCCGGTTGAGTGAAAGACTAACTCAAAGGATTCGGGTGAAATGGGTCGGACTCGTATCCGGCTGGGTGAAAGACTAACTCAAAAGACTCAGGGGAAATGGGTCGGACTCGTATCCGGTCGAGTGAAAGACTAACTCAAAGGATTCAGGTGAAATGGGTCGGACTCATATCCGGCTGGGTGAAAGACTAACTCAAAGGACTCAGATGAAATTAAAAAGGATGCAAACATCGGAGATGTCGCCAACGTGACTGCTATCTGAGACTAATAGTAACGTTGGCGACATCTCCGATGTTTGCATTATTTTTAATATTGAAATATATCCGACCCATTCAATATGAGTCCTTTGAGTTAGTCTTTCACTCAACCGGATACGAGTCCGACCCATTTCACCTGAGTCATTTGAGTAAGTCTTTCACTCAACAGGATACGAGTCCGACCCATTTCCCCTGAGTCTTTTGAGTTAGTCTTTCACCCAGCCGGATACGAGTCCGACCCATTTCGCCTGAATCCTTTGAGTTAGTCTTTCACCCAACCGGATAGCTTACGCGTCCGACCCATTTCACCTGAGTCCTTTGAGTAAGTCTTTCACCCAACCTCAATTGATTGATACAGCAAGCAGGCCCGTCGTCAGATTAATTTTCTACGTTTGTAACAACATTAACGCTACTTTCAGGCCGTGTTTAACGTGTAAGGTAAGGTAGATAACCTGACTTAAATCATTTGATGACTTCTTTCAGTCAAAATCGACTGTAACTCGTCTGAACCAATTTTCTTGAAATTTGTTTATTGTAAACATGACAATTCAATTATTAAATTAAGTAAGAATAACAAATAAGTAGGCTATCTATTCAGAATTTCCGAAATTACATAGCCTATTTAATTCTGATAAGCTGCCTAACCAGCCAAGCCTATCATGTTACAATTTGTTCAATGTATCTAGGCTTATTGCGTGTGTGTGTGTGTGTGTGTGTGTGTGTGTGTGTGTGCTTGCATATTTCCCCTGGATATCTTCAAAACTGCATTACAGTGGTTTGCTGTGAGCGTGCGTATTAGGCACTAGGGAGTGGGCTGCTGGGCTCATTCAGCGACAACATTTCTACTGATTCAGATTCAAAGGACTCAAAAGATTCGAATCTTTTTAGTGATTCACTCAAAGGACTATGAATCTTCTAAGTGAATCGAATTTCCCATCACTAACAAGTCATCCCTGTTACAAGCCTATTAAACCTTTGAGACCCTTTTAACATTGCTTATTAGTTTACCCGTTCAGCACATTTGGAAGATTAAAAGAGTTAAGGTTGCAGATTTGGTGAATTTTTCGTACATTGATAACACTTTAAAAATGGCAGTTATTCCAGGTTTTTAAATAGGCGGGGTTGTATTATCAACAACACCTTTTCTTGTCAACCATGGCTGTGTCCACTGACACTGGGTACCTGCTCCACTTCAACTCGGTTTCTCCATCCCTCCTCTCCTCCTCTCCTCACACAGAACCACTACGGAGGGCTTGACGGCGGCCACTACACAGCCTACTGCAGGAACAACCCCAAGCAGCGCTGGTTCAAGTTCGACGACCACGAGGTGGCGGAAATCTCCAGCTCCTCCATCAAGTCGTCGGCCGCCTACATCCTCTTCTACTCCTCCCTGTGAGGAGTGAGAGGTCAGCGGCCCTTTGAAGTGGAAGACAACGGAGGAGACGGGTGATTTTAAATGCATGTTAGCAGCGCTGCTACTGGTGAGGATGACCGGCGCCTTGACCAGGGGAGCCCTCCCCCGCGGCCCTGGTGTGCATTGAGGCGGCATGGAAGAGACAGAGGGGGAAGCTGCCGTGTGGAGGTGCCGCAGCTCGTAGAGGATCAGCTGTGTAGATGCTGAGCGTTCATCTATTTAGAACACAGTAACCGTAACGGTAGTTGAGGAGGATGAAGGAGGACTTTTCACTTATGCACCAGGAGTGGTCTAAAGACCAGTGTTCATAGCGCTTAGTCTGCCTGCAGAAGCTTAAACTAAGTGTTGCGCGGGGCTTTCGTCCGCTGGTGCTGAGACCTCAATTCAGCGCTCTAACTCGACTCTCTTCTCAGTTTCAATGTGTGATGGCCTTTTTTTGCATTTACTTACCTTAAGCTTCCCTTTTCTGTGAATATACCACCATTGAGATTTTAAAAGCAGTAGAATTACCTATGTACATACTAGTTGCAAACCTTGCACATTTAACATGTACATATAACCAAGGGAGAGTTGTTTATTTATTTATGAAGTGACCAAATCTGTTAGGAGAAGTTGTAGCCTCTCATAACCTAACTGTCTGCTGTTGGCTTCCAAAGCCAAGTCAGAAATCTTTCCCATCAAGCTTTCTCTTATAAGGGCAGTCTTAGAGGCATGAAATCAAACACAAATTTGGGTACAATGTGATTTTTCTTTTTTTCTGAGCCACTGTATTTGAGTTGTACCATTCCATGACATCCTGTCTGAAAACACTGCCATCATATTAGGTTGTTTAGATGCACTATTTCTTTCTTTGAACCTGTAATGTGATGAAACACAATTATATAATAATAATATTGTGAGCAAAATCATTTAGCTTACCCAGAGGAAAATGAACCGCAAAAACAGCTGCTACTATGAAGTATCCATCAGAGAGTTCTGTCATGTCTTGGCAGCTGGTGCAGTGCCACGCTCCTACTGGAAGCACTCATGATGCCCCACAGTCATCTGTGTACTCCATGCACAGGCCACACCAGTGTAACAGTGTACAGTTACACAGTAAAGAGTCAGTAATGCCCACAGCCTTTCCCAAGGCGCAGTAACTAGAGCATTAACATCACTAGCAACGAGAAGATCATCAAATCTGCAGCAGATTGGTTGCATTATGGCAAACGCCAGTTGTGTTTTTTTTGTGCTTTGGTAAACGCAGTAAGATAACTGCCACGTTTTTCAACTTAATCTTTTCATATAAATCTTTTGCATATATAGAACAGTAATCTTAGAAGGTAAAATACTTGCAATTCATCTTAATCTAACTCGACAGTTAAAACATTGTCAACCCCAGTTGTGGATTTGAGAGTTGTGGATAATGAGAGAACAGAATTTTCATGTCTTTGAAGTACTACATCTGTTCGGCTTTTGGGTTCTTCATACTTTGTTCATACACAGACAGTGCTCCCGGTACTTCACCATCATGAGCAGGTTATAACCTCAGTTTCACCTACATAAACAGGTTATAGCCTCAGGTTCACCTACATAAACAGGTTATAACCTCTGTTTCACCTACATAAACAGGTTATAGCCTCAGGTTCACCTACATAAACAGGTTATAACCTCTGTTTCACCTACATAAACAGGTTATAGCCTCAGGTTCACCTACATAAACAGTGCATAACTACTGTGAGAGGCAGACATCAAACCGACTGCTGGAGAAACCGACCCCACCAGGATGGGCCTTGTTTGTAGAAGGTTGTGCACTGCTTGTGTCGAATCAGTGTACTGGGTCCCCTAATCTAGCTGGGCTCCAGCAGCAGTCTTCCCACATAGATGACACTAGCTATCTCCCCCTGAGTTTCAATGGGACATTGGGACACAGGAAGTTCATATGGACTCTGGAGCTCCCAGCACACCGTGAGTCACCAGTCATTCAGCCTTAATCACTCACAGGTCAGTCACTTTAGTGGTTTAACTTAGTGGCAGTGGAGACTTCCTCTTCCTGGAGATAAGCGTGCCGTGGAGCCAGACGTCTGGCAGTGTGGTCAGTTCAGTGAGCAGGAAGCACAAGTCCTCCATTAGAATCCATTTGGTCATCGATAAAAGTTCAAAGAGAAATGTATACGAGTCCCACGGGACTTTTAGCATGAAGCATGGAATTATATTTCTGTTTTATGTAAGGGTTTCATTTGATTTCTTGAATTATCTGGTTATTTTTTTTCTCCATTACCATTGACATATTAACCTCAAACATTTAAATGTATCTATTAATCCAATTGTTAAAATAAAGGAAAGTGAAACATAATGATTGCTTTACTGCTTTTTATCAGTAGGGGGAGTGCTTGAGTTAAGCCAGGCTTGGTAAATGGTTAGACTAAAAATGAAGCCAAACCAGAAACCGTCTGACCAAACTGTAAAGCGTCTTATAATATTTGTTATTTCTAGGTTAATAGTCTAAATGCTAAAAAATAAAGGCATACAATCTATTGAAAATCGGTGACGAAGATAGTTTTGCACTCAGAGTGTGTGTACTTCTTACTGTTGTTACACTGAACAGCTAACAAACTCAAGTGTCGTGTCTGAAAAGTTGAGTGCGACCTTGTTGTCTGCCGGGTGTTGGTTGACGTTTCCGTCCTCCACACTTTTGCCCATGAAGTAAGGGAGGGAGGGGGCGTTTAGACATGTCTCATTGAGCAGACAGAAGTTCAAGTACTAGGCAGGAAATATCCCACTCACCAAAACACACCAAAGTAAGGAACAAGTCTATGTTTAGTTTATGACATGTCTGACATATTTCATCCTCACGTTTATTTAGTAATATCAAGTGTGCTCTTCACATAACCATCTTTTATATGAATTTGTATATGTCTATGGCGATTCCAGTCAAATATTGAACAGAACATTAAATGTAAGCACATTCCAACGTTATTTGCGTTTTATATTAAATTGTTATGGAGGTGAAATGTTGCTAACGTGTATGAAGTCGCACACACGGTATGCGCGGCCTGTTGTACTGTTCTCGCGAGTAGAAAAGGATGTATGCGTTTGGGGACTGAACAACAAAATCATCGATGCTCTCCACATTGGCATCATCGAACACGTGCCAGCTCCTGGTCATAGTGCTGCGGCAGCACGCTGTGTAATGACCCATGTCCAAGTCGCCGGTGTGGTTCTGTGGGATCACACGGTGGAAAAGACGTAAACATGGGTCTGTTATACAAGACTCGGGAGGCTGTCTGGTTAAAAATAAAAGTTCAGTTATGCAAGAGTCTCAAGCCTGAAATAACTGTCTATTTGTTAAAAGACAATTTCCAGCTATTACAACACCGAGCTGTGTGACTACAACAATTCAAAGATTTACCATGTCGAAAAAGGTTTTTGTTTTTTAAGGGGTGCGCGTGTGTTTGTGCTTCTTCATTTTATGTTGTACTCATACTCACCACCACTCCATATAAGGAATAACTATTCTTTTGAGATGATGTCTTGCTTAGATATGGAGTAAGATCCAAATTGTTCAAAGGGAAAATTACATTTGTTCTTAGCTTCATCTTGGCTTGTCCTTGACAATCAAACCTGAAATACACAAAATAATGGTTTTGAATACATAACAGTAAAGCATTAAAGCGTACTCTTCCAAACAATGTGATCTACAAAGAAGTGTTGTGTAGCATTTCTATTTGAACTGCAGGGAATATACTTTGGCGAGCCAGCCTATTCGAATGGAAACTCACACAAAGATTTGAGGTATAACAGCAAATCCTATGCCCCATACACTGCACAACCCCGGGAGTGCCAAAGAACACAGGCAGACGTACTGCACATCAGGTAGGTCCTATACACGAACAGAGATCTGAGGTCTAAATGCAAGGCCCGTGGCACATACACCGCACGACTCTGAGAAATGCTGCTTTATTAGTACAACTCCCTTGTCCCATACACTGCAATACCCCAGGAGTTGACAAAGAACACATGCAGAACCACCCAACAGCAGGTAGGTCTTATAGACAGACATGACACTGACAGAGGACAGATACGCTAACATAAAGCGGGGCTAAACTAAGGTATTAACCGCATAACATACACACATTAAATAACAGTTACTCGCGCTAATACCAGACACAAAAGGGAAAGCATTGTCACATTATTTCAGAACAACAACAACAAGAACTCATGCCTGGACAGGGCCTGCTGGGAACCAACTGTGTCATTGAGCCTGAAGCATTGCTTCCCCCTTGCATGCTACCACGCTTAAGATATTTTCCAGGATAGTTACAGGCCTGCATTTGAATGCGTAAATGTGATATACATAAATTATATGCTGTGTTGTAATTTATAGAAGTAATGCGCACCGTTTCAGATGAAGTATGAGAATTTCTGGCAGCTGACACAGTGTAGTGAGGACAGCTGTGTCTTGCCTCATCCCACACTGAGGGCACCACATCTGGTCTCCTTTGGTTAGAGTGCTCTGCTGGAAGAAAAGAGCCAGGCAGTCCTGCAAAACCAAGACCATGAGTCATGAGTCATGAGTGGGTGAACAGGCCTCAAAATACATATGAAACTTTCCCAGGCTATTCAAATGGGTTTTTCCAAAACTCAAAAACACCCATGTGTGGGCACAGGAGTGGACTTGGTCACTCATCACACACATCCAGCGTCATGTGTGCAGAGACAACGTCAGTAACCAAGACACCAAAGATTTGTAATAGTATAAAATTAAATATAGTACACTATATGTACACATACTAATTGAAGACTCTCAGGAGAATCTATATGTAGATTTCCTGCTCCATGATATTGTAATTGTATTGACACTCAGTATAGAAAGCTAAGACATTTACATTTAAACACATCATATTTAAGGGTTATGTTCATCATGTAAATTTGATGTCCATACTCATGGATGGCAATCTACTGTTCTTAACATGAGGTGCCAGGCTTATTAATCATGGTGACTTTCTAACATTCACACACACACACACAATTACTACGTTCAAAGCCCCCTCTAAACACACACGCAGTCCAGACTGGAATATACAGCCCAGACTGTAACATTCACACACACACACACACTATTGCTATATTCAAAGCCCCCTCTAAACACACACACAGCCCAGACTGTAACATTTAACATTTGGATGAACCCCACACTACAGAACCTTAAAACTCTAATTACCCATAATTCCCCAACCCAGGAACTAAACCTCACATTAGCTCACCAATATTATGTGCAATGCCCAGTGGTTGGCTGTCAGCAAAGGATCATTGTCAATTAGCAACACAGCGGCAGCAAGCCTTACCTGCAGTTGACACTTAAAGTGGTCCGGTGGGATGGGCAGGGACAGAATGGTAAAGATCTGGTTGCTGTGCGTCTGATGGTCACAGCGCATACAGAGTGTGACGTACGTCAGCTGGCCTTCAAAGAGGTTTGTGATGACGGTTGAGTCACTGGCAGGGTTGGGGGCCTTCTTGCTCTGCTTACTGCTAGACACCCTCTTCTGGAGTTTGCCTCCTTTCTACAAGTAGGAGAGATTTCAGGTCCATGGCTTGGCCTAGTGTGGCCTTCTTGGATTTCAAGGACATTGGGCTTTAGCTCCAAATGATTGAGTAATGGTCTGAGTTTGACAAGTTTTCTTTCTTCTAGTTTAATTTCACTAAGCATCTCAGAATAACCCACTCATTCATGCACAAGCCACAAAGAGCCCCCAGCAGTGGCTGCTTACCCTGGCGAGGTCATCATGGAGAGCATTGAAGAGGAAAAGAAGAAACTCCTGGGCATCTTGCTGAGAGTTGTTGCTAAAGAGAGAGTGCTGGCCACACATTTTTGCCCTCACTTTGGAAAGGCACCGAGTGTCCATTTGTCCTGACCACATTGTCTCCAGGAAGGTGACAAAAGCCCCGGCCACCTCGCAGGATCCCCTGATTAGAACCAGATTAAAATGTATAAATGTATAATTGACTTTAATCGCACAAGCGACACACTGCACACGTTAATACATGGAGGCGACACAGGATACACACACACGCACACGCAGGCCTGAGGTCGTTTGTGAATTTATCTACTGCATTTATCCCATCCCAGACTGTCTATCCTCCAGGACCCCAGGAGCGGTGGGCAGCCTTTAGGCCCCCAGGGACCAGGTGAGGTGAATCGTCTGTCTTGGTCAGGGACCGACAAAAGTGCATCTAACAAATCCAGCAAGGAAGGTCATTTTAGCATTCTAATTCTGTGAGTGTTTTGCTCATACCAGTCCAGTTGTGGACATAAATACAGGTATGATTTTGAAACTTAACACATGTTGTTGACTGGGAGCAGGACAGCAGACGTAACTCACCTGGATATCTCCTCCTTGGTCTGCTCGTTGAGGAAGTGCTCCACCAGAGGCACCGTGCTGCAGAGACACTGCAGGACAGCGTTCATGTAGCAGGAGTTCCCTGAGTTGATGAGGCCACACAGGCCTGGATGGTGTCTGGCCGCCGTGACACCACTGCCTGAGCTGAGCTCCTCTGTGGAGATCAGGCGGCGGGTGTTGTTGGAAGACCAGGCTCTGACACAGACGGATTGAAGGGTTTGTACCCAGTGAATTCAAATGGAACATAGGCAGAGTGTATAGCAAGCAAGCAAAAATAATCCTTTTTTGGAGTTATTTCTCCAGGCCTATACAAGCAAGGTGGCAATCATGGCATAATGGCAGATTTGTGTCAGGCTGGGTACTAGCTAACGTGTATTCTTTGATAATGTGAACTTATGGAAATATCCCATCTATTTTTGTTGCAAGGAAAATTCCTCACATTATAAATTGTAACTTTTTAAGTATGATTGCTGAAGTAACTTTTATGACATGGTTTCATATAGCCCGTATGTGAGAACCATGTATTGTATAGAACACACACTCTCAGTTGGCACCAAAGGCTGTTACATCACACCATCACATCTGTAATGTTTATCACAAACCTCGCCTTTGAGTTAAAAGTCCACTCTGATGAGTTGCGTGCTTCAGATGTTTCAGGAGATGACAGGAAGTATTCCATGGGCAGTTGTGAAGCAACGACTTTAACAAACTCACTCAAATCCAAACGTCCCTCAGTCTTCATCACTGGCATTGCATGCGTGACAAAGGAGTTGATGGTAATGAGATGCACCATAAGCCAGAAGCCCTGGAAGAGGATGTCCCTAACACCTGAGTTGCTTAGCACCGCAGGGCCAATCCAGCCGCGGAGATGAGTCAGCAGCTGATCTGAGGACTGCTCACCCAGCGGAGGACATTCATTCTCAGAGGTCGACTCATTCATGCTAAAGGTCACAAACTTGAGATAGATTCCCAGGCCAGAGAATATATCGGTTAACCTGCCCTCCATGAAGGCTGAACTGTCCAGCTGCACATGGTAACCCTTATTGACGTACGGTTTCAGGAGATGGTGAAGCACTTGCTCCAACACTGATGCCTGAGATCCTTTCTGAAGCAGCGGCATGGAATACAGGTAGAAGTTGCACACGTAGCCAGACGAGAGCTCGAAGAGCACCGCCACGTTCAGGGGGCAAACCTGGCCATCTACTGAAAGGCTGAACTTCTTGACCAGCAGCTGCTGGCCAGGTGTGTATATTTGTTGGAAGCGGCGTGAGACATGCTCTCTGAGCGTGTGGAGAATCTCCCAGCGTTCATCTTCACCACGTCTGCATAAACACAGCAGGGTGTTCTGGAAAGAACCGCTCAACTTCTCCAACCAGTTTTCTATGGACGGTGTGACACGAATAGGCCGACCCCGACAAGCCTCAGTGTGGAACCCAATTCTGAGGGCAATGGCAATCCACATGACAAAGTCAAAGTAACGAACTTCTGCCAGTCTGTCTGTGTTCTCGCAGTAGATTGTAAGGTCCTCATAAAGGGCGCCATTCACCTTGTCACATAGTTCCTCTATCGCAGTTCTTTCCAGAAATGCTAAGAAGAACTCCTTAGCCGAGTTCTGGGTCAGAGACATGGCGCTTTTCTTGATCTTGGCGACAGGTCTCACCTTTCTGGATTTGAAGAGGCCTGGAGCACACAAACCGTTCCCCTCAGAGGCGATGTCCACCGGCTCAAAGACGGGACACTCCTCCAGAGCCCATGCAATCTGACGGACCCTCAGAACGCAGGCTTTCATACTCATGGTGGAGAAGGGTACCACACACTCCTCCAGGAAAAGAAATATCCCCCTTTTACCTCACAGTACTGGCTATGGAAAAAAATACAGCAACTACAGATGAGCAATGATTGTCATGTCCTAAAGTTTTGTTTCCCACGGTTGCTTAAGAAGGGAGGATGAAGCCTAAGCTCCTCTCAGCTTCAAAGCTCTCCCAAACTGACGTTTGCATAGAAAGCTGCTCTCAAGAGCAACACATTCTCCAATCCCTTAGTGCTTTGCTGTTTAGGGACATTGCTTGTGTTTGAGTGTGTATGAGAGATAGAAAGCTCCCTGACAACTGTGTCCTAGCAACCTCTTTACAGTGGTTCTACTTGTGATCTCACAAGTATTTAGGATAACTGGTTTAAACACAGGGTTTTTCCTTGTATTTTTCCTTGTATAGGAAACCCATTGATAACAATGATCCAGTTGCAAAATACATGCAAACACAATGTGAATAGTGCTATGACGAGGCAAAATCTTTAGGAATACCTAATCAAAACTACATTTCCCCTTTCCCATACACATCCATGTTATCTTCAGCTGCTGTTAAGAATGTTCATGTCTTGTGCTTTATGACATCATGTTGATTTTCAGAGATTCTAAAAGTTTGACCTCTTTTCTAATTCCAAACCAAAAAGGAAAAGGGCCTTCCACAGATCTTTTGTTGGTAATAATGCCCTACACTGTATGACCTACATGGTAATGCAGTATACCTTTTAAAAGTATGAGCAATTCATAGCTTATCAGTACTGCTTGGATTTCTTTTTTTAATTGAATACATCATATGGTAGTTAAATAATTCTGTCAATTTTTCCCCCACTGTCATTAAAGCTATCATCAACCTGTTCTTTTCGCCAGGTTTCAATCAGGTGGATCTTTCAAGTCAAACTGCGTCGTTCAAGAGAGATTTCTCCCTTGCAGCCTTTTGCTCTCTTCAGGCAATAAAAGACTAACTGTTCTAACCTCTAGATGTCACTCATGACAAATATTAAAAGTAAGTCAGCATCAGAGGAACAAGAAAATGGATCTTGCACATAGCTTGTGAGAAATATAGACTTTATTTCAGAGAAAACATATCCCACATACATTCAATCATGCAAATTGAGAATGGGTTATAGACAGTTTGCTCATTGGGAAGAATATAAACAGAAAGGCTTACATTATGATGACGAAATTTGGTTTGGTGGCCTGGAGTAAACAGATATTGTTGTGATCTAATTGTACAGCACTTTGGTCAACGCGAGTTGTTTTAAAATGTGCTTTAAAAATGAATTTCTCTTTGACTTTGACTGAAAATGGCCTTACCCATGAACAATGCCTAAAAAAAAAAATATCTCTGTCTGTTGGTGGTGGAAAGGAGAAGTAAGGATGCTATTGAAACAAACTACTAAATTGTTAAAGAAAAGATAAATAAATGCACTTTGTAGATCAGTTCACATCAACGGAAATCACTCTGAGCAGACATCATGGGCTCCACTTGCGTTTCCAGGAACCCAATCATAAACAGAATAATTTCCGGATGCAAATCCTGACCTATCCAGCCTTCTGCTGACGCATGACACTACAGAACCACACAGCCGTTTTTGGTCTTTTTCACCTTGGTGACATCCTCCTCACCGGTACCCTGCTGGATGGCCTTCACAATCTATAAATCAAGCGTCAAAATAGTTTTACTTAAAAAATTTTTTTTTTACAATTATTTTTGCCAAACAAAGAACAATGTTATACTTATAGTTTCACTTTCACTGCACTTGCCTGCTTCGTATCTGGAAAATTATGGCTGTTGATTTTGGAGAAGATGACTTTTCCATCAACAGTGATTTCAAAGCTGGCTGTGAGAATGAAGGGGTTCAAACAACAATTATGCTACTTGTGTCGCACATAAACATTTCATAATGCTCTGCCCTGAAAACACAAAAACAAAAGGCACCCATTCGATCTACCATTTAATTATCTGATGTCGGCTGCCTATTCTGTCTATTTCAACTGTACAAAGCTTTCCATGTGTTCTGAGACCAGCATTTCCTTCCGTAAAACCCAGACAAAGGTGTAAATTACAGAGGAAGAAGCCTGAGGTCTAAGTGGAGCTTACTTGGCCGTCCTGTTGCCCCAGTCACCACCGCATTGGGCACGGCCTTCTTGATCTCGAAGGCCAAGTCCCGATAGCGGGAGGCGTACCCTCATCCCATGCTGAAATGACCATTTTAAAACAATATTTAAACATGTACATAATTTAGACCAAGTTATATTAGATTTAGATTGAATCACACATCCTATTCAAGCCACTCAATACCATTTTACAGGTAGTGGTTTAATTAACTTTGTTAAGTGAGATTTCGACTGTGCCTACAAGCTAACACAACAATTTGAATAATGCTGACCACTGACATCAATATGGCACATAATGGTAATGAGAGAGCTTACCAATATTCAACCTGCACCTTCACTGCCATGCTGACAACTGTTTCCCAGCTCAGGTGACTTGACAAACAAAGAGCTACCAGGTCCAACCAGTTTGTCCAACCTTCATGCTTGGCCAAATGTCTGTTCCCTTTTATGTGGTATTAATCATAGAGATCTTTGTATTTTGCATATTTGTTTAATTTCCCAGAGGACATTCTGTGTAAGCATCTCAAAACCAAATGATATGTACACATACGCAGAGATGTGCCGTTTTGTTTTCTTTTTTATTAGTTGAAATGATATACAGTACAAAATGTTTACGGCAATATACCCTTGCTTTTCACAATACCCCTGCATAAAATATTCCCATTTTATTCTGTGAAGTTCGTGCCAAATATCTGTATCTATAAGATACACTAGATTAAAATTCTCCATACATTACTTGAATGACAAAAGATGACAATAGTACCTTTATAACATTAAAAATTCCTCTATAATCATTTTCTGTGGACATAGTATCAGCATTTGACACATTAAAATGACATATATTGAACTGTAAAAGTTGCATTGCAATCTGCCCATATTTTACAAGATTTTTCAAATCTGTATAGATTTCTTCGGTAAGTATGAACCACAAATGCCATAATACATATTTCTACACATATCTTACACTTATAAAAAGGAGTTTATGACATTCTGCTCAAAAGATCTTGCAGTTTAAATTAGAGCAGGTTCCCTTCAAAACCTACTTGAAACAGGCAAAAGATACAATGCACTTAAAATCGCTTTCATTTTATACAAGGCAACTTTGCATTATTCATAATAAATAATATTCCCCTCAAAACAATGAGATTGTACCAGTTTAATTGTCAGTTCTGTATACTCATAACACATAACCTTTTAAAAATAAGTTCATACAAGTAACCTACCCATGCCCCAACATATTTTAAAATCTGGTCAAGTTTGAATTTGATCATTGAGTAGTGATATGTCACCAGAGAAGAGGGGCACTTCCTCCACAACATAGTTCTTCTGGCCTTTCTTCTTGAGCGTGACAAAAAATACAAAAAATGAAGAAAAAAAAGCACAATGAGAAAGGAGAGGTGAGGGTGGAGAGGGGGGGGGGGGGGGGGGGCTGTCTGCATGCGTCTACCTTGGCAGGGATAGAGACAGGCTTCCAGTTTACTGAGGGGGAAGTTTGTCCTCCCTGCTCCCCTCTCATAGCATGAGGCGCATGGAATGCCGCTGCTCTTTGGTGCTGCTTCCGGGTTGGGAAGGGTCGTCGGGCGGGTTGTCTTGGGTCAGAGTCACCTTGTCTGGCGTGTAGTCGTTTCGCTTCAGGTCTGCCACGGGGAAGGGGAACAAGGAAATTAATGGTTCCTTTATAAATTCAACCACAGGAATTTCCGATAGATGGGAACCAAAACAAACTGGTTTTGATACACAGTATCATCCATTGTGACTAATGCTCTTACAGTTTGTTCTTTATGTTGTGAAAACGTATGTAAAAAGGAATGTGTATGCTGACAAACAGATGAGAAATTATCCTTATCTACCTTTATTATGCACACACACACACACACACACACACACACACACACACACACACACACACACACACACACACACACACACACACACACACACACACACACACACACACACACACACACACACACACACTAATGAGTGCTTATCTCATACCAGGAAGCTTGAGTTTGCGGCAGCAGGAGTTACAGTGATGTTTAGCACGGAAGTTCCTTATGGCATCATCTCCCAGGTTAGCGGGACCAAAGATCATGTTATGTGACCTATAAACAGAGATAAATAAATAAATGAATACAACACAAGCTCAGTGAGCCCTTTAGTTGCTTTGAATGCCATTGTGTCTGGCCAGACTGCATAGTCAGTTAAAGACACCTATATGGTGACTCACCCCTTTTCACCACTCTTTATCACAGACGGATCGGTCAGAAGAATCTCTCCAAC